>NW_023270763.1:575952-626133 GCF_011800145.1 Mirounga leonina
CCGTCCCTGTGCCCGGAACCGGTCTGTGCTCGTTCTTGTCCCCGCCTCCCCCCAGGCCTCCAGCTCCGCGTTAACAGGCGGTTCTGTGTCCAAGCGAGCCGACGACTGCTCCTTCTCGAGCAATGACTTGTCACCCGGACTTGGACCTCGCTTTGGTCCCCAAACCCGGCCAAACAGGACCCGGCCTTAGTCACCCTCGCCTCCCCAGGGCGGCCTGCGGCAGAAGGCATGAAAACCTGGCGTTTATTTCAAAACCTCGGCATCCCCACCGCGGAACTAGCGGTCGCTAAGCCCCGGGCCAGCCGCCCGCGCGCACTCGTGCCGGGCAGGCCCAGCCCCCGCGCTCCGCCGTCACGTGCCGTCGCCATTGTAGCGTCAGCGTGCCCCCTGCGGTCGCGCGCGCGCCCACCGCGGGCCCGCCCCCGGTCACGTGGCCGCCCGCCGCGGCGTCTGCGGCCCCGCCCCGCGGTCACGTGGCCGCCCGCCCGCGCGCCCGCCTCCAGCTGCGCGCGGCTCCTCGCGGGCCACCGTAGAGGGCGTCGGGCGGCCGCCGGGACGGAAGCCGAGAGGCGCTGCCGACCGCGCCTGCGACAGCGTCAGCCCTGCGCGGAGCGCCGGCCCGATGGCGGCGGCGGCGATGGCCGAGCAGGAGAGCGCCCGGAACGGCGCCCGGAACCGCGGCGGGGTCCAGCGCGTGGAGGGCAAGCTACGCGCCAGCGTCGAGAAGGGCGACTACTACGAGGCGCACCAAATGTACCGGACCCTCTTCTTCAGGTAGCCGCGGCGCTGCGGCCGCCGCCTTCCAGGGCTTTCCGCCGAGCCCGGCGCCCCGCCTCCGGCCGTCTCGCATTGGCCGCGCCGCGCCGCCCCGCGTCCCCGTTGGCTCGCGCTGCTGCCCGTCGCCGCGGCGGTGGAGCCGGCGGGCGGCCGGGAGGCGGAGGATGGAGGACGCCGGCCCGGGCCCCGGCCCCGGCCCCTACCGCAGCCCGGCGTCTCCTCCCCGGGCCCCGACCTGGCGTCGCCCATCGCGGCCTCGCCTGGACCGAGCCCCGCGGTCTGCGGCCCCCGGCGTTCCGGTCGTGGGGCGAAACGTGCTCCTGCCCCGCGGCCCCCGCGGCCCCCGCGGCCCCCGCGCCCCCGCGGCCCGGTGTCCGTGAGCCCGGCGCCGCGCCTGCACCCGCGCGGTCGGGGGCTGCAGGAACGCGGGGGGCCGCGGCAGCGCGGCGAGACCTGAGGGCTGGGGGATGCTGGGGGCCCGGCGGCGAGTCCCGGGGCCCAGGGCGCTGGGGAGCTCCGGGCCGCGCGGGGCTCACTGCGCGTGCCGGGGGGGGGCTGCCGCGGGGCGCGCTCAAATCAGAGGTGCTTTTTTCGTGCGGCCGCGGCGCGTCGGCAGGTGTGTGGCCTGCGCGGTCACGGGAGCTGCGCTGTGCCCCGAGTCGTCGTCGCGTGTGGGGGCGCTCGGCGATCCTGGACGGGCCGGGCGGAGCAGTGGGGGCTTCGCTGGGATGGGGTAGGTCCGGTCCGCGGAGGGCCTTTTCTGCCCGAACTGTGCGGCAGGGTACTGAAGGGCCGTCGGGGCGGCCCTTGTCGCCACTCAGGCCTAGACTTCGATACTGTCTGTAAGCGACAGGACGGATCAGCGTCTCCGGGGCCTCTCGGGTCCTGTCCCGGCCGTGCTCGGGCTCCGCGGCTTGGGGGAAGCCCGGGTGGGAGTGAGCACCGCTGGGCGTAGGCCTCCTCCGCCTGGCAGCTTCAGCAGCCAGAAGGCCGCGTCAGGGAAGCTTTTCCAGATTGGCCCGGGTGCTTGCTGTTCTCTGTGTCGATACTTCCCCGCTGATTAATCAGCGAAACTGGATCTTCCCAAAAATAAACAATGTTTCTTTTTTGAGACCGTTTGGCCCTGTGGGACGAGCTGTGAAGAGGCAAGTGTGTCTGCCCATGTTTGGGGGTGGTGATGGAAAGCAGGCTCCCCACCCCAGCCTTCACTTGGCTTCGGATTCCACCTGTGCTGTGTGATCTAAGACCAGCCTTGGCTTCCTCATGGGGCATCTGGGTGCACCCACACCGCTCGGGACTTGGGGAAAATAAATCCTCTGCCGTGGCCGATGATGTGGTGGCATTCATGGCCACCCGTACGGCCTGGCTGAACTAGCCTGGAGTTGTCCCTGACTCCCGGGGTGCCGTCCCTGCAGACCCGTGATTTCAGCCCCGTTGAGACCCTCCTGGGTGTGCGGCTCCTGGACGAGTCTGATGCACTGGGTGATACTAGGTTCTTGGTCTTTCTGTAAGTCGATATGTGTGTCCGTATTTAAGTGTTTACGTGAAAGGTGCAGTTTGGTGCATTTTGGCATGTATGTTCCCATGAAACTACCCCCAGTCAAGATACGGAGAACGTCCATCACCGAAAATTCACCGCAAAGGTTCTTTCTCTGTTCTCAGAATCCATCTCTCACACCCCTTGCCCCAGGCAGCCACTGCTCTCTGCGGCCCATAGGTTGATTTGCATTTTCTAGAATGTTTTGTAAGTGGAATCATATCCTCTTTTTGTACATCTTGAGTTTACACAGCATGATCATTTGGAGATTTACCCACGTGTGAAGTACTAGTTCATTTCTGTTGCCGAGTGGTGTTCTGTGGTGTGGATGGACACAGCTTGTTACCTACTCACCTGTTGGCATACATTCACCAAATTGCTGTTTGTTTTAACATTCTATTTATTTGAGAGAGAGCGTGTGTGCGCACGAGAGCACGAACAAGGGAAGGGGCAGAGGGGGGAGGAAGAAGCAGCCTCCCTGCTGAGCAGGGGTCTCAGTCCCACGACCCTGAGATCAGGGCCTGAGCCGAAGAGAGAAGCTTAACTCACTAAGCCACCCAGGTGCCCCCAAACTGCACTGTTTTAATTGTGTTTCCCAGCAGTTGAAGGAGAAGGGGGCACGCAGTCGGGCAGTGCGGTGGGTCAGACTTACTCCGTGCGCGGGCCTCAGGTGTGGGCAGTAGTTGGGGCCTGGTGGCGCGGCTGGGGGCTCTGACCACTCGTTGCTGCTGGTGCCAGTGGGTGGCCACCCAGTGTCTCAGATCTTTCTCTGCCAGGACGAGGAGGGAATGCGCTTTCCAGGCCTGTGGGTTCATTGGTGCTCGGTCCTCCTCCACCCCCTTTCTGGCTTCCATGGCTGTTTTGCGGGGTGGCCAGAGGGCCCCTTGCCCAGTATTAGGATTGTCACCTCCCGGGAGGGCCTCTGCAGCCAGCCTGCCTCCCCCTCAGGGGCCTTTCTGAGATTTGTGTGGGTTTGCCTCTTAAATGAAGAAAAATTTTTTAAAAGAGAAACTTACAGGGGCGCCTGGGTGGCTCACTTGGTTAAGCGTCTGCCTTTGGCTCGGGTCATGATCCTGGGGTCCTGGGATCGAGCCCCGTGGGGAGTCTGCTTCTCCCTCTGCTCCCCCTCCAGTCAGTTGTTGGCTGGCAGATGACACCGGCATGTCCCCACAAGGTGTGCCGAGCAGGTACCCTGCCGTTGGGGCTGCATGGATGGTGCCGGGCTGGAGGGTTCTTACTCCATCTGCTCTCAGCGCCCCGGAGCCTTGGACCCAGATGATAAATTCCTTTCCATTCCCTGAGTTCTGCAGAAAGAAGCACGTTTATTTCTCAGGGTTGCCTTTCGCTGTTTGTTTTCGGCTTTCCTTGATCTGCAACAGGTGATTTCACCTGGATGGGAAGAGTGTTGGACAGGGCGCTTTGCCCCGCCCCCCCGGGCCCCCAGGCAGTGCATGAAAGCAGGCCCTGTTACCTCAGGGATTTGCTGTCACCTGCTTGTTAGCAACTTCTGTTATCTGGTGTTCTGAGAGGTGGTCTCTTGCTGTGCATCAGACGGAGGAGTCCAGAGTTCTGTCCTGTCTTTTGTAAGTAGCAGCATGCTGGCAAGATCGTCACTTAGGATAAGTGCCTATACGTCCATGGAAATGGCAGCATGAGGCGGTGTGCCTCCTAATACTTGTCTTTCCAGAACAGTCCGTGGCAGTGCTGGCCCCAGGTCATGTGCAGGGCGGCTCCTGGCAGGACCAGACTGGGATGAGCAGGGTTGGTGTGGGAGTAGGCTGTGTGCGTGCGCGTGCGAAGGAGAGAGAGAGAGAGGGCTCTCAAAAGCGCTGTTGCAGAAACCACAGGCTGTGCAGATGACCTGCAGGCTGGCGGTGGTTTTCTTTCTTGGGGCGCAGGTTCTTCTCTCCAGCCCCACCCCCCTACCCAGCAGATGGGGTCTTCTGTTGGGGCGTGTCTGGGCCAGCTGGGTTCCCGTGTGTGACTGTGATGGGGTTGTGTTCTTCTGGGGAGTTGTCTGGTTGTGGAACCTTTTTGAAGAAAATACCTTTTCTGTGGTTAATTGAACAGCCAAGCGCTCGCAGTCCCAGCTGACCCGTCGGTCGGGTGAGCTGCAGACAGGCTCCCAGGTGCGTGTGTTTGGTGTGTGCCTGTCTCGGTAGCACCTCCATGCTGCTGCTTCAGTATCTTTAACTGGTCGTGTCTTAACCGGGAGCCACGGACTTGACTGGTTGTATTTCTTTTCTGATGATCATGGAGTTAAATTCCAGCCAGTGAATGGAGCATCCGGCACCACCTGTGCTTAGCTCCGTGTGTGCTTTGGGAAGCCGCTTCCTGCTGTTGACTTTCTCTCCGACCCAGCTGTGCTTCGCTGAACTTGGTCTGTTGCAGACGGACCATCCTCCCGTTGTTTGTGTTGAGTTAGTTGCTGGGCTCTGGCCGCTCTGTGTTTCTGTCTCTGCAGTTCAGGAAACTGAGAAAAGTGCTCAAAGTGGGAAAGTGAGTCAGGCCAGAGGGGTGGAGGGGCCCTTAGGGGGCGGGGTAAGAGGAGAGCACAGGGAGGGGGTGGGGACCGCAGTGACATCACAGTGGGTGCTGCGTGTGTGTGTGTGTGTGTGTGTGTGTCCCCCACCTGTGAGTCTCCGTCCTGGAGCTCCCGCTGTCCCAACCCCTGAGCGCAGCCTTGACCCTTGGTTCTCTGATGGACCCGTGTGCCGCTCTGTCCCCCACGCAGCTCCTACCACCGGGGCAGGCCTGCGCTTCAAGGTGGAAGTCAGCCAGCCTTTCTCTGGGTCCTGCTGAAACCCTTGAGCTGCTCCAGGCCTGTTTAGGCGCAGACGACATCCCCTGCGGGCGCTGCTCTCCAGTGTGGGGCACAGGTCTGCTTGTCCCCTGAGGTCTGAGCTGCTGACAGCAGGGACTCCGTGTGTACCAGGGGGACGTGGGCCATGGAGCACCCCAGCGTGGAGCCTGGACAGACTCCGAGGGGGGCAGGGTGCTGTGACCGCTGGGTGAGGTGGTGGGCCTCAGGAAACAACACACAGCTCCACTCCATCTTTGGTAGGAGGCCTGTGCGCCTGCGTGCCCGTGTACGGGATTGTTTGCTTTATGAAGCTTTCACGTTGACGCAAACGTTTTATCTTTAGCATGTAATCTCCAAACTATAGCCATTGGGCTGGGTGAACATCATCAACAGGTATGTCAGACTCTGGAGGATGTGTGTGGTGGAGCATCTGCCTAACTGGACCTAACTGGGGCTCTGCTCTCTCTCTCTCTCTCTCACAGATACATGTCACAGAGCAAGCACACAGAGGCGCGGGAACTCATGTGCTCAGGGGCACTGCTGTTCTTCAGCCACGGCCAAGTACGCAGGGGCCTCGTCCCCTTCCCTGCTTGGGGTGTCCCCTTCCCTGCTTGGGGCCTGCGGGTTGGAAAAGGACCTTCCAGGGAGAGGCCTTGTTGTTGGCACTGGCCACAGCCAGGCGAGTGTCCTCGTGTCCCGGGGCACTGAGAGAGCTGGTGCCCGTGCACCTGGGGTCTTGGTCCTTCACGCCGCACTGCCGAGTGAGTGCTGGGCTCAGAGTAGCGTCCTTAGCTTCGGTCCACCGTGCGTTGCTAGCTGGAAACCAGAGTGGCCGTCCAGCTTTGCCGTGGCTTCTGGGAACAAGCCAGAGCTGTTTTTGTGATTTTTACTCACTTCCATGTTTTATAGCAAAATAGTGCCGCGGACTTGTCCATGCTGGTCTTAGAGTCGCTGGAGAAGGCAGAAGTCGAGGTGGCCGATGAGCTGCTGGGTGAGGCTTTATTACTGTGCATGAGGTACCTTCTCATGTGGAATATGACACCCCTGTGCACACTCTGTGGCGGATGGTGGCCTCTGGTTTGTCCGAGAGACCTGGCTTGCCAGCCTGCCCCATGTGGTAAATGTGCAATGGGGGAGGTCCTTCTTAGGAGCTGCCCAGCCAGAAGAATGGAGGAGGGGCCTGCTCCTGGCCTCTGCACCCCAGCGTGTTACCTCCCTACCTGCCCAGGTCTTGCTCCTCTGCGGGCCAGCTCCCTGCTAGAGCCCACCCTCCCACCCAGCTCCCCGACAAAGGCTGAGCCATGAGGCCACAAAAGAGCATGTGGCTGCTGGCTCTGCAGCTGAGAGGTCGGTTGGGGGGGGGTCCTGGGACCTGGGGGTGGGAGGATGCATGATGAGGACACCCCGGCATGCCAATTTCCAGGTTTTGAAGTGAAGTAACTGTTGTAGTGAACTTCTATAAGATACAGCATATAGAGCTGAGCAGTAGCGTGTTTCTCTGGGTAAGAGTCTGTGTTTGTGTTGTTTTAGAAAATCTGGCCAAACTGTTCAGTTTGATGGACCCAAATTCTCCAGAACGAGTGGCTTTTGTGTCTCGAGCCCTGAAGTGGTCCAGTGGAGGATCTGGGAAACTGGGCCACCCCCGGCTCCACCAGCTGCTGGCCCTCACCCTCTGGAAAGGTAGGCCGGGGGCACTTGTGCAGACAGCAGCTCTCAGGGGCGGGTGCAAGCCGTCCCGGGGACAGCTGTCCCTTCTTACGCCCCACGCGGCTTGTATTTGTGTTAGCCGCTTTACTCAGGTGAACTCCTGGGCCACAGGAGGTAAGGAGGGGAGATTTTGCTCTCCACTGGCCTGGCCCTTCCTGCCCGTGGGCCTTGACCGTACCCCCACCAGCCTCCCTTCTGGGACATCCTCCCCAGACCGGCCCTCTGATGGCACCCTGCTCTGTGTTTTCTTCACATTTACCTCAGCTTCTGAATAAGCATTTGTGGGGACTGTTCAGTCCACGAAGGGGGGATCCTGGTGGTTCCTGGGTGTGGTTCCCATCCTGAGCTCTGAGTCTTGCTCTCAGGCACAGGAAAAGGCATTTGGTTGGGTTCAGGAGAATTTGAAGAGCTGTCTCCTACGTGGTGAGTACCTTGCAGGCGGCTCATTCACAGTGCATCAGCCTTCGTGGGGGTACGGCTGGGCAAGGGGTAGGTGAAGGGATGTGATGGTGGGCAGGTGCCTTGGTGGGAGCAGAGGGGCAGCCTCCTTCACTTGGGGGCAGCCTTCCGCCAGCAATGTCGGTGACAGCAAGCTCCTCCTGGAAACAGCCTGCTTGCAGCAGGCGGCACGGTGGTCAGACAGACAGATCTGTCTCCTCCACGGTCAGCGGGCCCAGGGCGCGTTCCTGCTTGTGGTGGGCACCCGCCATGAACCCAGCACTTGTTCGTGCTGGGAAGCCAGCCGTGTGAGCATCTGCGGGCAGCGGTGCTCACTCCACTGTGTGTCCCCACCCGCTGTGACCCACGAGGCGGGAGGTTTCTCCATTCCCTGCGTGCTGGCACGGCAGCCCTACCCTCACCCCGAGGGACATGACGAGAAAACGGTCAGATGTCAATTCAGAGGTTGGACAGTCCAGGAAGCGCTTCTTGGAGGGTGCAGTGGAATCCCTCCCCCACCCCGATCCAAGAGGCATGTGGGGCCCGAGAACTAGCAGCTGACACCTCGAGGCCGAGGCCGTCGCCATCGTGGGCTCCCTCCTCTGCTGGCGCACGTTTCCCGTGGGCGCCTTGCTCCTCCGGACTTGGCCTCAGCCCGCTGCCCTGGCCTGCCCAACTGGCATGGTCCCCGTGTATTTTCTGTCTGTCTGTCCCGCCCTCAGGACACTAGTGTGCGTTCGCTGAGCTCGGTGGGGGGCCATCTGCACTCGCCAGCCTGGCGGGGGTGCCCTGGACTCCCGCCTTGTCTTCCAGGGGTGCTCAGTCTGCACGTGCAAGGGGATGGCAGCACCTGCGGCAACCCTCTGTGATCAACAAGCGTTGATTTGGCACCGTTATGCCCGGTCTGTGTTTGTGGGTGTGTGGGGAGATGCCAGGAAGAAAACGGGGCATGACCCAGTGTCTGTGGCAAAGAAGCAGAACTGAGGCTTCAGGAGTCCCTCAGAGCCCTCGCCGGCTAAGAGCCAGCTGTAAGGCGTGGATGTTTAACGGGACGGTTTTAAAATTCAAGAGACCGCAGTTGCACGTAGTGCTTGAGGCACAAACCCCAAGTAGAGGAGCGCGGATTCCACGTCCTGTCCTGCTCTGCAATGTCCACGATGTCTGGAGGCTGTGCTTAGGGACCTCTGCTGAGCTGTGGTGTCTGGGGCAGGCCCAGGTGGAGACCTCCGGGGAGGTGTGTCCCCCGATGGGGGCGGAGCCACCTGCCACCACATCGGTTTGCCATCCGCAGCTCGCCGCCTCTGGGCGTGTTCGCTGTGTGTGGTGGTCCGTTATTCAGGCGTCCCTCGTTCGGTTGCGCACGTTTTACGAAGTCAGGGTTTGTGGCGGCCCTGCCTCGAGCAAGCTTGCTGGCGCCACGTTGCCAACCGCACTTGTTCACTTGGTGTCCCCGCGTCATAGTCGGTCGTTCTAGCAACAGCGCAGGCTTTTTCATTATAACTTGTTACGATGGTCTGTGACCGTGGTCTCTGATCCTGTCCTGGTTTTGGGGCGCCAGGAGCTGCGTTCATGGAAGAGGGTGCCTTTCCCCGATAAATGTGTGTATGCTGACTGCTCTACCAACCAGCCCGTCCCATGTCTCTCCCCTTCTTCCGGCCTCCGTGTTTCCTGAGACCCAACGGTATTGAAATTGGGCCAGTTCGTGACCCTACAGTGGCCTCATCCGAACGAAAGGAAGAGTCCCACGTCTCTCATTTTAAGTAACACACTTCCGAGGGTTCAGCTCAGTGAGGATGGCTTGTCCAAAGCTGAGGTAGGCTGAAAGCCAGGCCTCTTGTACCAAACAGCAAGTAGTGAACGCAAAGCGCCCGCTCCTGAAGGACGTGACAAGGGTTAGTCCAGTGACACGTGAATGAAGGGAAAGCTGATACGGAGACAGTTTGAGTGGTCAGGATAGAAGGTCAGCCACAAAATCCCCTCAAGGCAAAGCCTGCTCCGGAGCGAGGCCTTGACCCTCCTCAGTTCCATGGAGGCTGCAGAACGAGGGTTTGAAGCTAGCAGAGGCTGGTTCGTGAGGTTTCAGGAAAGAAGACTTCTCCAAATATAAAAGTACAAGATGGACAGGTGGTAAATGTTGACACAGAAACAGTAGCAAATTATCCAGAAGATCTAGCTGATATCCTTACTGAAGGTGTCTGCACTCGACAGATTTTCAGTGACGATGAAACAGCCTGATAGAAGATGCCGTCTAGGGCTTTCAGGACTTGTGTACCTAGAGAGAAGTCAACGTCTGGCTTCAAAGCTTCAAAGGACAAGCTGATTCTCTTGTCAGGGGCTAATACAGCTGGTAACGTTAAGTTGAAGCCAATGCTCATTTACCATTCTGAAAACCTTAGGGCCCTTAAGAATTAGGCTAAATCTACTCTGCCCGTCCTGTATAAATGCAACAACAAAGCCTGGATGACAGTGAATCTATTTACAACATGCCTTACTGAACAGTAAGCCCACTGTCGAGACCTACTGCTCAGAAAAAAGATTCCTTTCAATAGTACTGCTTGCTGACAATGCACCTGGTCACCCAAGAGCCCTGATGGAGATGAGCAGCAAGATGAATGTTTTCATGCCTGACACAACATCCATTCTGCAGCCCAAGGATCAAGGAGTCATTTCAACCTTCAGGTCTTATTATTTAATAAATACACTCCGTAAGGCTATCGCCGCCATAGACAGTGATTCCTCTGATGGTTCTGGGAAAAGTCCATTGAACACTTCCCAGAAAGGATTCATCATTCTAGATGTCACTGAGAACATCCATAATTTATAGGAAGAGGTCAAAATATCAGGAGTGACAGCAGTTTGAGGGACATTGATTCCAAACCTCATGGACGAGTTTGAGGGGTTCAAGACTCCATGGAGGAAGTCACTGCAGATGTGGTGGAAACGGCACGAGAACTAGAATCAGCAGTGGAGCCTGAACGTGGGACCCAACTGCTGCCATCTAACACTTGAACGGACGAAGATCTGCGTCTTATGGAGGAGCAAATAAACTGGTTTCTTGAGATGGGATCCACTCCCGGTGAAGATGCTGTGACGACTGTTGAAGTGACCACAAAGAATTCAGAGGATCATACGAACTGAGCTGATAAAGCAGGCAGTGGGGTGTCAGACGACTGACTCCCAGGCTGAAAGAAGTTCTCCTGTGGGTAGAATGCTATCCAACAGCATCCCACACTATAGAGAAATCCCTCATGAAAGGAAGCGTCCATCAGTGCCGCAAACGTCAGTGCTGTCTGATTTTAAGAACTTGGCATGGCCACCCCAGCCTTCAGCAGCCACCACCCTGATCAGTCAGCAGCCATCGATGACGAGGCAAGGCCCTCCACCAGCAAAAAAGACTGTGAGTCCCTGAAAGCTCAGGTGATGTTAGCATTTCTTAGCCGTCAAGCATTTTTTTTTTTTAAAGATTTTATTTATTTATTTGTCAGAGAGAGCACAAGCAGGGGGAGCGGCAGAGGGAGAGAGAGAAGCAAGCTCCCCACTGAGCAGGGAGCCTGACGTGGGGCTCGATGCCAGGACCCTGGGATCATGACTTGAGCCTAAGGCAGACGCTTAACCGACTGAGCCACCCAGGCGTCCCCTAAGTTAACTTTAATAGTGTGATTCGTAGGGGAAAATTCAGTCTTCTTAAAACCAACTGTTCATGTCAAAGGGACTTGAAATTCTCTAACCAAATCCTCCTATTTGATACTGAGACGGTTGGAGGCCTGGGTGTTGAAGAAATTTGCCTGTGGTGACGCAGCTAATGAACAGCCTGGCCGGGATTACAGTGCAGAGAACCCCAAGGAGCTCCAGCCTTTGAAGGCCCGTCTGAGTCCCGATCCCAGTGCTGGAGGGGGCGGGGCACGCTGAGCTCTCCTCCAGGTGGCTCTTGCCCGAGGACACAGAAGCAGGAAACAGAGCTGTGCTATTCTTGGATCGGGGGGCCAGTGAGAAACTTACGTGTTCCTGCTCACGGTGTTGGCGGTGTTGGCCTTTCCCCTTCGTTTCATTGATCATGACTAGTATTATATACTTACCTCTACAACCTGCTCCCTTGGGGGAAAGATACGAAGTGTTAAGCATTTTAACATAGATCCCTGTGAATACCGTCGCTCTAAAGGTCTGCCTCTGGAGGGTTTGTAGGCTGCTGACATAATGGTCCAGGTGGAAATGCGGTATCTGCAGGCACACTTCGTTTTGTTGCGCTCTGCAGGTAGTGTGTTCTTTACAAATTAGAAGTTCATGGAACTAGCAGGAGACCCAGAAGTGGAGCCTGAAGATGGGACTGAATTGCACCACTTGAAATAATGAGGAGTTGCTTCTTATGGATGAGCAAAGAAAGTGGTTTCTTGAGATAGCATCTACTCCTGATAAAGATGCTCTGAGGATTCTTGAAATGACAACAGAGGATTTAGAATATTGCATAAACTTAATTGATAAAGCAGCAGCAGGGTTGGAGAGGATTGACTCCAGTTTTGAAAGTTCTGTGGGTAGAACGCAATCCAACAGCATCCCACGCTACAGAGAAATCCCTCATGAGAGGAAGCGTCCATCAGTGCCGCAAACGTCAGTGCTGTCGATTTTAAGAACTTGGCATGGCCACCCCAGCCTTCAGCAGCCACCAGCCTGATCAGTCAGCAGCCATCGATGACGAGGCAGACCCTCCACCAGCAAAAAAGACTGTGAGTCCCTGAAAGCTCAGGTGGTGTTAGCATTTCTTAGCCGTCAAGCATTTCTTTTTTTTTTTTAAAGACTTTATTTATTTATTTGAGACAGAGAGAATGAGAGAGAGCAAGCACATGAGAGGGGGGAGGGTCAGAGGGAGAAGCAGACTCCCCACCGAGCAGGGAGCCCGACGCGGGACTCGATCCCGGGACTCCAGGATCATGACCTGAGCCGAAGGCAGCCGCCCAACCGACTGAGCCACCCAGGCGCCCAGCCGTCAAGCATTTCTTACTTAAGGCGTTCATAGACATAACGCTGCCGCACACTTAACAGACTACGGTGTGGTGTCAGCATAGCTTTTATGTGCACTGGGAAGCCAGAAAGTTTGACCTGCTTTGTCGCAGAACTTGCTTTGTTGTGGTGGTCTGGAACCGGGCCCACAGTATGCCCGAGCTGCGCCTGGGTGTGACAGAGCACATGGGTGTCGTTTTGCCCAATTTCTCTTCTCATAGGATGCTCTAAAACCAAAAGCTTATTCCAGGGGGTCTGAGAGAGAGGAGAGACCGCACAGGTACGCAAAGAAATGCTGACTCCAAATTGTTGTGCATTCCTGAAGGCGGCACGCGGGGCCCTGAGAGCTGGTGTACCCAGGAGAAGGTGGCAGGCAGCAGAGGCCGGGGCCTGAGCCCTGGAAAGGCGTGGGAACCAGGTGGCTTGTGAGCAGTGATCCCGTTTGCTCCGGGAGACGGACCAGGGTGTGGGGAGGTGGTCTGGGAGGTGGCTCGGCCTAGGCTGGGTCTCTGCCTCAGCACAGCTGCCGCCCTGGGCGTCCTGTGCTCTGTCAGATGCTGAGCACACCCACTTAGCTGTGGCAGCCGGAAAAGGAGGGGCTGGGGTGTTGAGTCCTCAGTGTGGAGGGGGAGAGGGGAGCAGGTAGATTTTTCAGTGATGAGTGGGGACAGTAGGTTTGCAGTCTGAGTCACTTACTGATGTTGAGAAGACTGGGATTTGGGTCATTTTTTTTTAAAGATTTTATTTATTCATGAGAGACAGAGAGAGAGAGAGAGAGGTAGAGGGAGAAGCAGGCTCCCAAGGAGCAGGGAGCCCGATGCGGGACTCGATCCCAGGACCCTGAGATCATGACCTGAGCTGAAGGCAGACGCTCAACCATCTGAGCCACCCAGGCGCCCGGATTTGGGTCATTTTTTAAAAAACAGAAACGCTGAGTGTTGGAGCAGACCGGCACTGTGGTGCTGTTAGCCCGAGAGCTTCCTGCGTCGCGGAACTTGACGCGCTGGGAGCCCCGTGTGCGGGCAGGAGGGTGGGGGCAGGACGGCGCGCTGGCGCCTGCATGTGCATCACTGTCCCCCTTCCCTCCGTAGAGCAGAACTACTGTGAGTCCCGGTACCACTTCCTGCACTCTGCGGACGGCGAAGGCTGCGCCCACATGCTGGTGGAGTACTCGACCTCCAGGGGCTTCCGCAGCGAGGTGGACATGTTCGTGGCCCAGGCTGTGCTACAGTAGGTACCCACTCTCGCTCTGTCCCAGCCGGGCCGCGTGGCTGTCCGGGTCCGCCCCGCGACCCCGCTGCAGACCTCTCGGCTCGGGGCCTGCCGTCCCTCTCCGCTCTGCCAGGCGGCTGCGGAAGTGAGTGTCTGTCCAGAATTAGTGTTCTGCTGTGACTCCCCAGTGTCTGTTTTCTCACGGCACCTCTTAGAGGTTTTTGGCTTTCTTAGCGTCAGGCCACTGTTTCTTATAGGGCATGTGTATTTAATAAATTCCATGAGGTGTCTTGGAATGGGGACCGCACGTGCCTTTGAAGCGTTTCCAAGGCTGCGCCTGGCTTCCAGGACGTCTCGAGTGTGCGTCCCCGCCCCGTCAGGCCTCCTCGCTTCCTCCTCCCCGTTTCCTCCTCCCCCTCCGTGCCCGCAGCAGGCCTGGGTGGTGCTGGCACGCACGGCACACGGGAGGGGTCAGCGGCCCGCACCGCCCGCCCGAGCTCCGGGCGTCTCCCGCGTGTGCTCCTCCCGCAGACACATACCAGTTTGGTGGCCGGGCATCGGGATAGGAGATGTCTTAGGAATTTGAAGGGGTTGGGGTCACAGAACGCCCGCTGTATGCCCTCGACAGCACCTCGGAGCTTCCGCGCTCTGCAACTCACAGACAGACGTTTCTTCGACCCCAGCGCTCCCTGCCCCGGGCTGTGGGGTGTATGGTGCACAGAGTCCCGGGGCCAGACGGGATCATGTGCAACCACCTGACGCCTTCCCATCGGTCCCTCCCTATAGCTTAACAAGGTGGAGGCCCCCAGTGCAGATAGTCCAGCTGTGGAGACGCCCCCCTGGGGCAGAGAAAAGCCCGTCCCCCGCCCGGCACAGCACCCGGGGCCTGCGGCCTCGTTCCCACGGACCCCTGGGCTGACTGCTCATGTAGGCAGGGGCCAGACAGGTGCAAACAGGCTGTAGTCGCGACAACTCCCCGCAGTGTCCGAGCTCTGCTGCCCTTGGACACTGTCACCTTCCGAAGCTTCATCTCTTCACCCGTCAACTGTGGTAATCAGGAGGTGCCCTGCTCACGGGGGGCAGCTTGTCTGAGCACCGAGCCTGGCCCGGCGGGTCCTCGGTTTGCCGGAGCTGTGGGACGGGACAGCTTTCTGTGCCCCCGAGGCGTCCCGTGTGCCGTGCTCACCTGAGCACCTGTAGAAATGCCGCTGTGTTCTGCATCAGTCGCCCACTTACTAGGATGTTGCTTCCAGGTTTCTCTGTTTAAAAAACAAAAACAGCGCGTCGGTGGTGTTCACGACATACACACAGAAGCACCCGTCCATCGAGGACGGCCCTCCGTTCGTACAGCCTCTGCTCAACTTCATCTGGTTTCTGCTCTTGGCTGTAGACGGGTGAGTCTCCCATGTGTGTTTGGGGGGGGTTGCACGTGTGCTTTTCTTCTTCGGCTCTCCATGATTTTCGCGTGGAAACAGAGTTGGGCCCGCTGTTCTCCTGTTTCAGAGGCAAACTGACCGTATTCACGGTGTTGTGTGAGCAGTACCAGCCGTCCCTGCGGCGGGACCCGATGTACAACGAGGTGAGAGCTGGGGGCAGCAGCCAGAGAGCAAGAGAAGTCCTCCGTCCCCGGGCGGCCCTCGGGAACAGGACGGGAACGGGACGGGCCCCGAAAGCGTGGGGGAGGTCTTGCGCATGGGGTGTGTTCTGGCTCCACGGTGACCCCACGCCCCTCCTCTTGCAGTACCTCGACAGGATAGGACAGCTCTTCTTCGGCGTGCCGCCCAAGCAGACTTCTTCCTACGGGGGCTTGCTAGGTAAGGCTGGAGCAGGGGGTGCCTGCGGGGTGGGAGCAGAGCTGGCGTGGCCGCCTCACACCCTGGCCCCCCCCGGGGCGCTCTCTCCACTGCCCGGCTTGTGGTGGCGCTCTTCCGAGGCTCCGTGTCTCTGGCTGGCCTCGAGGTCCTTCTCCAGCAGATTCCCAAACATGCCTGAGAGAGTCCTGTTGGCCCTAGGGCTTCTCTCTCCTTTGGCCATAGAATCAAGGGGGATTTTTTCTTTTTTTATTCTGGTAAAATACACATATCCCAAAATTTGCTGTTTAATCATTTCTCAGTGTCCAGTTCAGGGGCACCGTCCCCCCGTCCGCCTCCAGAACGTTCCATCCCGCACACAGAGACCCTGTCCCCGTGACGCATGGACCCCCACCTGCTCCCCCAGCCCCGGCCCCGCCGTCTACCCTCTGTGTCCGTGAGTCTGACGACTCCAGGACCTTGTGGGAGTGGGGTCCCCGTGCGTGTCCTTCCGTGTCTGGCTCGTCCCCGTGGGGGCAGGGGTGGTTCCTTCCTTTAGAAGGCCGGGTCATACCCTGTGGTGTGGACGGACCACACTGTGTTCATCCATTCCTCTGTGGTGCACCCCATAATGCTGCTGTAAATGTGGGGGCATGTGCATCTGCTTGAGCCCCTGCATCCAGTGCTTTGGGTAATACACCCTGAGGTGGGATTGCTGGGTCACGTCGAAATTTGGTTTAACTTGTGAGATGCTGCCAGACTGCCTTCCACAGCGGCAGCCCCGTTTCCCATCCCGCCAGCCGTGCACAGGGTTCCAGTTTCTCCGTGTCCTCGCCCGCGTTTGCTGTTGTCTGTGCCTCAGTAGTGGGTGTGAGGGTCTCACCGTGGCTCTGATTCACATCGCCCTGACGGTTAGTGATGTTGAGCGTCTTTTCTTGTGCTTATTGGTCATTTGCATGTCTCTGTGTCCATTCAAGTCATGTGCCTATTTTTGAATCAGGTTGGTGATTTCTCTATACTGGATACTAATCCCTCATCAGATATAAAATTCCTGAACATTTTTTCCAATTCTGTGGATGGCCTCTTTTTTTTTTTTAAAGACTATTTTTTAAAAGTTTCAGTGGGGCATTTGAGTGGTACAGTCGGTTGAGCATCCAGCTCTTGGTTTCGGCTCAGGTCATGATCTCAGGGTCCTGACATTGAACTCCATGTTGGACTCCACACTCAGCATGGAGTCTGCTTGGGATTCTCTGCCTCTCCCCCTGCTCGTGTGCACTCTCTCTAAAATAAATAAATTTTTTAAAAAGTAAGTAAAAGCAGTTTTAGCTTCACAGCAAGATAAAGAGGAAGGTATGGAGAATATCCGTTTCCGTCCGTGCCCCCCCACAGCTGTTACCGGCGCCCCCGTCAGAGTGGTGACCTTGTTAGAACTGATGAACTTACGTGGACACTGGAAGTTCATGGTTTACGTTGGGGTTACTTCCGATGTCATACATGTACAGTTTTAGACACACGTGTCCACCATTAGAAAGAGTCCTACAGAGTGGTTTCTGCCCTGAAAACCCTGTGCTCAGCCTGCTCACCCCTCCCCACACTCCACTGCCTTTTCTCTCTGTAGGTGCTTCTGATGCGCGGAATTTTAAATTTCCACGAAGTCCAGTATATCTGTCTCTCCTCCACTGCTCATGCCTTTGGTGTCCCATCCATAATGTCCTCGTCTGGCCCAGTGCGGTGAAGCTTCTGCCCCGTGTCGTCTTCTAAGAGTTCTGCTGTTCTCAGGTTTACACTGAGGTCCTTGATCCCTTTAGAGGGTTTTGGTACATGGTGTGAGGTGTAGGCGTCCGGCGTCCTTCTTTTCGAGGACGTCCAGTGTCCTGGCGTCATTGGCTGAAGAGACTGTCCGTCCCCCCGAGTGGTCTTGAAGCCCTTGTCAGAGCTGGTTTGACCCCTCTGCATGTGGGCTTATTTCTGGCCTCTGTGTTCTGTCCGGTGGGTCTCTGGGTGCCCACACCACACTGCTGTGCTCACTCTGGAGTAAGTTTTGAAATCAGGAAATGTGATCCCTCCGGTTTTGTTCTTTTTCAAGATCGTTTTGGCTGTTTGGGTCCATTGCAATTCCATATACATTTTAGGATGAGCTTTTCTTGCAGACAAGACATTGGGTTTTGACAGGGACTGCACTGAATCTGTGGATGGCAGTGGGTGGCACTGGTCTTTGCAGCGTGTCAAGTCCTCCAATCCACAGACTTGGGAAGCGCTTCCATTTATTTGTGACTTTAATCTCTTTCCCCGGTGGTCTGTGGTTTTCATTCGTGAGTCCTTCATCTCCCTGGTTAAGGTTAGTGCCTAAGTATTTTATTCTTTTTGATGCTGTTGTAAATGGAACGTTTTTATAATTTCTTTTTCAGATTGTTCGTTGCTGGCGTAAAGAAACGCAACAGATTGTCATGTGCTGACTTTGTATCCCATCACTTTGCTGAATTCACTTACTCTGACAGCTCTTTTGTGGAGTCTGTAGGGTTTTCCGCATATAAGACCATGTCGTACGCAAACAGATCATCTTGCTCCCTCGTCTCCGCTGTAGATGCCTCTTCCCTCGTCCTCGTGCCTGGTTGCCACGGCCGGAGCTGCCAGTACCGTGCGGACTGGAGGTGGTGCGGGCAGGCACCCTCCCCTTGCTCCTCCTCCTCGTCGAGGAGGAGTTGGCAGTCTTCCACCACCGAGGATTACGGTTGCCGTGGGGTTTTCAGAGACGGCGGGTACCGTGGGGGGGGCAGTCCCTCCTGTTCCTGGCTTGTTGAGTGCTTTTACGAGAGCGTCGCGTTTGGTCAAGTGCTGTTCCTGCAGCAGTTGAGATGGACGATCATGTGGGCTTCCCCTCGTTCTGCTGACGACTGGCGGGTTCTCACGGGGAGCCCTCTGTGCTTTCCACGAATAAAGCGCTTGTTGTGGTGCGTCGTCCCTATTGTGCTGCCGAGTCCTGTTTTCCGGTGGTCTGTGTTCACAAGGGATACTGGTCTGTGATCTTCTCGTAGTATCTCTGGGGTTCTGCTGGCCGCGTCGGATGAGTTAGGAAGCGCTCCTCCCCCTCAATTCTTTTGGAAAAATTTGGGAAGGATTGGTGTTGGTTATTAAGTGTTGAGTAGAATTCACCAGGAAAGCCATCAGGGCCAGGGCTGTTCTTCGTTGGGAATTTTTGATGATGGATCCGGTCTCCTTACTTGTTACTGGTCTGTTCAGATGGTCCACTTCTTCGTGGTTTAGTTTTGGTGGGTGCTGGAGGCCAGGCCTCTGCCCCTCATCTGCCTAGCCTGGCAACATGGTGTGGCCTTCCCCGCGGTCTCGTACGGACTTCTTCCCTCTGCCAGCCAACGGCCAGTTTAGTCCTTCATCTGAATGTGGATTTTGTGAGCCTGAATGTGGTGGGATTTTTGAGTAGATGCTGCTTCACAGAGTTCATCGTTCACCTGCACGTACTTAAACCGGTCTTGCCGTTGAGAGGTCTCATGTGGCCAGGCAGCATCGAGGCTTCCCTCCTCAGCTTCCTTCTGGAAGTGACGTCACAATCACAGGTGGCTGATCTACGTAAGGGATGCGTGTCCCCCACGCTGATGGCACCGTGTTCCTGCCGGAGCTGACGTGGCCCCCAGGTGACAGGCTCCAGCGGGCGCTTGTCCCACAAAGCTTGGCAGTGCTGCTCACGCCCTACCGCCCAAATCCAGGTGGGCACCCTGCCTCGTGGGCCCCGCAGGGTTGGCCGGGCTGGGCGTTTGCGTCCTTTGAGCCATAACCACGCTCTGTGGAAAGGTCTTTTGTCTGAGATGATTTTGAAGGTTGCTATACACAGTTGGACTTTCTACTTGAAAACCGTGTCTGGATTTGTCTCGTGGAAGGTACTCCCGCCGTGTCCGGGCCTGGGTGGGGCTGCGTGCATCTGAAGCCGAGGTGGGGTTTGTGTGGATTGGCGTCTCTTGGGCGTGACGTCCCGCCCTCAAGCCTCGCACCGGTGTCCTGACGCTTGGTGCCCGTTCATGTCCCACCAGAACTTCAGACTTGCCCCTTCCGGCACCCTGGCTTCTGGTGGCCTGTTCGTTGGACCTGATTTCACGTGCCCGAGTCTGTCCAGACAGCATTGTTCTTTCCATGGTGGTTTGGCTTCAGGGGACCCTCTGATCTCCTGAGTTTGCATCAAATCGTTGTTCTCTGAATAAACGTGTCAGTGGTAGCAGCCCTGGGGGGGACGGTGGCCACCATTTCTGCATGCGAACGCGTCCTCACCTCTTTGTGATGTCCCCGTGTGATGTGCACTTGTGTGCCCGCTCGGCGGTGACCTCCCCGGGACGTGGTTCTGCTGACGACCCTCCGGGGCTGTCAGGCTGCCGTGCTGTGTCCCCCGGAGGGGCCCTGGGGGTCTTTCGCCGGCTGCCAGGGCCTTGCAGCCATGCTGAGTGTCCCCAGAGACTCGGGGGGGCCCCGGGAACATGGCACCATGGAAGGTGGGGTCCCCCGGGCAGGGGGTGCTGACCGCGTGCAGCCGCCGTGCCCCTGACGGCCCCTGCGTTTGCTTCCAGGGAACCTTCTGAGCAGCCTCATGGGCGCCTCGGAGCAGGAGGGCGAGGACAGTCAGGACGACAGCAGCCCCATTGAGCTCGACTGACCCCGCCCGCCTGGCCTGCATGAAGACGCCCTGAGCCCGGGCCCTCACACCCGGGGCTCCCGTTGTGAGGCGGTGGCGGCCGCCCGTGAGCCCGTGAGCTCGCCCGGGGCTGCGGCTGGGCCGGCTGGGCCGCACCTGCACCTTCAGACTGACCCACAATAAAGCACAGGCCTTGCTGCGCTACCACCCTTTCCCTGTCCTTTGTGTCTGGTTTGCTTTGGGAGACGACCCGGCGGCGGCACAGGCCCGCAGCCCGACCCGTCGAAGATGGTGGGGGGGGCGGCCGCCGGCGGCCCGGAGAGCATCTGGGCGGCCGCTCTGGGCCACACCGTGAGGCCGCGGCCATTTGGGATCAGGAGTCCTTTCCACGTTTCGTAATGCAGTATTTATTTTCATTGGGTGATTGGTTCCTTTGACCTGGCATTGTAGGTTTTAACCAAATAACCAGGAGTGAGCAGATCTGCCCTTCCTCACGCTATACCAGATGTTCCCAGAGCAATGACGAGAGGGAAACACTTTATTTTTTCACAATTAAATAAGAGTTGTAGATTAATACACAGTGATCATGCATGGGAAGGAGTTGAGATACACACTTTTATTGACTGTAAAATGGAATTTGAAGGAAGGTTTGTGTTACTTGTTGAGTTGAAATAAATCCTTTATACTGGGCTTTGCAGCGCTCGTCCTTTCTGAGGGAGCTCCTGGGGCCGGCGGGCGGGAGCGGTTGCCGAGACCAGTGGTGGCCGGGCCGGTGCGCGCTGTGCCCGCAGGGGGCGCTGTGGACGGCCACGAGCGGCCCGTGTCGGGAAGGTCTTGTGATTCTGTGTAACGACGTGGTGGTTTCTTTAAATGCGAGAAACCAAATCCAGTGGGGTCCTGCCTGGTCACAGGTTCTGCGTGCAGGCCACGGGGTGGGGGCAGGAGCACGCTGAGCCCCCCCCAGACTGCCCACCGGGGCTCTCTGTGGAGGAGGGTGGTGGAGGGAGTCCTGGCGAGGGGCAGGCCCCACGCCTGCGACGGACCCCCGGCTTGTGCCGTGATGCTTGTTCTGAAGCCACGATAATGCGTCCGGCACAGTCGGTCCAGTGGGAGGGACGTCGGAGCAGAACGTGGGTTTTTCTGTGGAATTCCGCCCCACGCTAAGTAGATGAGCCCAGACCGCGCACACCTCCCGGCGTCCCTCCGCACTCCCCTCGTGGTGGCAGCGTCTGTCTGTCCTCAGCACGTGGAGACCCCCCTCCCGGGTGGGGGACCGCTTTGCAGCTGTGCACCTGACCCCGCTTTCCCTGTGAGCACGGCCACTTTTTCCATGCAGTTGTGAAGGGCACTGTCATTTCCTGGGAACGCGGCCTCCCGTTCGTAGCACGCGGGTCGTGGGTTGCCCACGTCTCCACTGGGCGGAGGTGTGTGAGGTAAGCACCGTGACCACCCTTTGCGGGCCATGAGCTCCCGACCTCGTTGGAGAACTCCCACCAGTGGTAGAACGTTCTGGTGGTTCTTTTTAACATGTTATCGTCTTGGGCACGACGCCCTTGAGTCTGGTCAAGACGGCCTAGAAGACCAGTCCCGGAGAATGCGTGGCTGGGGCTGCTCCCCGGATGGGGATGGGGGGGGGGGGGGGGTCCTGGGGGCCTCTCTCTTCATTTCCGCCCAGGATGAGAAACCCGCCCCCCCCCTCCCCCCCGCCGCCGCCTCTGGGGCTTGAGGTTCTTTGTCTAGAAGCGGGGAAGATGGGCTAGCGATCACGGGTGTGGCATCTGGCGTGGCTGGGGAAGAGGCACCTGCCTGGAGCAGGAGGGGGTGGGGGCCCTGGGTGACCCTGTGACTGTCCTCACCCCCCGGCCCAGCCATCTTGGGGACCGGAGCAGAGATGGGAGTGAGGGGGGCACTCCTCTCTTGCCCCTGCAGCTGCACCCCCATCCAGGCCTACACGGGTCTGAGCAGGGGAGCCCCATGCTCAGGTGCAGAGGGGAGATGGGGTGGTGGGAGTCAGGCCCACGACGATAGGCAGAGGCCCTGGGGCACCCTTCTGGGGACGTCCCCACTCCTGGCACGTATCGGAGCCCAGCAGGTAGGTCCTCCTGGGGACCCCATGCCCCCTCCCCAGCCCCTGACCTACACAAGGGGCCACTTCAGGATAGGACATGAGGGTTGGCGTGACAGGACACCCTGCCTTGGGGACGCTCTCCTGGTCCTCTCAAGGGCTGGTCCAGGGCTGCCTTAGGGGATGACGGGGGCTGGGGGGCCACCCAAATCACCCAGTCGGTACCCGCCACCTACACATGCTGCTTCTCTGCCCCCCCAGCCCCCCACTGGGGGAGGAGGCTAAGTGGTTGTAAGTACCGGCTGGCCAGTATGCTGGGTCCTGTGGGGGACTCTGGGCTTCCATCTTCCAAGGGCTCAGTGACCACAAGGTCAGGCTGGTGGGGTGGGTCAGCAGCCAGTGCCCAGCGGGGGGCAGACAGGAGCTGACCCTCCATTCGCCCTTCCAATCCAGGCGTGCTGGGGCCCAGGGAGCTGCAGCTCCCCAGTGCCTCTGACCCCCAGGGCCCTCACGCACGTGCCAGGTCAGCTGCTTGAGGAGGAGGACCATGTCCCCCATGCTAGCACCCAGGACCCCAGGACCGACACACAGCAGGTGCTCAATAAATACTTGTTGAGGGGGACTTGGAGGAGCAGGGTGGGGAGGGGAGGCATGCAGGCCGCCTGCTGTCCCCACGGCCCAGCCTCCTGGTCAGGGGCAGGGTCCTGCTCAGGTGGGCAGGGGGCAAGGGGAGTTGGTGAGGGGCTGCCAGGCTGCCCTGAGCCAGGAGGCCGGGCCTAGGCCTCAGAGGAAGGGTGGTTCAGTGGGTGGGTGGGCGGGTGGCAGCATGGTGGGGTCAGAGGTCAGGTCGGCCGGCCTGCAGTGAGGTTCCAGAGGAACAGGTCCTAGTGGCTAAAGCCCAGGCCCCACGTGGCCAAGTCCGGGGCCGCCACTTAGGGCTGGGGCCAGGAAGCCGGGTCCTTCATCTGCCAGCCCCCCAGTCTGGCCGCTGCCTCCCCGATGGCCACTTCAGCGAGTCCAGTTCCCTCGGGCCTCCAGAACCATCTCTCGTTAGGGTTTATGTTTGAAGTGGGCTTCCACTGGAAAAGGACAGGCGTTCAGCCGTGTCACGGCCACCCGGGAGGCGTTGGGCTCCCTCCCCTGCCACCCCCCCTGCACTCACCCGCGTACTCCTGGGGCAGCATGGGCCTGTCCACGACCTTCCGAAAAGCCTCCACCCAGGCCCGCTGCTCTGGCTCCGTCTCGCAGGCCAGCAGGAACCTACGCCCTGGCGTCACGATGGTGATACCGTGTGGCCAGTGGTGGCCCTGGGTGGATGGCGGGAGTCCGTCCAGCACCGTGTAGCCACTCTCCCTGCTGCCGATGAAGACTTCCCCACGAGCAAAGGCGTCCTGTGGGCAGAGGCCGGGCAGCCCCTAGGCAAGGGGGTGGCTTTGCTCTCAGCCGGGGAAGCCCCGACCCCAGAGACCCGGCCCGCCCTCCTGCTCCTCATCCCCGCGCCTGCGGCCAGCAGACGGGGGCCTGTCGCTCATCTCCGTGTTGTGGGGGAGGACACGTCCACCCTGCAAGGGCCCAGCCGACCTGGGCCGAGACCCTCCCTTACCAGGGGATCTTTGAAGTACATGAGCCTCCGGTCATCCATGGTGAACCAGCGCTTCCGGAAGCCTTCTGTTTGCTGTGGGTCAGAGAGGGCCGGGGTCCCGCTGGTCAGCCTGAGGCGGGGCACCCCCCCGTGCGTTCATTCATCCTTCATTCATTCGCGGCGCCTTCTGTGGGCCCTGCTGCATCCTGCTCTGTCCGCCAGGTGGCTGCACTAAGGGCCTTTGCACGTGCTCTTCCTCCCCTCCCCACGTCCTACTCCTCGCGGTCCTCCCTGGGGGCCCCGTCCGGGCTGTGGGGCTACCGCGTGTGTGCTCCTCGAGGCAGGGAAGGGGCTGAGCTGGCCCCTGTAGGGCCCGAGGAGGTGCACGGGGGGGCCTGATGAAGGGGGGCGGAGGCACGAGGCCGGCTCAGCCCGATCCAGAGCCCCACAGTCCTGGGTCCACAGGGCCCCTGCTTACAAAAGGTTTTGGGGTCCAGGGCCATCCACACCAAGATGATCCGTTCAAAGTCCTCTCCCGGAGGTGCTCCTGGCACTTGGACCCACCACGGCCACCCCAGCCCCACCCAGCCCCAGGTAGCGGAGACGCTGATCTCAGAGGAGGCCTGGGGGGCTCAGGCCAGCTGGTCAGACCCACCTTGGGCCCCGTTTTCTCCATGTAGCCTTCCTTCAGGTAGTTCCGGGAGAGCTTCGGCACCAGCTAGGGCAGAAGATGGGCTCAGGCCTGGGCCGTCCTGGTCGCTCTCCCCCACACACCCCCGGCTCCCTCCCCACTTGCTTGCTGCCGCTGAGCTGAAATGCCCCAGAATAAAGGAGAGGGGTACAGTCCCCCAGCCCCCCAGCGGACACAAGCAGTCGCCACTCACATCAGCATCACTGGCCCCTGGGAATGCCACCTGCAGGTAGTGGAAGCGGGCAGCACGGAGCGCGTTGAACCAGTCCACGATCTCCTGTGGGTCAGAGGTAGGTGAACACAGGCAGGAGGGTGGATGCAGGCTGCCGGGGACGGCCCTGAGGTGGCCTGGGAGGACAGGGACGGCTCCACACGGGGGACGGGCCAGGGGGCCAGGGAACAAGCCATGCTGTGGCCAGCCAGCTCGGGATGGGCAGGGGACAAATGGGCGGGAGGGCCAATGTCAAGCCAGCCGGCCCCCAAGCCCTGATGCAGATTTGGGTGTGGGGAGGCTTTTCTCCTCTCACATGGGGTTATTTTTACAAACCGAGTATGTTGCCCAGAGCGAGGCTCATCTATTTTTAAATCCACCCAGAGCTGCTGCCTCCCATCTTCAAGGGGAGGAGGAGGAGAGAGCTGCTCTGCGTGAGCCGAACCCCCTCGCTGGACAGGGTGGGCCCGCAGCCCCTACCCCTCCTGGCTGCCATGCCCCACCACTCCCGAGACACCTGCCCACGGGATGCTGGAATCTGCCCAAGTATCTCCTTCCCCTGCCAACAGCTGGCCATTGCCAGCCACAGGGCACCTGCATGCCTGTGAGGGCTCCAGAGCCCACTCCTGCCCAAGGGGTCATCCCACGGCCACCTGGACCCCAGCTAAAGTTACTCCTCCTCCACCACGCCCACCTGCTGCATGGGCCAGGTCCATGCTGCAGTGTCTACACCAACGCTCTGTCTCCCCCACCTGGTGCACAGGGTTCCCAATCCAGGCTGTGACTTTAACACTCTGGGCCCTGCCCACAACCCTCTTCACCCCTGGTGCACCCAACCCCATTCTAGGCACCAGTGAACTCTCCAGTCCCTCCCCTGGGGCCAGAAGGCATTGTCTCCTGCCTGCTCCCCAGCACTGGTCTCCCTCCTCCCTCAGGACTCCCTCAGCTCATTGAAACCATGGCAGCTGGATAGGTCAGTGGCAGTTCAAGTTGGCCATGACATCTTCCAAGCAGAACACTGCACCTCTAATAAAGATACAAGTCCACAGCATGGCCACAGGCCCTGCAGGATCTGCCCAGCTCAAATGCCCTTCCTTTCCTACCTCAGCCTGGTCAGCTTCTCAAAATTATCCTTTTCCATCTGGCCACAGGGCCTTAGCACATGCCATCCCAGTACCTGTCTTCACCTTTGGGATGTGGTCCCTGCCCCCCCCACTGTGCAGAGTCACTGTTCCTAGCCCTCAGTGTAAGGAGGATTTTAGTCGCTGGTCTCTGACTCACGCCCGTCTCTACGGGCACACGGTGCAGTCACTACCTGACGGCAGAGCCATGTCAGACAGGCTTACCTGTATCTAGGCACAGAGCCCAGCCCAGAGCAGGTACCCTAACCACAATCCTCTCTGAGGGAGGGGGACCACTGGGGACTCAGGCCAGCAGAGCATCATGCTACACATACAGAAGGGCCCTGGGCTCAGTCTCCCAAGGAAAATGAGGGTGGAGGCTTCTGGATAAAGCTGAAGACTGGCCCATATGCCTTGAGCCATGACCCGCCTAAAACCTGTTCATACCACATGCAATCTTACAAAACCAGGATCAGGAAGAAATAGAAAATTTGAACACACAATAATTATTACTAGTAACAAAATGGAATCTGTAACCAAAGAACACAACACACAAAAGTCCAGGACCAGGTGGCTTCACCAGTGAATTTTACCAAACATTTAAAAAAGAGTTAATAGCTATTCTCAAACTATTGCAAAAAAATAGAAGGAAAGCTTCCAGATTCATTCTATGAGGCCAGCATTACCCTGATAACAAACCAGACACACTGTGAAAAAAGAGAACTACGGGTCAGTATTTCTGATGAACACAGATGCAAAAATCCTCAACGAAATACCAGCAAACCAAATCCAACAATACATTGAAAGGATCATTCACCCCAAGCAAGTAGGTTTCTTCCAGGGATGCAAGGATGGCTCAACATTTGCAAACCAATCAACGGGACATGTCACATCAACAAAACATTTAAAAACCATATGATCATCTCAGTAGATGCAGAAAAAGCAAAGGAAAGCAATTGACAAAGTACAACATCTCTTCACGATAAAGCAGGGTTAGATGGGACATATGTTGACATGATGAAGGCCTGCTTATGTGACAAGTCTACAGCTGACCTCATGTGCAGTAGGGAAAAACAGTGCTTTTCCCCTAAGATCAGGATCAAGGATGAAATAACAATAGTAACTTGAAGCTATATGGAGAAATGATCTCAGGAAAGGTAACTACTCTTTGTTATCTACATGATATAAAAGACTAATACTTTTGGGGCGCCTGGGTGGCTCAGTTGGTTAAGTGTCTGCCTTCGGCTCAGGTCAGTATCCCAGGGTCCTAGGATCGAGCCCCTGTCGGGCTCCCTGCCAAACAAGGAGTATGCTTCTTCCTCTCCTCCCTGTTCATGTTCTCTGTCGCTTTCTCTCTTAAATAAATAAAATCTTTTAAAAAGTAAAAAGACTAATACTTTTAAAGAAAAATAATCAGGAATTAAAAGCTGCTATTACTGTAACTTACTTGTAATTGCAAATCTTGTTTTATGCCTACATTAGGAGACAGTGCATTTAAAAGAATGATTATGTCTTGGGGCACACAACGTGTAAAGATGAAATACTGTGACTTCGACAACCAAAAGGGTGTCGTACAGACAGCTGTGAAGGAACAGGGTTTCTGCACGTTACTGAAGTTAGACTACTACAGATTCGATTTAGGAGGTTATAAATTTAGGATGTTAAATATAATCTCCGTGGCAACAAGGAAGAAAAGAGCTATAGAATATACACAAAAGGAAATTAGGAGGGAATTTAAACATTTCACATAAACTAAACACAGAAGACGACAGGAATGCAGGAAACGAGGGACAAAAAAAGCTGTAGGCCACACACAACATAAAGGGCACAAGGGAGGAGGAAGTCCCTCCTTACCGGCGTTCACATTACAGGTAAAGGGATGAACCTCTCCAGTCAACAGGCAGAGAACGGCAGGACGGACAGAAGCACGTGGTACACCACGGGCTGTCCACGAGAGATGCGGCCCAGATCTAAAGACACAGCGGGTCGGAAGTCAAAGGATGGGAGAGGATACCGTGCGTGGACAGCCAGCAGGAGAGAGCTGGAGTGGTTTCACGAACATCAGACAAACAGACTAAGTCAGGAAAAGCCCACAGGGACGAAGGAGGACAGTCTATGTGAGTAGAAGCCTCGATACAGCAAGAAGGTCTAACAATTACATTTACGCACCTAATGACAGACTATCCAAGCACAGGAAGCCGAACCCGACAGAGCTGGAGGGGGACATCGCCAGCCTCGAATGACAGCTGGACACCGCGATGCTGCACTCACACTGATGGACAGAGACATCCGGCAGGAGTAAGGAAACCGAGGATCCAGGACGGCACACGCATTCCTCCCTAGGGCCCGCCGGGCGTCGTACCGTTGTACGGGATCGACCACACGTGAGGCCGCAGGTAAGTCTAGATCGATTTTAAAAGGTAGGTGTCTTACAGAGTACCTTCTCTGGCCACATCAGGGTGGAGTTAGAAGTCAACACAAAGAAAACTGGGACATTCACAACGTGGCGGAAATGTAACACGCTTTTAAACGACCAGTGGATCAAGGAAGAGATCACAAGGGAAATTAGAAATGAAATGAAATTAGATGAAGGAAAACAAAACACGACACCAGAACACAGGATGTAGCAACGGTGGTGCTAACGGGGAAATCTGTAGCTATAAATGGTGACATTACAAAACAAGAAGGATGTCAAGCCAACGACCGAACTTACAACCGAAGGAACTAGGCAAAGAAGAAACTAAACCCAAAGCTGGCAGAAGGGAGGAAATCATAAGGACTGGAGTAGAGATCAATGAAATGGAGAAAAGAAAACCAATAGAGAAAATAAATGAAAGCAAAAGTTGCTTCTTTGAGAAGATCAATGCATCGGCATGCCTTGAGCTGGATGGCCTAAGAAACTGACTCAAGTCACTCAAATCAGACACAAAGCTGGGGACGCTGCTCCCAGAAATAAAAAGGTCTATGAGAGCGTGCTGTGAACAACCGTACACCAACAGGGTCACCTCGATGAAGTGGACAAATTCCTGGAAAGAGAAAACCCACCAATTCTAAGTCAGGAAGAAGTGGACCATCTGAATGGTCCTATAAACGAGTAAGGAGACCGGATCCATCATCAAAAATTCCCAACGAAGAACAGCCCTGGCCCTGATGGCTTTCCTGGTGAATTCTACTCAACACTTAATAACCAACACCAATCCTTCCCAAACTTTTCCAAAAGAATTGAGGGGGAGGGAGCACTTCCTAACTCTTTCTGTGAGCTCTTCTATATTATACCCAGCATAACCTGGATACCAAAGCCAGACAAAAATACAAGACAACCACAGACCCATAGCCCTTGTGAACACTGATGTAAAAGTCCTCAACAAGATACTAATGAACCGAATTCAGCAGTATATTAAGGATTATACACCATGACCAAGTGAGATTTATTCCTAAAATGCAAGGGATTCTCAACATGAAAACTGATGAAGTTAATACACCACATTAATAGAATGAAGGAAAAACAAATCACATGATCATCTTAGTTGATGCATTAAATGTATTTGACAAAATTCATATGGAATATCTGGGAACCCAAGTAGCCAAATAATCCTTAAAAAGAACAAAACTGGAAGAACTGCACTTCTAATTTCAAAACTTATGACGAAGTCAGAGCAGTCCAAAGAGCATGGCACTGGCATAAAGACAGACATAGACCAGTGGAATAGGAGAGAGAGCCCAGAAATTGGTCAAATTATTTGTTGAGAAAAGTGTCAATACCGTTTAATCGGGAAAGGACTGTCTTTTCAACGGTACTGCGGAAACTGGATATCCACGTAAAAAAGAATGAAGTTGGGTGCGCCTGGGTGGCTCAGTCGTTAAGCGTCTGCCTTCGGCTCAGGTCATGATCCCAGGGTCCTGGGACTGAGCCCCACATCAGGCTCCCTGCCCAGTGGGGAGCCTGTTTCTCCCTCTCTCTCTCTCTGCCTGCCACTCTGCCTACTTGTGTTCTCTCTGTCAAATAAATAAATAAAATATTAAAAAAAAAAAATGAAGTTGGGGTATGTGCACCCCTTTATAGCAGCAATGTCCACAATAGCCAAACTGTGGAAGGAGCCAAGATGTCCATCGACAGATGAATGGATAAAGAAGATGTGGTATATATATACAATGGAATATTATGCAGCCATCAAAAGGAATGAGATCTTGCCATTTGCAAGGACGTGGATGGAACTGGAGGGTGTTATGCTGAGCGAAATAAGTCAATCAGAGAAAGACATGTATCATATGACCTCACTGATATAAGGAATTCTTAATCTCAGGAAACAAACTGAGGGTTGCTGGAGTGTGGGGTGGGGTGGGAGGGATGGGGTGACTGGGTGATAGACACTGGGGAGGGTATGTGCTCTGGTAAGCGCTGTGAATTGTGCAAGACTGTTGAATCTCAGATCTGTACCTCTGAAACAAATAAGGCAATATATGTTAAGAAAAAAATAAAAGAAGATAGCAGGAGGGGAAGAATGAAGGGGAAATCGGAGGGGGAGACGAACCATGAGAGACGATGGACTCTGAAAAACAAACTGAGGGTTCTGGGGGGGAGGGGGTGGGAGGATGGGTTGGCCCGGTGGTGGGTATTGAGGAGGGCACGTTCTGCATGGAGCACTGGGTGTTGTGCACAAACAATGAATCATGGAACACTTCATCTAAAACTAATGATGTAATGTATGGGGATTAACGTAACATAATAAAAAAAAATGAAGTTGGACTCATATAAAAATTAACTCAGTGGGGGGCAGCGGGCGCGTGGGTGGCTCAGGTCATGATCTCAGGTCCTGGGATCAAGCCCCGCGTCGGGCTCCCTGCTCAGTGGGGAGCCTGCTTCTCCCTCTGCCCCTCCCCCTCCCCCCTCCCCTGCTCTAATAAATAACTGCTCTAATAAATAAATAAAATCTTTAAAAAAAATCAACTCAGTGGATCAAAGACCTAAACATAAACCTGAACCATACAAATCTCTGAAGAAAACACAAGGCAAAAGCTTCATGACGCTGGACATGTCGATGATTTTGTTGATCTGACACCACAGGCGTCGGCAGCAAAAGACAGACTGGAGTTTATGAAAATTTAAAAATTTTGTGCTCCAGGGGACACTATCCACAGAGCGAAAGGCAACCCACAGATTGGGAGACAACGTTTTCAAGTCGTGTGTCTGCTAAGAGATCAATATCCAGAATATATAGAGAAGCCCTAAAACTCAACACCTGAAAAAACCACCAAAATCCAAAATGGGCAAAATGGGACCTGAACAGACCTTTCCCTGAAGACACACAAACGGCCAACCAGGACATGGAAAGATGCTCAACCTCAGTCATCATCAGGGAAATGCAGATGAAAAGCAACACGCGAGCACCTCGCACACCTCACGGTGCCCGTCAGAACCCAGGAACAGCTACTGGCGAGGACGGGGAGGGAGCAGCACCCTCGTGCCCTGTCGGGGGGAACGCAAACCGTGCAGCTGCTGTGGACAAGAGCGGGGAGGGCCCTCAAAACAGTTACCTTCTGGCTTCTGGCTATATAATCACAAGAATTGAATGTAGGGTCTCAGGTATTTGTAGCCCCAAGTTCACAGCAGCATCCTTCATGACACCACCAGCTGTCCGTCAGGGTAGGGGCTGATAAACACAGTGTGGTCCGTCCACACGACAGATCACTCAGCCGTAGGAAGCAACCGGACCCCTGCCCCCATGGGGACGGGGCCCGAGGACACGAGCCAGGCCCAGAAGGACACGCACGGGGACCCCACTCCCACGAGGTCCCAGAGTCGTCAGACTCACAGAGGGTAGATGGCGGGGCCGGGGCTGGGGGAGCGGGTGGGGGTCTGTGCGTCACAGGGACAGGGTCTCTGTGTGCAGGATGGAACATTCTGGAAGGGGTGGAGGGGATGGCTGCACAATGTACCCAGAACCGTATGCTTACACATCATGAAAATGGTGAATTTTAGGTGTATTTTTACTCAAGAAAAAAGGGAGAAGAGAGGTGGTTGCCAGACCCTTGTGTGGCTGAAGCGTCGCAGACACATTTTGCCCTTTAATCCACATGCCCGTGTTCCGGAGGTAAAAATGGAAAACCAAGGTCACAAGGAGGAGGGGCCACCCGTGACGAAAGGACAGACCCCGAGGGGTTGGCTGGGGGCTCCCGGCACCCTCACCCCGCAGAGGCTCTGGTGCGAGGGTGGGAGGGGATGGCTGGGTGATAGATCAGTGCTAAATGAAAGCAAAAGTTGCTTCTTTGAGAAGATCAATGCATCCGCATGCCTTGAGCTGGATGGCCTAAGAAACTGACTCAAGTCACTCAAATCAGACACAAAGCTGGGGACGCTGCTCCCAGAAATAAAAAGGTCTATGAGAGCGTGCTGTGAACAACCGTGCACCAACAACAGGGTCACCTCGATGAAGTGGACAAATTCCTGGGAACAGAAAACCCACCAATTCTAAGTCAGGAAGAAGTGGACCATCTGAATGGTCCTATAAACGAGTAAGGAGACCGGATCCATCATCAAAAATTCCCAACGAAGAACAGCCCTGGCCCTGATGGCTTTAGGGATTCTAGGTCCGCTCCCCGCCAGGGCCCCGCTGGCTCCACGTGGCCGTGCAGGGTGGAGCACCCCAGCTCCCTGCCCCCACCAAGCAGCCCGGCACCCACCTTCCCGTCCTCGTGGTAGACAAAGATGTTGCGGGTACTGTTGTCCTTCAGGTAGGTGACCTGCAGGCCGTGCGGGTGGCCGATCTTGGCTGGCTGGAAGGTGGCGTTCAGATGCTCGATCTTCATGACAGCCTTGGGCTCCTTGGCCTGGAAGCAAGGCCGTTAGCTCCAGGCGGGCCTGTGGGTGCCAGCTGCGCTGTGTGGCTTTGGGTAAGTTACTTACACGCTCTGGTCCTGGGCTTCCTGACCTGTAAGTCTGAGGTAACAGCACTGCCCTCCCCAGGGGTGAGGAAGGGGGCTGTCTGACACCCGGGCAGGCCCCCCTCCCCCCTGCAGCTCCTCCTGTCTGCTGTGCCCCCACCCCTGCTCCCGTCCTGCCAGCCTGGCTTTCCTCTTTGCCCGGGAGCTGGCAAACTGCCCTGCAGTGCCCTCTGTCTCTGTGTGTCACCGGGGATGTCCTGACCTGGAGGTGGTCTGGGTGGGCACAGGGCCCGGCCAGCCCTCCCCGCCCGCCGCCTGGATGACCCTGTTGGGCTTGGGAGCGCCCAGCATTACCAACCAGGCCCGGCCCCAGGGAGCGACTGCGACCAAGGGGTGGGCAGGGGTCCCCACGGGAGGGGGCAGCCACTCCAGGCCAGGAATTGCCTGAGGGCAGCTGGGGACAACGGCCAGTACAGGCCCCGTGCCGGGCTCACATCATTTCTGTTGAAATACTTCAGGGACCCTTCCCGCTCCGTCAGCACGAACTTCCGGCTTAAAAACTGCCCGTTGTCCCGGCCGCGCTTCCAGAGAAAGCCTTCTCGGTATCCTGGGGAGAGGGGGGGTGTGGGTCAGAGGGTCACAGTGGACCAGAGCGGAGGCCATCAGCCTGACCCACACGGAGGGTGTGGGCGAGAGGACTCCAGCCTGACGTCCGGCCTCTCGCCAGGAGACCTGTCGGCCTCAGGGCTGCGGAGCTTGGTGGACGCAGGCCGGACTCGCCCACGGCGCTGGGACCCGAGGCCACCCCCTCCCCAAAGGCTGCCCGCCGCTGCCTACTGCTTGGCGTGTTTTCCCATTTCCTTCCGGAAGCGTAAGAAACAGGGAAAGGGGTGCAGTGCGCTACCCTGTGTGCAGGCCCACGGGCGAATGCGTGCGGAGACGCCTGTGTGGCCACCGGGGGGGTGGGGGGGCGGCAGAGCAGAGCAAGGTGCCCACTGCTGAGTCCTCAGGACAGCGGGACAGGACTCGCACGTGTCTGGAGGGTCTGGGGACGGGCAGCGTCCTGCACTGTCCAGGTGAGCCCAAGGTCATCACAAGGGTCCTCGCACGCGGGAGGCGGAGGGAGAAGTGACTGTGGAAACAGGAGACGCAGGGAGGAGCCGGCCCTGCCCACCCCTCCACTCCAGCCCCCCGACTCTGCGGAGCTCGGAGCCCCGGATGCCCCAGGCCGTCGGGCACAGATTCTGTGGCCCGTTGCTCCAGTGGCCCTAGGAAGGGAATACTGTCCTCCCTTCATGTTCGGTCCTGTCACGTTCCCGTCAGTGAGGCCGGTTCCAGGACCTTGTGCCCAAGAGGAGCCGTGCCCCGTGTGCCCCCTGCCTGGCTGTGCTGTCCCTCCACAGGGCAGGGGCAGGGGAGCCTGCTGCCGCCGTGCCCGCAGCGCATTCCCAGCTCTGCCGGCCCCGCGGGGCTGAGTCTCCAGGGACACCCGCATGCCGTGGGCGCGTTCCTCGGGGTTCGCCCGTCACAGTCAGGGTCTGTGGCTTCCCGTACAAACCGCCCGGCAGCTCTGCCCCGGGTTTCGGGCCGCTCTCCCCGGGGAACCCGTCCTGCTGCCACGCCCGAGGCCGGCCCGGAATGGGAGGAGAAGGCTGGACCGGCGTGCCCTCGGTGCCCGCGCGGGCGGTGCCACCCACCGCGGAGCCCAGACCCTGACAGCCGGGGCCGGTCGCATTCTGGACGCCACCTCTAGGCCCTGACCCGCGCTCGCCCCTGCAGCCCTAGCAGCCCCGCCCTGACACCACAGGGACAAGGAGCTATTTTCTCTGTGCTTGAGACACGCGACCCTAAAGAGGCGGCAGCCTGGCGTCGGGGAGGGGGCGGCTGGTGCCCCTCAGTCTGTGGCGGGACAGCGCCAGATGGGGCCTCTCCCCTCCCCCCGGGCCCCCTGCGCAGAGCGCCAGCAGGCCTATGCCCACTGTGTGCGCGGGAACCGAGTCCCCAGGCCCACACGGGGCCCTACGCAGAGCGACCACGTGAGCACTCTACCCAGGGCAGAGCTGCAAGTCCACCGGCCCGCAGGGCAGCCACGCGTGGACGCAGGGACGCGCCCGAGGGTGGTGTCTGCTCAGCAGCTGGAGTCGTGCCATCTGCAGGGCGGGTGGCCACCCGCACCCGTGAACGTTGCCCACGACGAGGCCCTGGCTGAGCACGTCACCCACATGATCCTGTGCCAGCCCCAGAGGACTTCCAAGGTGTCATCCTCCTTGTACAGAAGGGGAACCTGAGGCACAGAGACGCGAGGTCCTGGTCCAAGGTCACCTTGCCAGCCAGCGCCGGCCTTGGGCCCTGCAGGACCCCCTGCCCCACGCCCGCCCGCCCGCCCGCCCGCCTTGCCTGCTGGGCCCAGCAGGCGGCAGCAGCGGCTCAGGACGCGGCCGGCGGCCGGCTGAGTGGGGTGGCCACCCAGCCCCACCGTCCACCCCACACTCCCGCTGGCCCGGGCCCGGCCGGGAGCCGTGGGATGGAGGGGGCGCTGGCCCCAGTCGGCCTGGCTCCTGGGCCGCGTGCCCGCGACGGCCAGCGGCCAGGGTGCCCAATCCCAGGCCCCGGACAGCAGCAGCGGCAATTTCAGACGGGCGCTGGCCGGGGTCCCGGACTCGGCCCCGCCCAAGGACGGCTGTTCGGCGCTCCGTGAAGCCAGCAGCCTGCCCGTCCCGTCATGGCCTGGCCTCCCCGGGGAGGTGGGCCTGAGCGGGACGGCTCCCGCCCACCACACCGGGGCCTCCGAGCCGGGGTTCCCCGAGCCCTGCGGACTCCAGGGCGCCGTGCTGTCCCGACGTCTACCCGGGCTCGGGGTGTCTGTGCTGCACCAGCCTCCCCCCACGCCCCCGCTGACCGCACCCCTGCCAGAGGGTCTCCCCGGCGCACGCAGCGGGACGGGACCCAGCGGTGCCCCCCGACACGCATACCTGGAGCTTGGCTGTGCCGGGGAGACCGTCTCCTCCCAAAGGACCAGCCAGTCCTGGGGCACAGGCCAGATGCCTCACTCAGCATTTACTGGGCGCCTACGGTGTGCCACCCCTGCCGTGTGCGGGGCCCACCCGTCCGCGGCCTCCCCGCTGCCTCCTCCCGAAGCCCCTCTGAGGAGCGCCGGCAGGAAGCGCGGGGATCCTCAGCACCGTCCGTGGTGATGGTCGGCCACCGCTGCCCCAGGAGTGGCCACAGCCAGCCACAGGAACGGCCGTCCCAGGTGCGGCAAGCGCACACGTACGGTGCCCTCTGCCGGAGGGACTGCAGGACAGCGGGCCACTCCGCAGAACTGCTTAAATTAACGAGGAACCGCCACACTCTTCTCACACGACCCAGAAAACCACGCCCACATGAAAGCCTCGAACTGAACACAACCCGAGGTCCCCAGCTGGGGACCTCATCCGCACACCAACACCTCTCCACACTCAGGTCGCAGCCATGGGGATGGCACGGCAGGGCCAACTTCCAGCGCGGCTGGCCCCGTGGAATGACCCCAGAAAAGGCAGGACTCTGGGGCATGGAGCCGGGCAGGGGCTGGGGCTGGGGGTGGCCGACAGCCTGCAGAGTGGGGCTGTCCTGTGTCTGCCTTGGTCACAGGACCATCCCCCGCACGGGGCTCACATGTGGACTGCACCTTACGTGAACAAGTTACACGTTGGCCTCTTCGTTGCAGCAGGGACACGCGGCCTTGCTCTGAGGGGCAGGAGAGCTTGCCGGGGGGCCCAGGCTGGGTGTTCCGTGCCCAGACCCCGGGTGGCCCTCCCAGGGCAGGAGACGGGCCCCACACTGTGTGGCTTCTGCCAGGGGATGCCCGGTGGAAAGGTGTGCTCTGGGCATAGAGCCAGGACCTGAGAAGACACCAGGGAAACTGAGGCCCACCTTGGGCACCTCCGCAGAAGGGCCAGGACCTGGTTCCAGGCCTACAGGTTCTAGTCCCCACGAGGTTGACACGGGGGCCCAGGCCTGGGCTCCTTTGTCCCTCGCCCCCTGCTACCCTGGCCACCTCACTGGGGGACCAGCACAACCTCCCGCATGGCCAAGTCTGTGCCCCAAACCTGGTTCCCACGCAGATGCTGCCAGGAAGCGGCCAACAGTCCTGAATCCAGCGGGGGGTGGGTGGGGGGAGGCACATCTGGCCGAACCCCACAAACACCTTCCCTTGACTGGACCTGCACCTGCCACCCCAGGGATGCCTCAGGCCCACTGGGCGCGTTACACCTAACATCAGTCAATGCTTCCAATGACGACCCCATGCTGAGTACCGTGTCCTCCCCACTACACAGAGGAGGAAACTGAGGCCCGGGGGGGATGGGCTCTGTCACGCAGGGAGCTCTCTGCTCACCCTGTGACACTTAGGACAAAGGCGGGGCAGGGTGGCAGCTCTGGGACCGGCCCTGCTTTGCACAGAGAGGGGGCAGGGGGATGGGGTCCGAAGCCTCAGCAGGAAGTGCTGTGTCTGTCGGTGACTGGGGGCGGCCCGGGCGGCCTGGCCCTCGGGACAACGGGGGGCATTGTCCGGCCCGTGAAAGGCAGCCATTGAGGCTGTGGCTCGAGGCGGGCACAGTGTGGGGAGCGAGCCAGGAGGGTCCCCAGGGTCGCCCCGTGAGCCGGGGTGGGGCAGGTGAGGCCCCTTATCCGCACACGCCCGCGACCTTGACCGAGGGCGGGGGGTGCCAGGTTAGAGCCACTCGGAGCCCTGGGCCCGCGGCCCCCCACACCCCTCGCTCCCCAGCACCAAGCGGTGCCCGGCGTCAGCGCGTGCGGTGACCTGAGGGGAGCCCCAGTGGCCGCGGTAGGGGCCTCAGAGCCGGCAGCCACCTCGGACGGCACGACTAACCCCCTTCATGGCAGCCCCACTGCCGCCCCAGCCCCGCGATGCCACCCGGGCACAACGTGCAGCTGCTTCTCGGCCTTGACGCCCTGAGCAGTGCTGGCCAGCGAGTCCGGTCAGGGTCCCTCCGCGGGGCCCGTCTGGCGTCTCCTCGCGGCCGAGGCGAGGCTTTGCATTTTCGGCAAGAACGTCACGGCAGCCACGCCGTCCGGACACTGGTGCCCCGTCCCCAGCAGCTTCTCAGCCGGCCGGGCCCTTTGCCTCCATTCCAATCCACATCCAGGGGAAGACGCTTCGAGACACGCAAATGCCGGCTCCCCCCAGCTTCCTCGGATTTCGGCGCCTGGCGGGGTCCGGTCCACACCCGCTCCGCTGGGGCCCTCGCTGCTGGCCGTCCCGTTCCCCCGTTTCTTCCTCGGTGACAGTGGACCTCTTCTGTCAGAAGGGCCGAGCCCTCCTCCCTCCCCGGTCCACACCCTCTGTGGGCAGGGCTCGTGTCCTCTCCCCTGTGGCCCGTCTTGTCGCCCTCACGTCTGGCTTCGGGGCCTGGCACCCCGCAGACAACTGCGCTGGAGCCCTTCCTCCCGGGCGGTCTGGGGCACCACACGCAGTGGGACAAGTTGTGGGCGATGCACCCCGCGCCCACCATGCGCCGCTGGGGGCCCAGGCTCCCGCCACCTGCCGGTCCCCGTGGCCCCTCCGAGCTGGGTGGGGGGCTCGTGGCCTCTGGCCTGGGCCTCGCATGGCTCCCAGGGCCGGGGCCTTTCCTGGGGCCTTCAGCTCCCGTCCTCCTCGTGGGAGGGGCCGGGTGGGCATGTCCTCCCCTGGGCCTGAGAAAGTGCTCTTGTGGCAGGAAGTGCCCGCGGGAATCCCCTGGTGCTCCTCGCGGGGCTGGGGGAGGAGCCCACAAAGGGGAACCACAGGGCCAGGACACCTTGGGGTGCCCAGGTGCACCCACTCCGACACTGGGGCTGGCAGCAGGGGGCTCGGAGGGGCCGGGGCCTGTGCAGGCTTTGGTCTGGGGGCACCTGGCTGGCCCGGCCTCAGAGGCCGTGGGGCGTGGGGCCCCGGGTGCCCCCGAATGCTGCCCTTCCTCCTGGGAGCCCCAGGAGGGCATGTGGGGGGCCCTGGGGAGGCCCCTGCTGTGAGCAGGTGAGATTTAGCAGCTGTGCAGGGGACGGCGGCTTGGTGAGGGCCTTGGTGGCGGCAGGTGGGTGGAGCCTCCGCCCCTTCTGCTGGCCCCGGAAGGGCTGATGGAGAAGCCATCGGCTCCAAGGCCACCGGCTCAGGGCCTGCTACCGTGCCCCTCCCGCAGTCCCGTGTGTCCCTGGCCCACTGTCTCACCCCTGTCCAAGAGGGACAGGGCTTGGCGGCACCAGGAGCTTGGAGGAATGCGTTCTAATGGGGGACCTCGGGCCTGGGACGGGGACACACCTGTAGGCAGGAAGGCCCCCAGCTTGTCACGCGGTCATTACCACCTCCTGAGCTCCGTGAGGCAGGAGGCAGAGACCGGGCCCTCGCAGACCTGAGCGCCTGGAACGGACCCAAACATGCAGGGGGGAGGTCTGTCGGGGTTGCTGCCCTGTGCGCACCCCCCACTTCCGGAACCCAGAGCCCACTTTTTCCCGAGAGGGCAGCTCCGGGACACAGAGGCAGGCCCACATCACACCTCCCGTCCCCCGAGACTGGGCCCCACCGCGCGCCTGCCCCGCCCCTCCCACCAGCAGCAGCTCACCCTGCAGACAGCCCAGCACGGGCCCACCTCCCCGACCAGCCAGGGCACCCAGCGTGGCCCTGCCATCCCCATGGCACCCACCCCGTCTGAGCTGGGCTGCTGATGGCCACGGGCCCTGAGCACCAGGCCACCCAGCTCGGTGTCAGGAGGACCAGACACGGCCCAGACCAATTAGCTGGTCCTCCAGATTCGAAAGGAGTGCCAGGAGCGGGGAGGAGGGGTACAGAGACCAGGATAGAGAGACAGAGACAGAGAGACAAGGGACAGAGAGAGAGGGGGACAGAGGGACAGAGAAACAGGGCCAGAGGGAGAGGCACAGAGACAAGGGGCACAGAGCACAGGGCCTACCTGCGGAGTAGGGCTCCTGCTTGTCAGGGTGGGTGAACTCCTGCCGCTCGTACTTGGCCCGGATCCACTGCTCACGCAGGAGTCTGGGAGGAGAGAACGCGTCGTGCTGGGCCGCACCACAGGGCTCACAGAGGCCCTGGCGCCCCAGGGGCACAAGGCCCCTGAAAGAACGCGTGTCCACCTCCGGAAGGCAGGGCTGAAGGGCCACCAGCTTTGATTTTTTAAAATTATTCGCTAATCAGATAGTTTTACCACTAATACTTCCCCTTAAAAAAAAAAACTAGCTCTGGGGCGCCTGGGTGGCTCAGTCGGTTGGGCGTCCGACTCTTGATTTCAGCTCAGGTCTTGGTCTCAGGGTCATGGGATCGAGTCCTGACATCAGGCTCTGCGCTCAGCGGAGATTCTCTTCCTCCGCCCTTCCCCCTGCTCGTGCTCTAAAATAAATAGAATAATCTTTGAAAAAAAATTAGCTCTAGGGGCGCTTGGCTGGCTGAGTCGCTGGAGCGAGCGACTCTTGATCTTGGGGTTGCGAGTTCGAGCCCCCCGCTGGGTGTAGAGTTTACTCGAAAAAATAAACTTAAAAAAAATTAGCTCTAATTCATGTACCGTCAAATGCGGCTACTGAGTGTCAAATACACAGGTTCACAGTCCCTCTCAAGGCTGTACCGCCATCACCCCAGAGAGGATACCCCTGACCCGGCCCAACCACAGTCCACTGCCGTGTGGACTGGCCTGTGCCCACGCGGCATCGGGCAGCGCGTGTGGCCTTCTGCGACGGGCCTTGTGCACAGACCAGCGTCTGAGGTTCACCCTCACGGTGGCGCACACCCCTCCGTGCTTCGTGTCTTCCCGTGGCCGAGTAACATCCCCTCCCTTCACCCCCGACTGCCAGGAAGGCGGCCCCAGCGAGCAGCAGAGGAGGCCTCTGCCCGGCCACAGAGCAGGGCCGCTCTGTCCTGGCCCCCACGGCCCCCACCGGCTGGGCGGCACATGCCTCCGACAGCTCCCACCCCCTGCACACCGGGGCAAGGCACCAGCTCCTCATCCTCCGAGCCCTGCACCTCGGCAGACCCTGGGGCTCGGCCCCGGCCTCCCGTCCCTGCCGCTGCCCTGACCCAGGCCACCCCCACGGTCTGCTCTCCCAGAGCTGCTCAGAGCTCTCCGTGGCCCACCTGCCTCGGTTCTTCAGTGCTGACAAGACCCTCGCTGACCCCCAGCTCAGCCTGTGACCCCTCCCCATCCCTCCCGCCCCGCCTCTGCACTCACCGGCAGCCCCCAGCCCCTCAGCTTCCAGCTGTCACAGCTGTGCTAACACCCGACCCCAAGGGCGGCCACAGCCTCCATTTCTACTTCCAAGTCACGTCAGCTTGGCTGGCACCACAGCGAGATCGCTCAACCCCTCGGGAGGGGCCGTCCGGCTCTGGGTGACACACACCCAGGTGAGTTCGGGACCCAGCACGGCCCTCGGGCTCGGGGGCTCCCCGCCCAGTGCAGCAGATGGGACCTCAGGCCTCGTGCTGGGCCCGTGAGGCCAAACCAGGCTCTAGGGGCCCAGCCCTGTGGGTGTGCACGTGGTCCTGGGGCCGCCCGTAACCCCGCTCCACAAGGCCCCTGAAAGCCACCGGGATTTAGGGTCTCCGGGTGCAGAGGCCAGGCCAGGGGCAGGCAGGCAGGGCCGGCTCCTTCTGCAGAACAAGGCCCCCCTCCGGCATCCTCAGCCTCTGCCCATCTCTGTGCAGACCCTCCCTGGGTCCCGGCACCCCCTCTTCTGAGGACACTTGCCATTCCAGCTCCGCCAGCCAAAACCCACGAGCCCTCATTCCAGGCCCTTTGTTTCATCTGCAAAGACCCTGTTCCCAGATAAGGGCCCTGCACAGGTCCTGGGGTTTGGACCTGACCTGCTTTTTGGGGGACACCATTCAGCTCCCGACAGGGCCGAGCTGCAGGACCCCGGGGAGCCAGCTCCCCTCCTGCACCCGCTTCTCTGTAACATGGGAACGCCACGCCTGGCTGCTCGGACGTGTGTGAGCCAGGGCCTGGCGTGTCAGTGGGACGCAGACAGCTAACAGCCATCCCGTGGCCTCATCCGCACCATCACACACCCATGAGGTCCCAGGCCACAGCCTCTGCATGGACGCTGGCCCCCGAGGCTCCACCCGGGCCTGGCGCAGAGGCTCCCAGCGGCGGCAGGTGGAGGAAGCCAGGCAGCAGGCACCGGGGAAGCCCCACCCTGCTGGGCAGCCTGATCGGAACCACTCAGTCATCAGGGGCCCCAACACGGACAGGGTGCCGCAGTATATGGGGGCCCTGACCTCCTGAGGCCATCTGGCCCAGGCTCCTCCACCAGGGAAAACCAGCATCAGAGGGGGGGCCCCACTCTCCACCAAGCCTCATGATGAGGGAGGCCCACACCCCCAGCAGACGCCGCTCTTGAAACCTAAGACCCGCCCTGTGTTCCCGGGAGCTTAGGGGAGACAGGCTTCACCGCCTCCCCCCAGTGCCGGGGTCCTCGGGGTCAGTATGGGTCCCCTCAACCCAGAGCAGATGCGGAGCTGGGATGTGTGCAGGACTGGCTGCCTGGAGCTGGGAGGGCGGGGGGCGGTCAGGTGAGTGGGGCGACCACCGCCCCCGTGAAGCAGACCACCCACCCTGCCCGGCCCTGGAGTTGCCCTGCTCTGACCCCCAGGGCCTGCCTCCCCCATTTCCAATAGCCCGTCGGGGGCAACCCCAGCACCCGGCAGGCGGCGGACCCCTTCCTCCCCCCCAGCCCCCTGAGGCTGGTGCAAAAGCCCCAGTGGGAGCGTGGCTGTTTGCCAGCCACCATGTCAGGGGCTGGCGTCTGACCACCGCTCCTGACCGCCCTCCTGCCCCGGCTCCGTCAGCCTCTGAGTCCCATGCTCTAGGACACTCTGCCAGAGGCTGAGGCCTGGGCTTCCCCTCCTGGGGAGGTGACTGCCCTTGGTGCCTCAGTTTCCCCTTCCACCGGGTGGGCAGCTCACCCAGGCAGTGTCTTTCCCTTCCTTTGTACCGTGGGGAAACTGAGGATACACCCTCCTCACGGTGGTGAGCCCCTGGCCCAGCACGGCCGCCATCCACACCCGCTTGCCCTCTGAACTCCCCGAAGCAAACCAAGACCTCCTCTCGCTTTATCTGCCTGATTTCTGGGGCTCTTATGGATTGAATTGCACCCACCACCCTCAAAAATACGTTGGAGTCCTAACCCCCAGCACCTTGCAGATGGGCCCCATTCTGGAAGGAAGATGGGTGTGGGTTAACAAGTTACAATGCGTCAGGCTGGAGTGGAGGCACCCCCAGAGAGGGGGTCCAGACAGACACAGGATGGCCACGTCCAAGCCCAGGAGGGGGCTCAGGAGATGAGCCCTGCACACCTGGACCGCCAGCCTCCAGGAGGTGAGATGGTGAATTTCTATTGTGTGAGCCAACCCAGCTGGGGTTTCGGCCCCCCCCCGCCCCAGCAAGCCGGCACAGAGCCCCATCCAGCCGGGAACCCTGCCCGCCAAGGACTTGGGGGCACCTCCGGGCTCCAGCCTCCCCCCGCCCGGGCCCCTGAGAAGGAAGCAGGGGGGCTGGCTTGCAGCAGAAGCAAAACCGAGGGGACCTGTGCTGACTTACTTCCCACGGCGGCAGGACCGAGCCCGAGGGCAGCGGGGCGGACACAAGAAGGGGGCCCAGGTCCCCGCCTCTCTCTGAGTCACCGCCTGACACGAACATAACCTTGTACCCAGGCCTTCTGAGCACCGCTCCTCACGGGTTTGCCCAGGGGCTCCGAGCCCTAGACGGGAGGCTGGGGAGGGGCCACACACCCCCTGGTTTTGTCCTCAGGACACCAGGGGGGCCTCCCTGGAGGCTGCTGCAGCCCCCAGCTCCAAAAGTGCCCATCTGGGGGGGGTGCACCCTACAGTTTACAAAGGGATTCAAACCACGTCGCCCACCACGCACGGCACTCCTCAGTGAGCTCGGAGCATCAGCCGCCACGACTCGCTGGCCTCAGTCACAGCTCCCTGGGGGGGGGGGCTCGGACCCCACCCCTGCAGGCATCTGCACCCTCCTGGGCCACGGGGGCTTGGCCTGGGCAGACCTCGGTGCCTACTGAGTATGGGGACAGTGGCAGGCTCGGCTCCGGCAAACCTTCGCCTAGCAGGGGCTTCTGGAAGGCGAGGCCTGCCCAGGGTCCCCTTGCTCCCTCCTGGGATGCCCAGTCACCCGGACAGGCCCTGACTGCACAGCCCCTTTATGGCACAGGGATGGTCTCTGCGAGCATGTCTCAGGGACCAGGACGTAGAGGAAGCTGCTGGGCGTCCTGGCCAGGACACGGCCTGTGAGCCAGGCTGTCCCTTGTCATCCACTCTGAAGGGAGATACAGGGCATGCATGCAAATAGGCAGACCACAGAGCAGGCTGTGGCCGAGGTGATAAAATCGTGTCTCAGAAATAGTCGCCCGGCCACACTGATTCATACCGAGACGGCCAGGCAGGGCCCCAGGCTCCAGATTCCCCCCTGAGCCCAGAAGTGGCCGGTGGTGGGGCGAGTCTCAGGATGTGACCCAGTACCTGCACCGGGGTGGGTCCCTGGCAAGGCGTCCTGACCCCAGAGGCCCTGCGGCCATCAGCAGCATCTCCCTGGCCTGGGAGGCAGGTGGGCCAGGTCCCCAGGCAGGTGGCCAGGAGCAGGACTCCCACCTGCCTGCCCGGGACCGGGAATTCCCAGCTTCAAGCCCACATCCCAGGTTCTGGCCGCGGCTCATCTGCTGGCATCTGGTCACTCACTCAACCCCTCTGGGCCCTGGGAGCGCCCTTGTCCAAAGAGGGCCATTCATCTCCGTGGCCAAAGCCGTGGCTGAGCCTCCGTGGACACCGGCCAGCAGAGGCAGGGCAGCCGGGGGGTTTGAGTGACACCTAAGGGGCCAGTCCTGTGCTGGGGGCACAGAGGGACGAGGCGTCCTGGGGGGCGACACCCAGGGAGGTAGGGGATTCAGGGAGGTCTAGAAGTGCTGGGAGACGGGGAGCCTGGCCAGGGGTGGACACCGCCCTGAGCTGCTCAGCATCCTCCTCCGACCACCGGGGGGCACACGAGGCCCTGGAGACCCCCACTGAGACCCACAGCGAGGGCCCCACTGCCCTCCCTCCAGCCACCAGCCACCACCCCACTGCCAGACCCCGGGGACCCGGCCGCCCTCCCCAGCTCCCAGGTGGCAGCCGCTGCCCCGCCTGGTGGGTCCTCCCGATGCCAGCCCCCGACGGATGCCCCCTGTGACTTACTGACAGTCAGAAAACGTGGGCCGGTAGTAGAAGGGAGGCACTTTGGACTCGTACGTGTCCCTCGCAGCATCGTTCCCATGGGAGGCCATGAACTGCAGAGGGAGGATGGGGTCAGTGCTCCCAGAGGCCGAGGCCTAGGGCAGGGGCCGGCTGACCCCAGAGCCCTGGCGCCCCTAGCCCCTCCTGTCTCAGGGAAAGCACTTTGCAACGGCCACAGGGACGCACCTCCAGTTTTGCCAGGGGCCCTGGAGAGGGTGGGCCAGGCCCTCCTCACATCCCCCGGGGCTGCAGAGCTGCTCCCTCCGCCCAAGCTGCCCCGTCCCTGCCTCACGCAAGACCCGCTCTCCACTCATCTGACCCACACCCAGCAGGCAGCCCTCAAGTACTGGGCACAGTGAGGGCCCTGAGATGGAGACTGGCCCGGGGAAGCAAGGTCTGTGTTCCCCCTGAGGCTGACAGACGGTGGGAGTCAGGAACCTGGAGCAGGTACTACACAGGCAGTGGGGGAACAGCGGGTGCAAAGGCCCTGGGGTCAGTGCCAGGTGTATTGGAAGAGATGCCTCCAGCTGGGCTGGTGCAGGGGAGCAGGGAGGGGACCAGCGGCGCCTGACGCATGGTGGCCTCCAGGACAAGGAGAGTGGAGGGAATTCCTTCTGCGCCAATCCTGCCTCCTTCTGACCCCCCGCCCCCACCCACCAAGAGAAAGCCTTTCTTCCAAAGCCATCGAACTTTGAGGACCATCAGGCCATGACCATGTCCAACCCAAGTGGGTCAACTGGAAAAAATCACCAACAATAAGATACTTCAGCAAAAAGCTGGTACCAAATTAAAATTCCAAAATCAGTTGCTTTTCTAAAACCTCAATCAAGAACTTGGCAAAATACTGAAGAGCCAGCCTCATGAGAAATGCTCAAAGTCTCCACAAAGACAGAACGTCCGCGCCCCGAGGGATGCTCAAGAAATCTTGCACAGAGACACATGCTCGGAAGGTAGACACACGCCGCCTCCTGATGTTGATCTATGTTGTTTTAGAAGCTGTCAAAAAAATATAATTTTTTGAAGCTAGCAATGATTCTAAAGTTCATTTTAAAATTAACAAGCAAGGGGCGCCTGGGTGGCTCAGTCGTTAAGCGCCTGCCTTCAGCTAAGGTCGTGATCCCAGGGTCCTGGGATCGAGCCCCACGTCGGGCTCCCTGCTCAGCGGGAAGCCTGTTTCTCCCTCTCCCACTCCCTCTGCTTGTGTTCCCTCTTTCGCTGTCTCTATCAAATGAATTAATAAAATCTTTAAGAAAAAAAAAATTAACAAGCAAAATGCTCTAGAAAATTCTGCAAATACTCTTCCTACCAGCTATTAAAACCTGTTACTGACCAGAGAGCCAAATCAATGCAACCAATAAAAGGCCCAGAAATAGATCCACTAAGATCTAATACTTGATATTGGATTTAATGCACATCTCAGATCAACGGGGGGATGCCTGTTAGCTGATCATCATTGGGAGCAGGAACCTGGGAAACCAGCACAGAGAAAGCACAGCTGGACTCAACCTTTTAGCCATATAAGCTCCAACTGAATTAAAGATGTGATTTCCAAAATTAAACAGTAAAAGTAGTAGCTAGAAACTATGCTATAATTTAAAAAAAATGATTTTAGGAAAATATGGGAGGAAATCTTTGTGACTTTGGACTAAGAAATGGCTTCATAGATGTGATCCCAAAAGCACAAACAACAAAAGAAAAAAAAATGGAACTTCATCAAAGTTAAAAACTTCTGTGCTTCAGAGGACGCCGTTGAGGGTGTGCAAACGTTAGGCTGAATGAGAGAAGCTGGACAGTAAGTCCGCAAGGGGCGGATGCCCAGAGGCAGGATGAGGACAGGCGGCCATGGGGCCGGGGAGATGGGCCCTGGGGCTCCTCTGAGGTGCCGGGAAGACTTGGAACCAGACACAGGTGGGGGCTGCCCAACCCCATGAATGTGATAAATGCCACTGGGCTGTTCACTAAAACGGTGGGTTTATGTGACTTTGACCTCAGTAATAAAAAATATACAGATATAGCTCCTTCAGAATATAAACTGCACGTTTAGCATTGCAAACATTTTATTTAAAAAGGAAAGTTAAGGGGCACCTGGGTGGCTCAGTCGGTTAAGTGGCTGCCTTCAGCTCAGGTCATGATCCTGGAGTCCCGGGATCAAGCCCCACATCGGGCTCCCTGCTCTGCGGGGAGTCTGCTTCTCCCTCTGACCCTCCCCCCTCTTGTTCTCTCTCTCTCTTTTTCTCTCTCTCAGATAAATGAATAAAGTCTTAAAAAAAAAAAAAAAAAGGAAAGTTAAAAGATAACCCACAGGAGAAAAACTATTTGCAAATACCATATCTAATGAGGGACTCAAGTCCAGAATATATAAAGGACTCTGAATAAACGCTCCTAGCTCAGGAATAAAAAGACAACCCGTTTTGAAAATCGGTAAAGGATCTGAATGGACTGGTTTCTGAAGAACACACACGAACGGCCAACAAGCCTATGAAAAGATGCTCACCACCGCTAATCATCGGGGAAACGTGAGTCAAGCCCACAGCAGGAGCCCAGCTTGCACCCGTGAGGGAGGCCGGAATCAGACACCGGCCACGGAAAGTGCTGGCGGGACCGGGCCCGCCCTGCGTGGCCAGCAGGCACGCGGCCCTGTTCCGGGCAGTCCGGCTCGTCCCCACAGACACAGCCACGCCACTCGTCTGGGAGAAAGGCCGCTTCTGCCCACACACGAGCTTGCCCAGGACTGTTCCCAGCAGCGTTACTCGGAAGAGCGGGAAAATGAGATGACCCAAGCGTCCACCGATGGATGGGCGGGTGCGTCAGCCGAATGTGGTCTGTCCACATGGTAGGAATTACTCCGCAGTACAGGGGCGTGTGGCCGGGACACCTGCCACCACATGGTGAAGCCGGGACGCGTGGTGCTCCGCAGGGGGCGGGGGCCGCAGAGGCCGTGGGGTGGGGGGGCTGTAAGGGGCTCGTTTGGGGAAAATACTCCAAGAGCAGGCAGCGGGGACGGCTGTGCAGCCGTGTGGTGGAGCGAAGCCTCCCGCGGGCGGGCTGCATGGTGTGCGAATTCTACCTCCATGACGCCCTGGTGAGTCAAACCAGCCTGGGGCAGCGCAGGCCCATCGAAATACCCGAGAACCCCGAAAACCACAGAAGACTGATATATCTGAGTACATCAAAGTAAACAAGTTTCCACTGCAAAACCCACCACGAGCAAAGTCAAAAGACAACCCAGAAAAACCGTCTCCTACTACCACCTCGAAGGGTTAGGTCCCCAAATAGAGCCGAACACGAGAAAGCGAAACAGCCAACTCCGCCCCAGCGAGGGGCCAAGGGCGTGCAGGGTCAGCCACAGACACCAAACCGTAGCACAAGCTGTTCAGTGTCCTCAAGGCACAGAAACGCCCCGTGACGGCCCCACGGGGGCGCGGCAGAGGAGAAACACGGGGGCCGGTGTGCAGGGATGTGGCAAAGGCTCTCACACGGGGTGGGGGGTGTGCGGGGAGGCACAGAAGCCGCTGGGGTGGGAGGCTGCAGTCACTCCCACGTGCGGGGACAGGCTTCCCGGCCCTGAGGGGCACAGGTGCGCCTGCCTGGCGGTCACTGAATCTGCAGGCGCCTGGTCCAATAGATCAGGCTCTCCGCAGGAGGGCTTACTCTGTGTTCACCAGGGGGACGGAGGGGGGCACGCTCAGGGCACCTCTGAGGAGACCGAATGGCAGGAGGGCTTACTCTGTGTTCACCGGGGGGGCGGGGGGGCCTACGCTCAGGGCACCTCTGAGGAGACTGAACGGCCAGCCGGGGGCCTAGGGCCCCCCTCACAGTCACGTGCTCCCTGCACACACACAGCCTCGGAGCGTCCCCATGCTCATCGGCAGATGGATAACAAGGTCCCTCCATCAGTGGACGTCATCCCCTCATAAAAAGGAGCGAAGCCCAGACACGCACTAGAACACAGGTGGCCCCGGACACGTGGCGCTTGGTGAAAGAAGCCAGACACCAAGGCCCCCCAGTGCCCGATCCCTTCCATGGACATGCCCACAGCAGGCACATCTGGGGGGACGCAGAGCAGATGAGCGTCCCCCCGGCTGCATTCGGGACGGCTAGGGGCTCGGGTTTCTTTCTCAGGGGTGAAATGTCCTACAAGGCACCTTGGTGACAGTGGCCTGTGAACGCACCGAGGGCTGCTGAGTGGCGCGTGCAGACTGGCGACCTGGGGGCCAAGGGCACAGGACACGTCTCACCCCGCCTGCCCCCCCCCACACCCCCGCCCTCACTCCCCACCCATCCCGCTTCACACCCCTGTCCCCATCCCGTCCCCACCCCTCCGGCCCCTCTCCCCTGCCCCCACCTCTGCTCTCCCCCCATCTCATCCCTACCCTCACCCCTCTACCCCTCACCCCCACCCCAGGTCAGCATTGGCCCCAGTCAGGAGCCTGGAGCACCAGGGGTAAAGGGACCCCCGGGGTGTCTGACCTGGGGGGCCAGGCCGAGGGCACCCAGGGAGCAGCAGGACTGCAGGGTCTCCTCCCCGCCCACCACCACCCCCATCCGCTTGCAGGCCCATACCTCCACTTGGGCCTCCTCCCAGGCATCCAGCCGGACGGACTTCACCTTGCTGACCTGGGGGATGTTCCGGTGGATTCCGGAGCAGCTCAGACAGATGAACACCCCCAGGGTGTAGGAAGCCCAGTCGGGATCTGGAAAGCAAAGGCCAGACGCTCAGGGAGGCTCCGCCCCAGGGAATGAGCATGGCCGGGACTCTCTCTAGCCTGTCTCCCCAGCTGTGCAAAAGGAGGCTGGCAAGGAGATCCCTGAAGCTCACAGGCTCATGTCTCATGGGCCCGTGTCCCACGCGAGGTCTCTCCTGCCCGCCACAGGTGAGCAGCCCCACCCCTGACATCCCAGCTGCTCCGTGGACACCCAAGTGGACAACCCGTGGCCACGGGAGACGTGCTAGACAATGACATGCGATCGGCGCCACGTGTGTCAGGCATGACAGCGACGCGCTCAGACACACCTTGATGTCTCGCTCACCCGCAAAGTGCAACGGGAACACGTGTGTGCACGCGTGTGTGCAGCAATGTTCAGAGTGCTGACGGCCCCGTGACCCCACTGGGGGTGCAGGTCCAGGTGGAAGCACATTCGCAGCTTCTCATACTGAACCAGGCAAGCGGTGGAATGTGGCACTTGACAAACGGGGGACTGGTGGCAGCTCCAGTGTTGTTCCTCGTGTTCTGTGCACCCCATCCTAGGAACCGAGTGTGGGGGCTGGGGGCCGAGGGAGGCAAGCGCCTTCCACTTCTAAGGAAAGCTTCTCCTACATCCAGTGTGGTTTAAATCCAGACACCAGGAGGCCCAGAGCCCCTCCTCAGACACCGAAGGCCGGACCACAGGCCCACAGCACTGTGCCAGAAGTGTGTTTGCAGGGTGTGTGCACGTGTGAGGGCAGGTGCGGGTGTGCACGTGTGTGTG
>NW_023270763.1:626143-651141 GCF_011800145.1 Mirounga leonina
GGTGTGGGGGGCTGGTGCAGCAGGCACCTCTGGTTCCTGGACCAAGGACCCAGCAGCCCTGGCCCTGGGATGTCCGGCCCTGGCCCCAGACTCGCAGCTGCCCGAGGGCACTGGCCATGCCTTGGGCCCAAGCCTCCCTCCCTGCCTGTTTGGGGAGACAAGCGCCAGCTCACTGTGAGATCCGAGAGGGACATGGGGGGCCGACGGGCTGAGCAGTTGAGCACAGGGGTTCTGGTGGTTACAGGCCTTGCTCACTTTCCAAACCTGACCACCAAGCTCACAGCATCCCCATCCCCAAGGTGCCTGTGGGGCGTGCGACCTGCTCTAGGATCTAGCAGAGGAAGTGGAGGCCAGGGAGGCAGATCGCTTCTAAGGGCCCCCAGAATAGAGAAGTTTCAGGAGAAAAACAGCCATGTCATTGTGAGGGCCCTGCACGGAGGCCCACAGATGACTGTCCATGGGGGCTGGTGATCCTCCCAGCCATCACCTCCAACTTTGCCTCGATGCTTGTTTATGCGGTGGGGGTGGCTGGTGCAGGAGGGGACTCCTGGTGAGTCTGGGGGGCTGGGGAACTGGGAAGTGAGCCCATGCAGACCTAGGCTCCTGGCCGGGAACCTGGAGGCTGGCGCTCTGAGACCAACAGGGGCCCCAGTCCCCCACCTCCTCCCTGTCCTGAGTTGGCTAACACCAGCCTTCCCCACTGGGGCCAGCGAGGGGTGCAGCCCAGAGAGCCTGAGGCCTCAGAGCCTTGGTTCTGGGGGCCTTACCCCACTCAGAAGAGCTGTGAGCAGAGGGGCAAGGCAGACCACCAGCCCACCCACCCATCCTCCCGGACATCCCCTCTGTCCAACCCTGGCTCCCTGCCGTTCCCCCCACGGCCCCCCACAGCCCCTTTGCCTGCTCCGCCCACAGGCCACTGGCCCCGGAAGCCAGAGCATCACATCAGGTTTCTGTTTGGAACCTTCCGGGGACTTTTCACCACCTCTCCTGGCTCCTCCCCAGGCACTGCTCCAGCCCCGCAATGACTGGGCGGCCCCTTCCTCCCACATCTCAGTGCAAATGTCACCCTCACGGGGCCCCTGGCCACCAGCAGGGGGCACCCTCATGGGTCCCCCATCATAATGCCCTTCTCGGTTCTTCACACCATCTGCCAGGCTGCCGTTGACTTTCTTTGCCTGTTTACCCAGCACCGCCTGTCTCGACCCCTAGAATGGAAACGGGTCAGGCGCCTGACGTGCTTTGGGCCCTCTCCCAGCAGCCCGGTCCCCAGATGTCCCCACAGCCCCCACAGCCACGTCCCTGAGCTCCCCCCACCGCCCATGGCTCAGGGGACACTAAGGGACAGGCCACCACCCTGCTGCCCTGAGCACTGACCCGGGGAGGTGTCTTGGCCGCAGGGCTTGACCGCAGCCAGAAGCCAGGCCTCCAATGTACTGGGGTCCGCAGAGCAGGCAGGATGGGCATGCAGGGGACCCAGAGAGTGGGCAGCGGGGGAGATCGGGTAAGGAGAAGGCCACGTGCCCCAGCTCCGTGCCTCCCTGAGGGCTGGGTGGGGGTCAGAAGGCCACAGACCCCCCTCTCCATCCCAAGCATGCTCGGTAGCAGACAGAAAGAAGACCCCCACACGTGACCCAAGTTTCCACAGGAACCTGGGGATGCAAAGAACATGCAGAGAACAGGACAAGGGTCCACAGCTCTGCATGAACCAACCTTCCACCTCCATCCCCTACTCTCAGAAGACACTCCCCGCATTTTGGTAGCATTCTCCAGAAACTGCCAAGGGGGCCACACTGAAGCCCCTGGTACTCCCCCCTGCCAGGCCCCTGCCCCACGGGCCCCTGCCCCATGGGCCCCTGTCCTGTGGCCACAGCCCACCTTCGGCAGCCCGCCTGGATGCCTGGGTGCATCCACTCTCCTTGGGCCCCAAGAGCCGCTCCCTCTTCCTGAAAATGCTGCCCCACCAGGAAATGAGCCACTCCTCTGGTCTGAGAGAACACGAGCAGGGAGGACCCATGTGGGTCAGCTGCGCTGGGTCCCACCCCCTCCCCACCCTTCCTAGCTGTGCGTCCCAAGGCGAATTACTTAACTGCTCTGTGTCTCAGTTTCTCCTCTGTAAAATGGACAGCACTCCATCAAGGACACCGAGACCATTCATACACAGACAGCAGCGGGCCGGCCTGGTATGCAGAGTGCCCAGCTAATTCTGGTCATTACAGAGCGGCATGCACAGCCTGTCCTGGGGGATCACTAACAGCTTCCCTGGCCACCCTCAGCCATGTCCCGGTTCAGACACTCATCTCCTCAGCCCCCCTGAACACGGGCCTGTGGCAGAGACCACTGGGGCTCTCCAGCATCCGTCTCTCTTCCTCCCTGGGGTCACAGGGTACGACACTTCCCAGCCTCCTGGAATGTGACCAGAGGGACCCATGCCCCTCCAGGCCTGGCTGACGGCCACCACCCACCCATGGTGCTCCATGGTGTCCCCATCCTCAGCTGATGGGTGGGGGTGGGGAGACTGACGATGGGGGAGGGGAGGAGGCCCCTGCGTCACTGTCTGGAGCAGACAGGCCCCAGAGAGCTGGGACCAAGCACTTCTGCAAAGCACTGTTTGAACAAGTAGCAAGTCCTGTCTCTGAGATGTGGGGCTATTTGTTACCACTGCTGGCCTTCTAACAGTCTGTCTCCCCATTCACTGTGGGCTTCTCGAGGACAGCAGTACCCCAGGACCCAGCACAGAACCTAGCCAAAACCAGGGGCTCAAGGGCTCGTGATGAACGAACGACCAAACAGCCCAACGTCTGCAGAGTCCCCACTTCCCAAGAGAGAGCCAAGGCCTTCTGCCCCTGCACCGACACACATTCACCGAGGGAGGTGCGGCACGGGAGTGGTGCTGGGCAGAGCACAGCAGCTTTGTGGGGCAGAACCGCGTGGCAAGGGTGGCACGTGGTTTATAGTTAAGAGCTGTCCCGGTGGACCAAACCGAGGTCCAGAAAAGGGAGAGTCCCAGTTCCCCCACCGGGCTCTGTCATCCCCAGAAACGTCCACCAAAGCTGCTCAGTCAACAGTTGTGCACGGAGTGACCAGTCCTGGGCAAGGAGCAGCCCTTCTGGGCCTCACCCTCCTCCTCTGTGAAATGGGACAATAATGGCGACTTGCAAAATGAGCCCAACTGGGAAAGTCACTGCGGTGCAGGAGAGACCCCACTTCTCACCACTCGCTGACGTCTGCTCTGGACCTCTGGCCCAGGCCTCTCTCCTCACGGCCTTCATTGACTCGTGCGGAAATTCTGAGATCGGCTGAGCAAAGACCACCAACACTCCCGCTCAGCCATCCTCCATCCTTAGACACAGGCTCGGGGATAAGGCTGTCTATGTCCTGGCCTAGAAGACCTGTTTACAGAACACTTAAGCAGGGATTGGCAAACCATGGCCCCCAGGCCTGTTTCTGTAAATAAAGTTTTATTGGCACACAGCCACACCCATCATTTACATTTTTGTCCGTGGCCGCTTCTGCACGACAACGGCAGGGTTGAGTGGTTGGGACGGAGAAGGTGTGGCCAGCAGAGCCTGAAATATTTACTATCTGGTCCAAGCCCTGTGTCAGAGGGAAAAAGGCTGAGACAGATGTGAGCCCAAGGAGGGCATTTGATCAGAAGGGGGCGCGTACGGCCACTGCTGATAATCATCTCTCTGACAACAAGGCTCCTAGGCTTAAGGAGAGGTTATAAACCTGCCTGACATCCTGCAGTGGGCCCCAGGACCCACCGGGACCCACACTTGAAGGCTGTTTGACCCCAGCCCGCCCATCCAGTGGGGGTCTGGGGCGATATGCATGCACGCCCTCAATCATAACTCAAGCAGCTGCTTCCAAGGAGGGCTCAAGGGAGCCTGAAATTAAGAAATGGAGACACTAGGCAACACAAAGTTATCACTTGTGCCTTTTTAAAGAAGATTTGGTGGTGGAACCCCGTTACGCATCCGCGAGAATGTGAAAGGCCGACATGACCAAGTGAGGAGGATGAGAGAGGCTCGTAAACAGCACTAGCAGGAGGGCAAGTTGGTTCAACTCGCTTTGGGAAACAGCGTGGCAGTTGCTCACATAACTAAACATCTCTGTCCCGTAAACCAGCAATTCTACTCCTAAGTATTTACCAAAGGGAAATGAAAACATGTCCACAAAAAGATTTGCATACCCAATAATATACAAAGATAAAAATCATGACCAACAGCGATTTATACCGGAATGCAAAGCTGGCTTCATGTCTGAAAATCAATGTAATTCGCCATATTTACAGATTAAAAAAGAAAAACCGTATGACTGTGTCAATAGATTCCGAAGAAGCACGTGATAAAATGTACTATCTTGGTAAAAATTCTCAGAAAACTAGGAATAGCGGGGGACTTTCCCAACTTGATACACAGCCTCTGTGAAATCACTGACCTCACACCTAATGGAGGAAGACTGAATGCTTTCCCCTAAAATCAGGACCAAGACACGAAGGTCTGTTGTAGTCACTTCTATTCAAAACTGAAGTGGAGATTCTAGTCAGTGCAATAAGGCAATAAAAGAAATAAAAAGCTAGGGCGCCTGGGTGGCTCAGTCTTAAGCGTCTGCCTTCGGCTCAGGTCATGATCCCGGGGTCCTGGGATCGGGCCCTGCATCAGGCTCCCTGCTCAGCGGGAAGCCTGCTTCTCCCTCTCCCACTCCCCCTGCTTGTGTTCCTGCTCCCACTGTGTCTCTCTGTCAAATAAATAAAATCTTAAAAAAAAAAAAAAAAAGGGGTCGGGGAGCCTGGGTGGCTCAGTCGTTAAGCATCTGCCTTCGGCTCAGGTCATGATCCCAGGGTCCTGGGATCGAGCCCCGCATCGGGCTCCCTGTTTGGCGGAAAGCCTGCTTCTCCCTCTCCCACTCCCCCTGCTTGTGTTCCCTCTCTCACTGTGTCTCTCTGTCAAATAAATAAATAAAATCTTAAAAGAAAAAAAGAAATAAAAAGCTTCTAGATTGGAAAGGAAGAAATAAAACCTCTTTTATTCACATACAACATGATTATCAATGTAGAAAATCTGATGGATTCTACAAAAACACTACTATAAATAGTAAGGCTGCAGGATATAAGATAAATATACAAAACCCAATTATATTCACATATATATCAGCAATAAGCAGCTGGAAACAACATTTAAAAATACCGTTTACATTCTGGAGATTGTTGCACAACAATGTGAATGTTTTAAATGCTACTCAACTATACTTAAAAGAGGGTAAAATAGTAAATTTTATGTTATATATATTTTGCTACAATGAAAAGTTAAAAACACCATTTACAATTGCATAAAAAAATGAAATACCTAGGGGTAAATATGACAAACAGTGCACTGAACACTACAAAATCTTGCTGAGATACATCACAGACCCCCTAAATATGTAGCGAAAGATAGGATTTTCACGGGTTGGAAGACTTGATATCATGAAGATGTAAATTCTCTCCAAATTAATCTACAGATTCAATGTAATCCCAATCAGAATTCCAGCAGGATTTTTAGAATTTTTTTTAAAGATTTTATTTATTCGACAGAGAGAGACACAGTGAGAGAGGGAACACAAGCAGGGGGAGTGGGAGAGGGAGAAGCAGGCTACCCGCCGAGCAGGGAGCCCGATGCGGGACTCGATCCCAGCACCGTGGGATCATGACCTGAGCCAAAGGCAGACAGACGCCCAACGGCTGAGCCACCCAGGCGCCCCTCCAGCAGGATTTTTAAAATACAAATGAACTGATTCTAAAATTCATATGCAAATGCAGGGGACCTAGAGTAACTAAAACAACCCTGAAAAAGGATAAAAACAGAGAACTAACAGTACTTGATTTTAGAATTTATCGTAACGTTATAGTTATCAAGACCGCGTGGTATTGGCATAGAAACAAGGAGATCAATGGCACAGAATAGAGAGCCCAGAAATAGACACACACGTGTGACTGACGAAGGTGTAGAGGCAGTTTAGTGGAGAAAGAATCATCTTTCAGCACATGGTGCCCGAACAGTCGGATGTCATCTGCAAACATACTACACTTCAATCCGTGTCTCCTGCCATGTACAAAAGTCATTCAAAATGCATCATTGCGCTAAATGTAAAACCTAAAGCTATAAACCTTCCACAAGAAATCTTTGTGACTGTGGGTTAGGCAAAGACTTTCTGGCCACAGAAAATTAAAAAAATTAAATAAGATAGCTTCATCAGAATTTTAAGAAAAGATCTGCTCTTTGAAGGACGCTGGTTGAGACAAATTACACTGGGAGAAACTTTGCAAATCATGTATCTGATAAAGGACATGAATCCAAAGGGCACAAAGGACTGTTCAAACCAAATAATAAGAGCACAAACATCTCAATGACGAGAAGAGGCAGAGGGAAATGTATCTCCGCAGAAGGGATGGGGGCATGGGGCAGAGAAGCCCCACAAGCCCGCACTCTCCTCCCAACTCCCTGGCAGGCTTAGAAGGGGTGCCTTTTATTATATGTAAATCACACCTCCATAAAGGTGAATCTAAGAATGCAGTGGGTGTTTCTAGGGCCCCAGCCCTACCCCAGAGACTGGAGAAGCAGAAAAATCAGGGCCTCTCACCCTGGTGCAGCCTGCTCTGCGGGGTCAGCAGGAACCCACTTTCTCTATGAGATACGCCCTCCCTCTCCCAGACCCGGCAGCCACGCTCTCCCAAAGGCTACGTCCGGCGGGCACCCGGGGGCCTGGCCTTGGAGAAGGAAGCAGGAATGTTCCAGGCATCCTCCAGAGCCTCCCCGGCCATCCCGTCCACCTCCCCACACTCCCTGGGGGCTAATGATTGAGCACTGTATCTCGCCTGGTCCCACAGCTCCATCCAAGGCTGATCCTGCCGTTCGTTGCCGCCCTTCCACACGATGAGGCAAATAAGGCCCAGAGCGGGTCAGACACTTGCCCAAGGTCACCCAGTGGCAGACTGGAGCAGACCAGCACTGGTGTCCCGGAGCCCACGCTCCCTGCCCTGAGCTACTTTCCTTCACAGGTTTGACACAGGCAGGTGCCAGGCAGGGGAGGGAGAAGGGGGTCCTGGGGGTGGAGGCGGTCTCCCAGCTGGGCATCTGGCCAGGCCCACAGGCAAGACCACTGCTCACGGGTGGTCACTGTGATCCCCAGCTGCCGGCAGGGCTCCCCAGCGCCTCCTGACACCCAAGAGTCGGCTGACCTCACACTTAGGCTCTGAGCCTTCCAGCGGAAGAGGAGGGGGATCCCTCGCCCTGTCCCACAGAAAAGCTTTGCGTTGCAGCAAGGCGAAGGCCACCAGGAGAGGTGGGGTGCCGGGGAGGCGCCGGCAGGAGGGGAACCGGGCTGGACTACTGGGGAGGAAAGAAGTAGAAGCTCGGGCAGGTGTACGCTCCGGCCGTGTCTGCAGCGGGGCTGGACCAAGCAAGCGGGACGCTTTGACCTCACGCGCCCAGTGTGGTTCCCCCAAAGCTCAGGCTAATGGTTCCACAGCATTTGGTCCGGGTGCCGTCTGCCCAGCAAAGATCTGGCGCAAACGTCACCTCTCTGGGAGTGACTCGGCCGGCCTGACCGAGCACACCGAGTGTGTGGCCCACAGGGGGTGATCCTACAGATGGAGGCGTGGGCACCAGCCTCCCCTGGGGGCCAGCCAGCCAGGGACACGGTCCTGCTGCTCTCAGGACTCAGCGACCCTAGAGGGCCCTGTCCGAGCACCCCACGCCCGAAACACTGCCCTGGGGCCTGGGGCGGCTTGTCAATCGAGAGCCCTGATTTTAAAGAAGGATGCTGACTCCGGCAGGACAGTTCTTGAGGAGACTGAGCAGCAGTTTAAGACTCCTGGGCTCCCGGAGAGGGACCCCCTGCCCCCCGCAAGCGCCTGAGGGCGGAGTGCCAGCAAGCTGGCCCCACACTGGCGCCCTCCTGTCACCCCAGGGCAGCCCCAGCACCCCTGTAGGAATCAGGAGCAGGTGACTCCCTGACTCCCCGACTCCCCAGATTCCAAGCCCCGCCCTCCTCCCTAAGAAAGCCTCCGGGCAGAATCTCAGGAGGCCCACCCTGACCCTACAGGCAAGGACCTCCGGAGTGGGTCTGTGTGCACACTCAGGCAGTGGGAGGACACGGACGGCTGGACAGAGGCAGGCAGGAGGTCCCCAAGAGAGAAGGGACAGGGCTGATGCTTTCGCAGTCCAGGTGGCCAGGCTGGACCTGCAGGCTCAGCCGGGTCTGCCCACCTGCACAAACACCCACAGCCCCACATCAGAGCCTGGAAAGAGGCTCCAGGCATGAGGTGTCTGCATGTCCACATAAGCCTCACACTCCGAAGCTCAGAGCCCCTCCAGGGCAGGAGGGCCACGGGCTGGGGTACCCCGGCACCAGGACTCCTTTAGCCCAGGCAGGAGGGCCCCACACCCCACTCCAGGCTCTGCTCTGGCCGCACCCCTTCCCCACGACGCAGGGAACCATCCAGAGCCTGCCCATCCTCTCTCTGGGCACCAAGGACTCTCGGATTCCTCGCCCAGTAGCCTGGAGGGGGCCTCCAGGGCCTGTGTCCCCCCAGCACAGACCACGCCCCAGGGCATGTGCTCATGTGTATGTTCGAGCTGCAGACAGAGGCGAGGGCGGCAGAGAGGTGCTGGGCCTGAATCTGCATCTCTACTCCTGTCCCAGCCACACGACCACACCAGGCTGCCTGGTGCACCTCCAGGCCACAGCCTTGCCCTCTGTGTGGTGGGGTGACATCACCTGCCAACCAGGACAGACTCTGCCCCAGGCCACCAGCCTTCTCCCAGCTCCTCCCAGACACCCCTTCCTCCTCCTCCCCCCTCCCCTGCCTCCCAAGGCTGTCACTGACCTCCCTTCTCCCCACCCCGACTGCTCTGCCTTCTCCCCACTTCTCCCTCCCCACTGCTCTGCTCCTCTACACCTCTCCCCCCCACCGCTCTGCTCTTCCCCACTTCTCCCCCACCCTGCTCTGCCTTATCCCCACTTCTCCCCCCACTGCTCTGCTCCTCCCCACTTCTACCCCCTTCTCCCCCCTCACTGCTCTGCTCCTCCCCACTTCCCCCCCGCCCCCCACTGCTCTGCTCCTCCCCACTTCTCCGCCTTCTCCTGGGGGCCTGGAGGTGACTCAGCCCCTCACGGTTCCAGGAGCAGAGGTGAGGCATCTGGGCAGGTGACATATCCTGGGGCTGGGCTGAGCTGGTAGCGTCACCCCCCACCAGAGCCCAGCAGGGGAGGAGGGCGCAGGCATGGAAGTGTGGGTCTGGCAGGGCCCTGTGGCCCTCTGCCCATCCCACACGGAGGCCCAGGAGTGAGGAGGGCACAGGTTGGGGGTGAGGGGTGGTTTGGGGCCTGGTGGCCCCTCCCCCACAGCCCCCGGCTGCCCTTTCTGGTTTCTGTTGTCAAACCTCCAACACACTAAGCGCTATGCTGTTTGCTTGAGCCTCTGTCTCCCTGCCGGAACCTAAGCTATGGGGGCACATTTGCTTTCACATACCGCACACCGAGCGGACTCACGGAAGAGGGGGCCATCTACGGGTCTGTGGAGCAGGCGCTCAGTGAGCCCCTGGAGGAGGGGGGCTCGCACCTGCCCCCTTCTCCCCACCCAGTGGAGGGCCCAGCCTTCCCTCCGGACCCTCCCCTCCTGCCGGGCCCACATTCCCTTCCCTCCCCAGGACCACCCCATTCAGCACACGTGCTGCCAGATTTCAGCGTCCCTCTCCTAACCCCCAGTACCTTCCAGCCCCTGCCCATGTACACCCCTCCATCCCCCAACCCCTGTCACAGACTCCACTGGCCTGTAGGTGCTTCTCTGGGTCCTTCCCCCCTCCCCCGGGGGCGGTCCCCCGCCCCCCACCGCCAGGCTCCGGAGACCCCTCTCATCTCCTCTCCTGGTTGTAAAAACCATACTTGGGAGCTGAGTGCATGTGGAGGTCACACAACACTGGGAATGTTCTAAATGCCACTGGGCTGTTGGGTTTTGATGGTCAATTTTGTTATGTGAATTTTACCTCGGGGAAGAATAAAACAGAAACAGAAAAATATGTACATCTTCGACTGTCGGCTACTTGGTGTCTACCTCCAGCCTTTTCTCCAGAACGTTCCTCAAGCTCAAGTCCCCACTTGCGGTCTGTGGCAACTTCTCGATCGTAACCCCTCACGCCAGCAACTGGTCTCCACCCTTCTTCCTTCGTCCTTGGCTCTAAACCGGAGTGTCCTCGTCTCTCCCTGTCCTGCGCCCCACACCCCATGTCCCAGCACATCCTATTCCCCAAATTTCAAAATATATCCAAGATCTGACTTTGCACTCCACCACTGCCAACGCGCTAGACTGAGCCACTGTCTCCTCTCATCTGGACGACTCAGAGCCCTCTAACGGCCTCCCGGCACACCCTCACCTGTCGGCCCAGGACCCTCCCTACAGCGGGCACGAGGTCCTGCGTGCGCCATACCCCCGGCGAGCCTGTCCCCCACTCTCCTCTCCGGACACACTCGCTCCTTGCCTCTCCTTTGAACACACGAAGCTCAGGGCTCACAGTGGCGGGGGCTACGCCCACCCCTCTTCTGGGGGAGCTGTCTCCCCTCCTCCACGGAGAATTCTGGATAACCCCAGCACCAGAAACCCCAGGGTCTTCTTACCCACCTCTCCCCAAATCCCCTTCCGGTGACATCCTCCTGCTCAGGGAGCCCCAGACCTCACCACACCCCAGGACCACACCCTAACCTTGGTCACTGCCACCTCGGTACCTGCGCTCACCCAAGGCCTGCCCTGATGCAGGGGGCCACTAGTCCACCCCCTGCCCCTTTCCACGTCGCCCTGGGTCTTCGCTGCGCTCCCCCATCACACCGTGTACAGCCCATCCCTCCACCAAAGCCTGTGCCCGAGGAGCTGAATGTTCTAGAGAAAGACACAGGACCATGCAGAAGGTGCTCGGGTCAATGTGGGACCCGGGAAAGGTCTGGATGGCAAGCTGCAGTCACTTGTGGTCAGTGTCAGCTCTTAGCACAGATGCACCTACCCCTCCAGAGCCCTGGCCCCAGGCGGGCAGCTGTGCAGTGTTCCTGAAGAAACCACACACGCGGGCAAGAGCCAGGACGGGCAGCAAGGACCCTGTCCTCCAGGTATCGGGTCAGTGCTCTGTTCACTGATTGCTGCCCCTGGCCAGGAGGGGGGCAGCCCCTCCCCTCCAGCTCACGTGATTTCTAAGGATTTAAAGGCCTAGGACCCCCACCCTTGGAAGACAGACATTAAAGAGTGGGCAAAACAACCGCATATGACAGGAAAAATTTACAAATGAACACAGAAAAGCTTAGAAGAGACCCGAGAAGGGGCGTATGGGCGCTCAGTTGGCTGAGCACCCATTTCTTGATTTCGGCTCAGTTCATGATCTCACGGTTGTGGGATCAAACCCCGTGTTGGGCTCCAAGCTCAGCGCAGAGTCTGCTTGAGATTCTCTCTCTCTCTCAGCCCCTCCCACTCACGTGCTCTCCCTCTAAAATAAATGAATAAAACCTAAAAAAAAAAAAAAAAAGACCCAAGAAGATATTAAGTTTACACCTCAGGCTGATCCTTGGCAGACAGTCTACAACAATCAAAACAAAAACAATAAACAAAAACAGTGACTAAGCCAGCAAGCCCTGGGAAGAGGGGAGAATCTGATTTCCAAGTGCCCACATTATTAGTTTCAAATATCCAACAAAAACAATCACGAGGCACACAGAGAAAGAGAAAAGCATGGCCCATTCAAAGGAAGAGATGAACAGAATCCGTCCCCGACGAGGATTTAGTGGCAGATGTATTATACAGATGTTAAAAAAAATTTTTAATGTGCTTGAAGAACAAATGCCATATGTGAAGAAAGTCAAGAAAACAACGTACAGACAAAAGGGAAATAGGAATAAAGACAGAAAATCTACAAAGAAACCAGAAAGAAACTTCTGGATGTAAAAGCACAGTAACTGAAATAGAAAATTCACCAGAGGGATTCAAAGGCAGATCTGAGCAGCCAGGAGAAAGAATCAGTGACCTTGAAGACAGGACAATGGAAGTTATGGAGGCCGAGAAACAGGCAGAAAAGAAGATGGAAGAAAAGCAAACAGAATGTAAGGGGCCAAGCAATGTGCATGGGAGACACAGAAGGAGAGAGAGAAAGGAGCAGGGAGAAGATCTGAAGAAATCACGGTGTGAGGAGACGTGAGTGCAAACATCCACGAGACTCCATGAACTCCAAGAGGCCACTCATTGAGACACACAACTGTACCACGTCCAAAACCCAGACCCAAGGATCGCGAAGGCAGCAGGAGGAAAGCCACTTGTCACAAGAAATCCTCAAATAGATGAAAAGCAGATTTCTCACCAGCAACTTCAGAGGCTGGGGCGCCTGGGTGACTCAGTGGTACCGAGTAGGGAACCAGCCTGCTTCTCCCTCTCCCCCTGCTACTCCCTCTGCTTGTGCTCTCTCACTCTCTCTCTCAAATAAATAAAATCTTGAAAAAAAAAAAAAAACTTCAGAGGCCAGAAGACAGTTGGCTGATATATGCAAAGTGTTCAGAGGAAAAACACTGTCAACCAGGAATCCTATTTCTGGCAAAACTGTCCTTCAAAAGTGAGGGGAAAATCGAGATGTTCCCAGAAAAACAAAAGTCGAGGGTGTTTGTGACCAGAGTGGCAGGACTCAAAGCCATATGGGGAAACAAAGATCTCAGGAAAGGTAAATATGCAGCAACTGTAGAAGCTAGTGTTTTATAACAATGGTTAGTTGGCATTCGATGGTATTAAACCTGGTTTCCTACATGATTTAAGAGACTAACTCATTTGATAAAAAAAAAATTATTAATGTAAAACCTAGTACTACTATAACTTTGGTATTTAACTCCAGATCTTGTTTTCTACATAAGAGACTAATGCATTTAAAATAATTATTATTTATGGGGCACCTGGCTGGCTCAGTCGGAGAAGGATGCCACTTTTGATTTCAGTTGGGTGGAGAGATTACTTTAAAAAAATGAATGAATGAATGAATGAATGAATGAATGAATGAATGAATGAATGAATATTTATGTCTTGGGGCACACAATGTGTAAAGATGAAATACTGTGACTTCGACAACCAAAAGGGTGTCGTACAGACAGCTGTGAAGGAACAGCGTTTCTGCACGTTACTGAAGTTAGACTACTACAGATTCGATTTAGGAGGTTATAAATTTAGGATGTTAAATGTAATCTCCGTGGCAACAAGGAAGAAGAGAGCTATAGAATATACACAAAAGGAAATTAGGAGGGAATTTAAACATTTCACATAAACTAAACACAGAAGACGACAGGAATGCAGGAAACGAGGGACAAAAAAAGCTGTAGGCCACACACAACATAAAGGGCACAAGGGAGGAGGAAGTCCCTCCTTACCGGCGTTCACATTACAGGTAAAGGGATGAACCTCTCCAGTCAACAGGCAGAGAACGGCAGGACGGACAGAAGCACGTGGTACACCACGGGCTGTCCACGAGAGATGCGGCCCAGATCTAAAGACACAGCGGGTCGGAAGTCAAAGGATGGGAGAGGATACCGTGCGTGGACAGCCAGCAGGAGAGAGCTGGAGTGGTTTCACGAACATCAGACAGACTAAGTCAGGAAAAGCCCACAGGGACGAAGGAGGACAGTCTATGTGAGTAGAAGCCTCGATACAGCAAGAAGGTCTAACAATTACATTTACGCACCTAATGACAGACTATCCAAGCACAGGAAGCCGAACCCGACAGAGCTGGAGGGGGACATCGCCAGCCTCGAATGACAGCTGGACACCGCGATGCTGCACTCACACTGATGGACAGAGACATCCGGCAGGAGTAAGGAAACCGAGGATCCAGGACGGCACACGCATTCCTCCCTAGGGCCCGCGGGGCGTCGTACCGTTGTACGGGATCGACCACACGTGAGGCCGCAGGTAAGTCTAGATCGATTTTAAAAGGTAGGTGTCTTACAGAGTACCTTCTCTGGCCACAACAGGGTGGAGTTAGAAGTCAACACAAAGAAAACTGGGACATTCACAACGTGGCGGAAATGTAACACGCTTTTAAACGACCAGTGGATCAAGGAAGAGATCACAAGGGAAATTAGAAATGAAATGAAATTAGATGAAGGAAAACAAAACACGACACCAGAACACAGGATGTAGCAACGGTGGTGCTAACGGGGAAATCTGTAGCTATAAATGGTGACATTACAAAACAAGAAGGATGTCAAGCCAACGACCGAACTTACAACCGAAGGAACTAGGCAAAGAAGAAACTAAAGCCAAAGCTGGCAGAAGGGAGGAAATCATAAGGACTGGAGTAGAGATCAATGAAATGGAGAAAAGAAAACCAATAGAGAAAATAAATGAAAGCAAAAGTTGCTTCTTTGAGAAGATCAATGCATCGGCATGCCTTGAGCTGGATGGCCTAAGAAACTGACTCAAGTCACTCAAATCAGACACAAAGCTGGGGATGCTGCTCCCAGAAATAAAAAGGTCTATGAGAGCGTGCTGTGAACAACCGTACACCAACAACAGGGTCACCTCGATGAAGTGGACAAATTCCTGGAAAGAGAAAACCCACCAATTCTAAGTCAGGAAGAAGTGGACCATCTGAATGGTCCTATAAACGAATAAGGAGACCGGATCCATCATCAAAAATTCCCAACGAAGAACAGCCCTGGCCCTGATGGCTTTCCTGGTGAATTCTACTCAACACTTAATAACCAACACCAATCCTTCCCAAACTTTTCCAAAAGAATTGAGGGGGAGGGAGCGCTTCCTAACTCATCCGACGCGGCCAGCAGAACCCCAGAGATACTACGAGAAGATCACAGACCAGTATCCCTTGTGAACACAGACCACCGGAAAACAGGACTCGGCAGCACAATAGGGACGACGCACCACAACAAGCGCTTTATTCGTGGAAAGCAGAGAGGGCTCCCCGTGAGAACCCGCCAGTCGTCAGCAGAACGAGGGGAAGCCCACACGATCGTCCATCTCAACTGCTGTAGGAACAGCACTTGACCAAACGCGACGCTCTCGTAAAAGCACTCAACAAGCCAGGAACAGGAGGGACTGCCCCCCCACGGTACCCGCCGTCTCTGAAAACCCCACGGCAACCGTAATCCTCGGTGGTGGAAGACTGCCAACTCCTCCTCGACGAGGAGGAGGAGCAAGGGGAGGGTGCCTGCCCGCACCACCTCCAGTCCGCACGGTACTGGCAGCTCCGGCCGTGGCAACCAGGCACGAGGACGAGGGAAGAGGCATCTACAGCGGAGAGGAGGGAGCAAGATGATCTGTTTGTGTACGACATGGTCTTATATGCGGAAAACCCTACAGACTCCATAAAAGAGTTGTCAGAGTAAGTGAATTCAGCAAAGTGATGGGATACAAAGTCAGCACATGACAATCCGTTGCGTTTTTATTTTTATTTACTTATTTCTTAAGTAATCTCTACACCCAACAGGGGGCTCAAACTCAGCACCCTGAGATCCAGAGTTGAATGCTCTACTGAGCCAGCCAGGGGCTGTCGTCAGTTGCATTTTTATACAGATTGAGCAATCTGAAAGTAAACTGCAAGAACAAATCAACTTACAATAGCATCAAAAACAATAAAAAAAAAAAAAACTTGTATGATGAAAACTATAAAATGTTGTAGGAAGAAAGTGAAGACATAAATACATGGGAACATATTCCATGTTATGGGTTAGAAGACCTGATACTGCCAGAATGTCACTATTACCCAAAGTAAATCAAAGACTCAATGCAATCCCCACCAAAACCCCAATGACATAGTTGGCAGAAATGAAAAGCCCATCCTAAAATCCACACGGAATCTCAGGGGACCCTGAATAGCTAAAACAATCTGGAAAAAGAACCACTAACCTGGAGGAATCACACCTCATGACTCAAAATCTAATACAAAGTTGTAGTCATCAAAACAGTGTGGTACTGGCATAAACGACAGACATATCGACCAGTGGAACAGAATAAACCAGGAGATAAAGCTTCGCATAGATGCTCAGATGATATTTGACAAGAGTGCTAAGACCACTCAATGGGGAAAAGATAGAGTTTTCAACAAGGGGCACTGGGAAGATGCCCACATGCAAAAGAATGACACTGGACCCTCACCCAACAGCATATACAAAAATTAACTCAACATGGATCAAGTACCTAAACCTAAGACCACAGGCCCACATGTTGGGCCTCAAAACAAGTCTTAATAAATTTAAGAAGATCAAAATAACATGACTCATCTTCCGACCACCATGGTGTGAAACTAGAAATCCATTACAAGAAACCTCGAAAATTCACATGTGTGTGGAGATTCAACAACATGCTACTGAACGACCAGTGGGTCAAGGGAGAAATCAAAAAATAATGGAGACAAATGAAAATGGAATACAACACATGGAAACTCAGAGAGCCCAGCAACAACTGTGATGAGAGGGAAGTCCACAGCGGCAGGCGCCGGCCCGGAGAAACGAGAAAGGTCCGTGATAAACAGCCTAACTTGGCACCACAAGGAACTGGAGGGAGAACGGATGAAGCCCAGGGCGCCCGGGAGCACAGCTGATTAAGTGCCCGGCTCTTGGCCTGGGCTCAGGTCGTGATCTCAGGGTCGTGATGTCAAGATCGTGAGATGGAGCCCCACACTGGGCTCATGCACAGCGTGGAGTCTGCTTGAGACTCTTTCCCCCTCTGCCCTTACCCCACTCGAGTGTGCTCTAAAAAGAAAAAGGAGAGAGAGAGAGAGACAAAAAGATAATAGAAAGATCAATGAAACAAAGAGCTGCTTTTTGGAAAAGACAAACAACCCTGACAAACTTCAGCTAGACTCACCAAGAAAAAAAGAGAGAGGACTCAAATCAATAAAATCATAAAGGAAAGAGGAGAACTACGACTGAGACCATGGAAACACTGAGGATCGTACGAGACTATCATGAATAATTACATCCCCACAAATTGAACAAGAAACGAATAAATCCCTAGGAACATACAAGACTGAATCATGAAAAAGTAGAAGATCTGAACACATGGATTAGTAGCAAGGAGATTGAATCCGTAATCAAAAACCTTTCAACAAACGTCCAGAACCAGATGGCTTCACTGGTGAAGTCTACCAGCATTTAAAGAAGCAATACCAATTAATAACAAAAAATAGAAGATGAGGGAACACTTCCAAACTCCTTTTATGAGGAGAGCACTACCCTGATGCGAAAATCAGACAAGGACATCACAGTTACGGGCCAACACCCCTGGTGAACACAGATGCAAAAGTCCTCAATGAAAGATTTGCGAACTGAATTCAACAACACATTAAAAGGATCATACACCATGACAGAGTGGGATTTACTCCAGGGATGCAAGTTTGCATCAAGAAATCCATCCAAGCAGTCTCTCCTTTGCTGTCCTGCCCGCTGATCCCTTGCAGCGTGTTCAATAAACATCTACGTCCTTAGGAAGAAAAAAATCAATTTGGCATCCACAAATCAATTAATGTGATATGCTCCACTAACAAAAATGAAAGATAAAAATCATATGATTTCAAAAGATGCAGTAAAAGCATTTGACAAAATTCAACATCCATTTATGAGAAACACTCTGAACAAAGCGGGTACAGAAGGAACGTACCTGAACACAACAAAGGCCACGCAGGTCAAGCCCCCAGCTCACATCACACTCAACAGTGAGAAGCTGAGAGATTTACCTGTAAGGTCAGGAACAAGACAAGGATGCCCTCTCTCTCCGCCTTTATCCCATCTGGTACTGGAAGTCCTGGCCAGAGCAACAAGGGAGGAAAATTGGTAAAAGGCATCACAACCAAAAGGGAGATAGTAGAACTGTCTCTATTGGCAGATTATTTCACTATTTCTACACATTATGTGTAGAAAACCCTAAGGATCCTCCCCCCACACACACACACACACACTAGAACTGATCAATGAATTCGGTGAAGCTACACGACACAGAGTCAACGTACAGAAGTCAGTTCTGTTTCTCCACACTAATAGCAAACCATGAGAAAGAGCAATTAAGAAAACAATCCCATTGACAGGTGCATCAAAAATAATAAAACACCTGGGAATAAAGTTAATCCAGGAGGTGAAGAGCCTGTATGCTGAATGCTATAAAACCTTAAAGAAATTGAAGACACAAGTAAATGGAAAAACAGTCCGTGCTCATGGTTGGAAGAATTAATACTGTTCAAATAGCCATACTACCCAAAACAATCTACAGTCCAATGCAATCCCCATCAAAAGTCCAATGGCGTTTTTCACAGAAATAGAGCAAACAACCCTAAAATTTGTATAAAATCACAAAAGACCCCAAATAACCAAACAGTTTTGAGAAAGGGGAACAAAGTTGGTGGCTTCATGCTTCCCAATTTCAAACTATTTTACAAAACTACAGTAATCAAAATACTATGGTGCTGGCATAAAAACAGACACATAGATCAGTGGAACAGAATAGAGAGCCCAGAAATGAACCCACCCATACATGGCCGATTAATCTACGACAAAGGAGCCAAGAATATACGACGGGGACAGGACAGTCAATTCAATAAATGGGGCTGGGAAAACTGGACAGCCTCATACCATACACAAAAATCAACTCAAAATGGATTAAAAACTTGAGTGTAAGACCTGAAACCATAAATCTCCTAGAAGAAAACAGTAAGCTTCTTGACATCGGTCGTGGTGAGGATTCTTTGATTAGGCAACAAAAGCAAAAATAAACCAATGGGACCGCATCCAACTAGAAAGCTTCTGCACAGGACAGCAAATCATCAACCAGAAGAAAAGGCAACCTGTGGAATGGCAGAAAATATTTGCAAATCATATCTAATAAGAATATCTAAAAAAATATAAAGAACTCACACAACTCGGTAGCAAAACAAAACATCAAAAACACCCAACAATGCAATTAAAAATTGAGGAGAGGCTCTGAACAGATATTCTTCCAAAGGGGACACACAGGTGGCCAGCAGGTCCACGAAAAGGTGCTCATCACGATCGTCAGGGAGATGCGCATCAGGACCGCGGTGCAATCCCCGCCCCCCACCTGTCAGAATGGACAGTCACTGTCCAAAGGACAAGAAGGAACAAGCGTTGGCGAGGATGTGGAGAAAGGGGAACCTTCGTGCGCTGCTGGTGGGAAATCAAATTGGGGCAGTCGCCGTGGAGAACAGCATGGAGGTTCCTCAAAAAATTAAAAATAGAACTACGGTAAGATCCAGCAATTCCACTTTTGTGGAGGGAAACACAGACACTAACTGGGAAAGTCGTCTGCACCCCCGTGCTCACTGTGGCGTCTTTCACCATGGCCAAGACACGGAGTGGCTAAGTGTCCACAGACGGACGAGTGGACACCGAAGATGCCGTGTGTACATATACACTGGAATAGTATTCCGCCACAAAAAAGAGGAGAACCTTGTCCTTTGCAACAATATGGATGGATCCTGAGGGCATTATGCTAAGTGAAAGGAGTCAGAAAGAAAAAGATAAATACCATATGTGGGTCCGAGGAAAAAACCCCTGAACTCATCGACACAGAGAACAGCCTGGTGGTTGCCAGTGGGGTGGGCGAGATGCGTGAAGGGGGCCGAGGGGCACCAACTTCCAGGTAGAAGATAAGCAGGTCCTGGGAAGTAACGCACGGCGTGGTGACCGGAGTTAATAACACCGCGTTGTATATTTGGAAGTTGCTAAGAGAGTAGATCTTAGAAGTTGTAACGCTCTGTGCTGACAGACTGTTCACCAGACTTACTGCGATCATTTCACAATGTACACAAACCCCGATCACTGGGTTGTGCACCTGACATTAATACCATGCTCCATGGGAACTGCACCCCAATTTCATTTTATTTTATTTTTTTAGATTTTATTTATTTGTCAGAGAAGAGCGCACAAGCAGGGGGAGCATCAGAAGCAGGCTCCCCACTGAGCAGGGAGCCCGATGTGGGGCTCGATCCCAGGACCTGGGATCCCCTGGGATCATGACCTGAGCCGAAGGCAGATGCTTAACGACTGAGCCACCCAGGCATCCCTGCACCCCAATTTTAAAAAGGAAGGAATTTTGCCACATGCTATCACGGGGCTGGACCTGCAGACACGAGACAAACACCATGGGACCCCACTTCTCTGAGGGACCTGGAGTCGTCAGGCTCACAGAGGGCAGCAGGGGGCCTGGGAGGGGGCGTGTTTTGTGGGGACAGAGTTTTAGTCGGTGAAGGTGGAAAGTTCTGGAGACAGCTGGCTACACAGATGTGAAGGCGTTGAAGGCCCTGAACCAGACACACCCACATGGTTAAGACTGTCCGTTCTAGGTTATGTGTATTTTAACACAATAAAGAGAAGGGGGGAAAGAGCCTGTCTCAGCCACTGCTCTGGGCCTGACGGGGCCACAGGGAACAGCCACCAGGAGGGCAGGTGACAAACCCACGCCTGCCAGCCTGGTGCAGCCCCTTGTGGCTCATCCGTGGGGGAAATGGGGCCGAGCAGCCAGCTCACAGGTGTGGGGAACAGCGCTAGCAGGCCCCTGGCCCGAGCAGGGCTGAGTCAACAGCAAACGAGGAGGGCAGGGCCCGAGGGGGGGTGATGTCACCCCCTGCCTTCACGGCGCTGCCTCAGAACAACCAGGCCCAGCTCACCACCCTGGCCCGCCCAGCAGCTCCGAGTCCCCTCTGGGGCAATCTCAGCCTAGTGAGTGTCCCGGGCATGGCAGAGCGGGGTGGCTGAGCCTCCCCTGCTGGGGTGGAGGGGGGCAGCTGCTCCCCAGCCCCCCCCCCCACGCACGGGCACCAGGGGCCTGCTGGCCTGTGGCCAAGCACAGAGCCAGCTGACGGACACAGCCTGGAGCCCCCAACCCTCCAGACCGAGAATCACCTTGTGACCCAGCCATCCTACTCTTCCGGCTCTGCCCCAAAGACTCAGACTTGCACCCCCGCGTTCACAGCGGCCAAGAGGGGGAAGCCACGCAGGTGTCCGCTGCTGGAAGGTGGGCCCAGTGTGGGGCGTCCATATCACAGAAGCCCGGACACGCGAGCGTGGCAATGAGCCAGAAACAAGGCGAACGCTGCAGGACCCACTCACTCGAGGTCCGGGAGCCGTCAGACCCACAAACACAGCAGAGCCGGGGGTGGGGGCGGGGGGGCCGTGTTTCCCGTTTACAGGATGCTAAGAGCTCTGGAGACGGACGGGGATGGTGTACTTAATGCTCCCGCACATCTAAGACTGTTACGAGGGGGGCGGCTCAGTCGGTTGAGCTCGGACTCCTGGTTTCAGCTCAGGTCAGGAGCTCCTGGTGGGATTGATCCCCGCCTCAGGCTGCCTGCTCAGCGGGGAGTCTCGGCTTCCTCTCTCCATCTGCCCCTCCCCCTGCTTGTGCAAGTCCACAGGCATGCTCTCTCTCAAATAATGGTTAAAATGGTGACTTTTATGCATATTTTACCACAATAAAAATAATCTTTTTTTTAACCCAAGAACCAGGTGAGTTACTGCCCCAGAGATGGGTGCTGCCCGCCCAGCCCACTCCTCAGCAGTCCCTGCCAGCCACGCGCCCTCCCAGGGGACCCTCTCCCCAACGAGGCCAAATTCCTGGAATTCCCCCCACCAAGCTGCTCTGCCCTGGCTTACAGCAAGTTCAGCAAGTTCGGGAGAGTCATGTCCGCCACGAAGCCTTCCCGGGCTGAGCGAGCAGCTTCTGCTCCAATGTCACCTGCCTGGTTGAGCAGGCACCACCTCCGGTCGTGGCTGAGCCGCAAGGACTGGCCCCCTGGCCTCTCAGAGCCAGACCGTCTGGGTCCTGGCTCCGGAAACGTGCCTACAGAAGCCTGCATGCAGCCATCCCAAACCACCTGTCTTGTCAGAAACGAGGACCCCCTCACGGCGCCGACTGTGCACGTCAGAAGGCCCAGGTGCTCTCAGAATTGGCTTTACCTGGAGTTTCCAGGTGACTCAGATGCCCAGGTGACACGCATCAAAGGACCACACGATTATCACCCACAGCCAAACCCAGTTGAAGACGTGAGAGCCCCCAAGTCCTTCCGGGGCATCGGACCTGAGGCTCAAAGGAGAGAATCTATCATTTGTCCCAACTAGGTAGGCAGCTTGGAGGACGTGCAGAGGCCCACCCCCCCTCCCTTGACCCCAAGATGGAGACCCCCACCCAGGCCTTGCAGGGGAAAGGGATGCAAACGCACCCACTCCCTCAGCCTGTCACTTCTCTGGGAGGCTGTTAGCTGGGTCCCACGCGCAAAGGAGGGGGGAGCCTACTCCTGGAGCAAGTCCTGTGGGGCTGCAAGGACTCCCTCACCCCACCTCCCTCCCAGGAGCCCTCACCTGGCCAGTTGGCCCGCGAGGGCCATGGTGGTTAGAGGTGGCCCAGGCCTGCCCCCTGGCCCCGGCCATGCCCTGCTGCTGGCTGGCTGTGGTCAGGCAGGGCAGCCCTGAGCCAGTCCGTGTCACCACAGAGAGGCCCCCAGCCGCCCGTCTGGGCGGCGGCAGGCACGGTGGCACAGAACCTGGACAGACCAGATGACTCCATCCAAGCAGCAGAGACTGTGGGCGGGCATTCCACCGGGGTCATGAGGGAGGAAGCAGGGCAGCAGGCCTCGCCTCCGCGCCCCTGGAGCAGTGGGGAAGGCCAGCAAGGACGGCAGGACTATGGCATCAAGAGACCTGCTCTGCCTTTGAAGGCCCACATCCCCCAAGGCGGCTCAAGTTTCCAAGGCCTCAGTTTCCCCAGCTGTGAAATGGGGGCGATCGCCAGCTCTTGCCTGTTCCACTGGGCTGCCAGGCAGATAAGGCAAGATGCTGATGTCATGTGCCAACTCTGAAAAACCAGAGGCTTGGCCCAATGCCTGGGAAAGCTGGGCTTGTAAGAACTGACCGCTCCGGAGCCCAGCGTGCCTGCCTCGGGGCAGTGGCCTCTGGCTGAGTGGGGGGGGTGCAGGGCATGGCAGTGCCCACTGGGAGGGGAGGGGCCCCTGCAGGGCCCAAGAGGCCAGGAAGCCCCCTGTCCCACCTGCCTACCCCGCGAGATCGCTGGAGGGAGGCTGTGGGTCCAAAGACGCTGCTCCTGAGCAGTGTACCCAGGAAGGAGAGGGACAGGGCCAGCTCCCCCTCCCCCGGCCCCCTGCCAGAGGCTGAGAGCCTCTCCCTGGTGCAGCCCACTCTCCTGAACAAGGGAAAGTGCAGGTCTAGAAGAGGGAGGTGGGGAGCGTGTGAGCGGCGCCAGCCAGCGGGCAGGAGCAGAGCACAACGGTGGTGCCGATGCTGCCCCCCACCCTCAGGGTGGGCACCGCGGCTCCCCGGCTCAGGAGGCCGGGGGCAAGGCCACCGCAGTCTGCCCAGCTTCCAGAGAAGACTCCCACTGGCTGCGGGACACTCTAGCTCCTGGTATAGCCTCTCTTGGCAACACCGTAGCTGACCAGCAGATTCCCAGGACCTGGGGCTGCCAAAGGACCCCCCCCCCAGCCCAGTGGGTGGGCAACAGAGGAGAGCTGGTGACCGGGTCCCTTCTGGAGTGCCCAGAGGCTGCATGTCTCAGACTGCCGTCTCAGGACAAACACAGCCCCCCTCCTTGGGGGGCTTGTGCTAGGTGTGTTCTGAGGAGTCTGGGCTAGGAGCCCCCAGTGGGGTGTCCAGTGTCCCCCTGGAGTGCCTGGGGAACAGCCCTTGAGTGGGGCCACCCTCCACCCTGGGGTGACGTGAGCAGGTGAGGCTGCCCCGCCCCCACCCTCAGCAAGGACTAGGGGGTGCTGCTGATGGCTCAGAAGCAGGGTTCTGCTGGCCTGGAAGCTCAGCCTGTCCTTTTCCTGCCAATCCCAGGACAAATCGCCCCAGGAAGGGAGGGGAAGCTCCTCAGGACTCCGGCACCTTGGAAATCACCCCAGAGCAGGGCCACCCAGGAGCAAAGTCCAGGAGATGCCTGCTGGGAGGATGGGTGCAGGTGGACTGGGAGCTTGTTACAGGCTGCACCTGCCGGAGGGCCCCACCTGAACTGGCCATCTGCCCAGAGCAGCCGGTTGCCAGGGTGGGGAGAGGGGAGCCCTTTCCTACCCGGCTTCTTCCCCCAGCCCCCTGCTCAGGGCGCGTGCAAAAGGGTGGCCCCAGGCGGGGGGGGGGGGGGCATGACGTCACCTCCAGGTGGTGGGGAGCCAGGTGGACCCCACACCCACGCACAGAAGCCCCCGGGCGGCTCGCCCTTTCTCTCCCTGCAGACGCTCGCCCGCGCGATTTCCTCTTTCTCTGCGGAGCCGAGGTTTCGCAACGCGGCGGCGGTCCGTGGGTGACAGCGAGACACGCAGCCCGGGGGGAGGGGAGGCGACACAGCCACAGGCCCCGGGGCCGCTGGGAGGCGACGTCCGGCTCCATGCAGGTGCACCCCGGGCCCGCGCCCCCTCCCCCCGGCCACGCAGGCGCCGCAGCACCCCTCCCAGTCCCCGGGGCTGGCATCCAGGCCGGCACCCACCCGGCCGCACCCATCCCGGCCCCGCACCCACTCTCGCCGGCGCCCACCCGGGCCCGCGCCTCCCAGAGGCGCACCCACCCCGCCCCGCACCCACGCGGACCGGCCACGACCCTGGGCGCACCCACCGGCCCGCACGCAGCCTGGCCCCGCACCCAGCGGACCGGCCACGACCCTGGGCGCACCCACCGGCCCGCACCTACCCGGGGCGCCGCAGTCGGCGCAGCTCGTGTTCCCCGGCCGCTGCAGCAGCTCCAGGACGGCCCTTCGCCGCTCCGTGGCCATGGCCGCGATGCCCGCCGCCCGGGATGCCGGCCGCGGGCCCGGAGCGTCCGCCCCGCCGCGCTAGGGCCCCACGCAGGCTGCCCGCCGCCCGCGGCCCTGCGCCATCCTGGGCGGCCTCAGTCCGCGCGCCGGTTCCGCATTCCTGCCGCCGGGCCCGGCTCCGCCGCCGCCGCCGCCGCCGCTGGTGTCTCCGCCGCGGCCGCCG
>NW_023270763.1:651541-660043 GCF_011800145.1 Mirounga leonina
TTCAAGCCCCCCACCGGTGTGGCCGGGGGCGCTGTGCTGGGTGGGCGGCCCGGACCGGGACGGCCCGCGGGCGGCCCCCAGCGGCGCGGGCGGGCGGGCGGCCTCCTTCCGCGCCCAACCCGGCCCCAGCCCGCGCGCGGCGGGCCAGCCCCAAGGTCTCCCCGCTGCCCACCCCCAGCCGAGCACAGCGCCCCCGGCCACACCGGTGGGGGGCTTGAACAGGCCTGGGGGGGCTCCTCCGCGCGGTGCTGGGGGTGGGGAACAGCTCCTGGAGACCTACTGTGTGCAGGGCAGCACTCCTGGCCCGGTGGCGAGCTGGGGATGCTGGCTGAGGGAAGAAGGGTACCAGCTCACACTGCCCCTGCCCCAGGGAGGAGTCGGCCAGCAGGCCCCACCAGCTGTGGGGGCTCAGGCTGCAGAGGGACAGGACAGTGGGGGTCCCCATGCCCAGGATGAAGCCCCACTGTTTGAGGAGGCCAGGGACCCAGGAGTGAGGGCCACAGGAGGGATGGAGGCGACAGGTAACAGGTGTCCCTTCCTCTGTCTGACTCTGCACTTTTCCAAATTCTTTCCATCATCTTCTTAAATTATGGATGCAATGACACATCCAACTGAAATAAGCATCACACTGAAGAACTATAGCTCCTGTCCCAGGCAATTCTGAGCCGAACGCTGTTAACCATCCCTCTGCATCCCTCCAGAATGGTCCCTAATCCTTCTGCCCTGCCACTGGGTTTTTGTGGGTTTTTTTGTTTTTTTGGTTGGTTGGTTGGTTTTCACTTAGTAAGTCCTTACATATCTTCCAAGTCAATACATATCGGCCTATATTTTTCTCTTTCACTGGCTGCGTTCCACTCAAAGGTCACTCAGCTGGGCCCTGCCACGTTCACCCAGTCGCGGGCTGAGGGGCATTTAGAGCCGTCACAGCTAGACGACTGGCCCTAGTCCACCGCCAACATCTCCGTGAGGGTTTCAGGTGGATTCACATCACAAAGGGGCCCTTGCAGGACAAGGGGAAAGGCACTGGAATCACTGGAAGACCCTGCCAGTTGCCCTGTCCCACCAAGTGCATGCGCTGCGCGCCACAGCCAACTCGGGGAGCACAGAGCTTCCTGGGCCTCGTCTGTTCGGCAGAACGCGGCACCCCACTCTGGCCTGCATTCCTAAGTCACTAGTCCCGTGGTGCTTTGTGCTCAGCTGACCACACGGCTCTCTCCGCCATCAGACTGGAGCCTCCTGAGCAGACGGAAGGCGTTTTCATCTCTGGGCCCCTGTGCCAGGGTCAGAGCCTGCCACCCAGCACACGTGAGGAGAATGCTGCTTAACGAAGATGTTAATGACAACGAGGTACAGCTGCTGGCTAGTTAACCAGGCACCAGGCGTTAGGTTAAACCCCTCAATGTAGTTTCTTAGCTAACTCCCATTTTATGGGGAGTCTGAGGTATGGAGCAATCCAATCAGATGCCCAAGGCCACACGTGGCTTCTACATGTCAGGACTGGGGAAAACGCAGGACTAGAAAAAAGACACACACACTGGGAAGGCTGCCCGGAGAGGGGCCACGGCTCCGCCAGGGGGCAGAGAGGAGCACGGGAGCGCTGAGGGGCCACAGCCAGGTGTCGGAGGAAGAGCAGGTGTGGACCAGGGCTTTCTGCGGGAGGGAACCACGTGAGCAGACAGCCTCGGCCTGTCCGGGGACACGTCCTCTGCCTTCTCTGTCTTCCCGTCTGACTGAGGAGGCGACGGCATCGCCAGGGGAGGGATGAGAAAAGAGAAGTCAGGATGTGAAGCCAGAGTCCCCCGAGGAGGCGAGGGCAGGGGCTGCAGGGCTTCCCGGCAAGGGGGCGGCCCCCACTGGCTGTGGTCAAGGCTGCTGGAGGAGCACGGGGCCCACACAGGATCCAGTTGGTGACAGCACAGCAGAGACACAGGGTCTGCATCTTCTGGGCCTGGGCGGGGACCCAGCAAGACCTGGTGCCCACCCGCCCACGGCCACTGAGCAGACGCTAAGCTCCTTGTGGGCAGCGTCTGCCTGCTCCCATCCCCACAGCACAGGGGAGTCCACGCAAGGCTCGTCGGCAGGCAGGGGCGACAGGGCCCTGGACCCCAGCCAGCAGGGCCGCATCTTGGCATTGGTAGGGCTGGCTCTCCCAGGGAAGGAGTGAATGGACGGAGGCTTCCAGGGATCAGGGCCAGGCCTGGGCCTCCTGGAGGGGAGGAACCCTGCCCTTAGCCTGATGGAGCAGCCACTTTCCAAAGGCCGATGGCAGACACAGGTCGTTGCCCTCCTTGAAGGCCCTCCCCGGCCACGCAGGCAGGATCCCCCAGACGAGGAAAGAGACCCCCACCAGGTCCAGGATTTTGTCCGTGGACCCCAGAGCGCCTAGCCCAGAGTTTTGAGACGATCAGGCCCAGAGCACCCCATGTTTTAACACCCGCTTGAGGAGAATACAAAAGAAACCACCTCTCACAACTGTTTCCTGTCTTTCTATCAACAAGGTCTTTTTATTCTACCAACTGGATTTCTAAGATCTCCACAGCAGGGACTGGTACGAACACCAGGGAACCTTTCTAGTCTGTGGGATCCCCCGCCAAGCCCTCTGGATGCGAGCAGCTTTGCAGCCTGAGAATGGTGTTTGGTCTCTGTCCAGCACCTCCCGGTTCTCCAGTCCCAGACAGGCTGCCAGGGAGGCGGCTGGAAGCAGAGGGACCTCCATCCTTGCTGGCTTGCAGTCGGAGGTGTGAGGTGGGCTGGGAAGATGCGGGGATGCTCTGGGTTTGAAACTCAGCCTTGTCGAGACCCGCACTGAAGAGCAGGCCCTGGGCTTACTGGGGGTCCCAGGATACAGTGTTGGCAGGTGCTGGACAGACACCCTCCGGCCCAGCCAGGGAGACAGGATGGAGAAACCAAGGCTCCCGGAGGTGAAAGTGGCACAGGAGTGCCTTGAGAGCAGGGCGTCTGGCCAAGGCGCCTCCAGGCAGCCAGTGAGATTTGCTGTGGGGCAGAAGAGCGGGCGGGGTGCAGAGGCCAGGGAGGCCAGGAGGGCCCCCGAGGTGCCCAGCAGGGGCGGTGACCCCGAAATGCAGGGTCCCGGAGGGCAGCGCTCCCCAGCCAGGGCTGCGGAGTGTCTCCACAGTGCGCTGCTGTTTGCTGGCTTATGCTGGGGGTTGAACTGCCTCCCAACCCCTGTACCTGTGAAGGTGAATGTGGCCTTAGCTGGGGACAGGGTCTTTGCAAATGAGCAAGTAAAGTCGAGGTCATGAGGGTGGGTCCTGCTCCATGACTGCGTCCTTATAAAAGGGGGATCTGGACACAGACATGCATGCAGGGAGAACGCCGCCATGTGATGGAGGAGGGGGCGGCGGTGGGGTGGCTCGGGGGCTCGGGGTGCAGCCTGGAGCAGCCCCGCCCTCAGCGCCTCCAGGAGGAACCTGCCCTCCACCCAGGCCTCACGCCTCCACAGCTGGGAGGGAACAGATGTCTGCAGTTCTGAGGCTCAGGAGCAAAGGAACAGTGTGACGTTGCTTTTCTCAGCCGCTTTCGAACAACAGCGTCAGGAAACAGACAGCTCCCAGGGCTGCCCACTCCTCAGGGGACCCCTGGCCTCTCCTCCCTCCCCCTGCCTCCTGCCAACAGTGGGGAGGGTCCAGGCTGTCTGGATCAGTCTAACTGGGGGTGAGATAAGAGCAAAGGGCCTGGGAGTCCAACAGTCTTAAAGACCCCAGGCCCAAGTCTGGGCACATCTTCCTCCCCTTGAAGCCAAGGATGCTCCCTCCACACAGGCTCCTTGGGGCTCCTAGGTTCCCACCTACAACCCTGGCCTGTGGCCCGTCCCGGGGTCATGCCTTCCTGTGGGACCCCCTCCTGGTCTCACCTCTTCGTCCTCCCTCCAGAGGCTGATGGGCAAGGGCAGGCCTCAAGGAGGGCCGGGGGAAGCCAGACACACCAGACAGGTGTCTGTGGGCCTGACTAGGGGCCCACGCAGGGCAGGCCCTACCTCTAAGGAGGAGAAACAGATCGGCTGTCACCTGTGTTTGCTGGAGGGGACGGCGAGGCCACCCAGTATCAGGGAGGACAGGGAGGGGTCAGCAGGGCTTCCCAGGGTGAGTCTGAGCCAGCTACAGGGAGGGGTCTCAGGCTGACGAGCACGGAGGCCTGGGGCTTTGGGGAGGTCCTGACACAGTCCTGGGGGCCTGGCCCCTGTCCTGAGGGTGTGGGGAGTAAGACAGTGACCGTATGTCTGCCCTTGGGGGTCCATGGGAGGGAGTCTGGGAAGGGCAGGCCTGCGGGCGATGACCCAGGGGAGACAGCTTGCTCATCTGGGTGTGGGGGTTGCGCACACGGGGAGAGGGTGGACTCAGGGCTTTGTGGCCACAGGAGGCACCGGAGATGGTGGCACCACCAAAGCCCACGCAAGATCAGGGAGGGGTCCACCTGGGGACCGTGGGCACAGAGGCAGAGGGCCGGAGACAGGGACCTGGGCCATTGGAGCGCCGGGAGGCTGCAGCAGGCGGGCTACCCAGGAGGCGCTGAGCCGGGGAGAGGGGCCCAGGTGACCTGGGCACAGGGGGGCCGTGCAGAAGGCAGGAGGGAGCTCCCAGGGAAGGGGGGAGTGAGGCAGGACAGCGGAGAAGCTGCAGAGCAGATGGCAGGTGGGGAGGACAAGCTCAGACAAGGAAGCAGCATGAGGCCTGGGTGCCTCCGGCGTCCCCCATCCCCACAGAGATGGAAACCCCCCGCCTGTGTCCGCTAGCCCTTTTTCTGCCCGGACACCTCTGTCTCCAGATTCTGGAGGAAATTCTGTAAGGGGGGTAAGGCTGGCACTCCTGCCCGGGACAGGAGAGGGGACACACCCAGCCCAAGGGAGGTGGCCAGCGTGAAGGCCAGTCCCGGCCGACCCCGGCCCAACCCAGTCCCAGGCACTCAGGAGGAGCTGGGCGAATGCTTGTAGTCCTTGGCTGACATGGCACCGTCCTTCTGGGCAGCCGGGCCTTCCTTCTCTAGGACCAGGTGGCGGCCACAGCCTTTCAACCGTATTCATGGAGCACCTGCTCCGTGCAGAACCCTCAGAGGTTGGGAGGAGCTAGCCAGCTAGTAGGGGAGCAGACAGAGACCCCCAGGCACCCAGCAGAGGCGTGTCCACCCCCTGCCAGCACCCAAATGGTGTACATTGCATCAGCCCTGACCCGGCATGCCATGGGGGGGCAGACCCCAGCCTCGTAACTCAGAGGCTGCATGACCAGCAGCTCCCACAGTGGCGTTAGGCGAGGTGTGAGCAGAGCAGGAGCCAGACTGGGCCGGGAACCCTCCTGGGGCCTCACACCCTCCTCTGGCCCCCGCCAGGCAGGGCGGCCACATCCCTATGCCTCTGCCCTCTCTCCTCTGTGGGCCTGCTCCACAACAGCCCCCAGGGGACCCCTGCTTCCGCTGTGGGCCCAGGTGTGAGCTGTGGGGAAAGCCCCCAGCAGGACGTAAGCACGATGCCCAGGGAGCCAGTCCCCCAGGGTGGAGGCTGTAAGAAGGCCACTGAATCCCACAAGCCTGACCACGAGGAACAGCTTCCTGGTGTGGCCGGGGACAGTTCCCGTTTTAGAGCCAGCCTTATCCAGCGCAAGTCCTGCGGCCCCACCCCCAGGAGAAAGACTCATCAGTTTTCTCACCCAGAGAAACACAGAAAAAGCAAAAGAAAGATGCTCCAAGTGGCTCAGAGCTTCGCAGGAGAGGGGCTGACATGCAGGGTGCTCCTCCCACCCTAAAGCCAGAGGCGTGGTAGTTACAGCCCCGCAAGGCAGGGGGAGTGGGTCATGGCCACCAGATGCTCTCCACATCCCTGTCTGGGAGTGGCGCGAGCCCAGAAACCCTCTTGGAAGCTGGGGGTCACCAGGGGAGCCCCCGCAGATGATGGGAGGGTGGGGGTGCTAAGGTTTGCTTAGTCGGTGTTGGGGCATCTGAAAACATGTTTTGCTTGGTTTCCCAAAGAGCAACGGCATCTGGAAGTGGGAGGAGGGCGGGTGTGGAATGCTCTCCGGCTGGGTAGAGGGCTGGCAAAGGCGTGGGCCCCGTGCTGTGCCCGAGGCCTCTCCAGGCAGCCACCCTCACGGGGCTGGGGTGGGCCCAGCGGGTGAGGTCCTCTGCGGCTCTCTGCCCCTTGCAGCCATTCCCAAACGTGGTGTGGGGAGAAGGGTGAGATCCGCAAGAGGATATGGAGCCTTGCTCTCTTTCCCTGACCCTGTCCCCTCCCAGCAAGGACACTGAGCAGTGGATCTTAAGTTCACATGCAAATTGAGGCAAAAAAAATTCCAAAAATCCACTTAGAAAGAACCTTTACAAGTCAATAATAAAAAAGGCAAGTGACCCAATTAAGCAACAAGAAAAGGATCTGAACAGACATTTCTCTAAGAAGACTACCATGGCCAATGTGGACACGGAAAGATGCTCAGCACCATCAGCAGTCAGGGAAGTGCAAATCGAACCACTACTAGATCCTACTTCTCCCCCACCCCACACGCACACACACGCACACACGCATGTGCACACACACGAGGACGGCGGCCGCTCAGTACTAGGAACAAGAGTGGGGAAGGTGTGGGTCCTCGAACCCTCATCCTCTGCTGCTGGGGATGGCAAATGCACAGCCGCTGTGGGAACAGTCCGCTGGGTCCTCTAACAGCTAAGCACAGCGTTCCCGAGGGACCCGGCAAGTCCACCCCCAGCTACAGACTCAACAGAAATGAAAACACACTCACTCAGTCACTTGTCCGTGAATGTTCGCGTTCTTCATAGCAGCCAAAGGTGGAAGCACCCCAGTGTCCGTCACATGAGCAGTGGGCAACACACTGTGGTCCGTCCACACAGCGGAGTATCCCTGAGCCACAGAGGAGCGAAGCATCAACACACACCACAACCTGGGGAACCTTGAAAACGTGATGTTCACGGCGCCTGGAGGGTGGTCAGTTGAGCGTCTGACCCCGGGTTTCAGCTCAGGTTATGATCTCGGGGTCGTGGGATTGTGCCCCGCGTTGGGCTCTGCACTGAGCGTGGAGTCTGCTTGGGACTGTCTCTCTCCCTTTCCCTCTGCCCCCTCCCAGCTCATGCGCCCTCTCTAAATAAATAAAAATAGATAGATAGATAAATGCTTAAAAAAAAAACACATGATACTCAGTGAAATAAACCAGTCACAAAAAGACACAAGTTGTATGATTCTACTAGTTATAGGAGTTCTCAGACCTGTAGGGTTTTCCCCTTGTGTTCCAGTGAGAACGGAGTGGCTCTCCATATTTCTCAGGTCTGACGTCATGGCCCCTGTGCTGAGCCCCGCTGAATGAAGGGGTCCTGCCTTCTACCCCTCAGCAGCCCCACACAAGACTAACATCACACCCCCTAGAGGATGGGGAGACTGAAGAAGGAGGCATTGGGCCACATCTCACGGGCTTCTCTCCAGGATCAGATCACAGGCCTGAGGACAGGGTCAAGCACAAGGGACCCCCATAGACCCCAGACAAGGTGGTCCAGAGAAGCCTGCAGTCTCATGAAGCACAGGGAGGAAGGTGTGAAAGCACTTCATAGTTTATCAGGTGCCACACACTGCAAACAAAGTTGACTGCCTCTGAGCCCATCTGCCATGGACACAGTCTATGAACCAATACATCGTGACAAGCCTGACAGGTGCAAGAGGACCAGGCATTTGAGACAGGGCTTGTATTTCTCAGAGAAGGTCCCTCCGCCTACCATCCATTCATCCATCCATCCATCCCTCCATCTATCCATCCATCTATCTATACATTATTTATCATCTATCCAACTATCATCTATCCATCCATCCATGCACCCATCCACCTATCCACCCATTATCTATCCATCACTCCATCATCTATCCATCCATCCATCCACCTATCCATCATCATTCATCCATCCGTCCATCATCTATCATCCATCCATCATCTATCCATCCATCCCTCCATCTACCCATCCATCTACCTATCCATCCATTTTCTATCATCCATCTATTCATCATCTATCATTTATCCATCCATCATCTATTCATCCATCCACCTATCCATCATCTATCCATTCATCTACCCACCCATTATCTATCCATCATCTATCTACCCATCATCTACTACCCATCCATCCACCCATCCATCCACCTACCCACACATTATCCATCCATTATCTATCCATCATCTATCTACCCATCATCTACTACCCATCCATCCATCCATGCATCCATCCACCCATCCATCCACCTACCCACACATTATCCATCCATCATCTATCCATCATCAACCATCCACCATCATCCATCTCTCCATTATTTATCATCTATCCATCCATCCACCTATCCATCATCAATCCATCCATCATCCACCCATGCATCCATGCATCTACCCATCTATTCATCCACCTATCCATCCATCATCTATCCATCATCAATCTATCATCTATCCATCCACCACCTACTATCCATCATCTATCCATCCACCACCTACTATCCATCATCTA
>NW_023270763.1:660053-673225 GCF_011800145.1 Mirounga leonina
ATCATCTATCCACCCATCCATCCATCATCTACCCATCATCTATCCATATCTATTCATCATCTATCCCCCCACCCATGCATCTATCCATCCATCTACCCATAATCTATCATCTATCCATCCATTCATCATCTATTTATCCATCCACCTATCCTCTATCCATCCATCCATCATCTATGCATCCATCTATCCATCATCTATTCATCCATCATCTATGTATCCATCATCTAACTGCCTATCCATTCATCTATCCATTCATCCAACATCTATCCTTCCATCATCCAACTATCTGTGTCTTTCCTCCTGCAGGATCATCTATAACGTGACTGACATTCCTTCCACTTCCCACTGAGACGTGGGATCTATGTTCTCATCTTAAATCTCAGTGGGGGTTGGGGCACCTGGGCGACCCAGTCAGGTGAGCCTCCAATTTTTGGTTATGGCTCAGGTCATGACCTCAGGGTTGTAAGATCGAACCCTGTATCGGGCTCCATTCTCAGCATGGAGTCTGCTTGAGACTTTTTCCCCTCCCTCTCCCTCTGCTCCTCCCTCAGGCGCTCACTCTCTCTCTCCCCCTCTAAAATAAATACATAAGATCTTAAAAAAAAAAAAAAATCTCAGTGGGGGTTGTGATTGCTCCAACCAGTGAAGGATGGTTGCAAGACAGCACACAGACTTCTTAGGCTGGATCATAAAAGGATGTAACTTCCACTTGGTGCATGCTGTGTGTCACTGTCTCTTTCTATCCCAGTCTGTCTCTCCTTAGGGCCTGAGCTGCCAGGTACAAAGCCTGGCCCCCAGCCACCACACTGCAGAGACCATGTGGAGAGAGCCCAGAGAGACAGTGATGCCCCAGCTGCCAGAGACCTTGCAGCTTAGGTCTTGGCCATGCCCATGCAAGTGAGTAGCCTCAGGTGGGGCAGCCAATCCGAGACATGAAAATGAGAATCATACAATGCTGTGGTTTGAAGCTAAGTTTGGGGTGGCCTGCAGCCCAGCAAGGACTAACTGGCATAGTGGTGGGAGAGAGGGAGAGAGGAGCCTGGAGGAGCAGGGGCCACAGGGCTGTGTACCTCGGGACCCCATGGCCCTGGGCAGACACCCACATCCAAGCACTCAGTCCCAGGGGCTGGGAGGCCCCTCATTCATAGTGACCCTCTTGTCTCCAGTGGGGTCTTCTCTGGGTGGGGCTCCTGCTGCCCCCAGATCCCATTTCTACCCCTTGTAGCCTCTACCCTTAGGCAGAGTTTGTGGGTGCAGGCAGTGAACCCCTTGCCACCCATCACTGACTCCCCTGTGGTACCAGGCCCACAGCAGGCACCTGCGGCTCCCGTTCTCTCTGAGCCCCCAAGCCCCCAGCCTGGCCGTCAGGTCAGGAAGACCTGGGGCCTGAGGGATGCACAGCCCTGGTCCTATCTGCAGTTCCTGGGGAACACGGCACACACTGTCCCCTCTAGGGGACCCTCATCAGGCACTGCGGTGCTGCCACTGTCCAGTAGGGGCCGCCATGCCACCACATTCTGTCCCCGAGGTGCCACTGACCCTGCAGGTCAATGGGAAGAAGGAAGAGCTGGTTTCCTCCGAGTGGCTGGCCCCCACCCCTGCCCCAAATTACTGGGCTTTTGTAATAAGGGTGGGGGATAGCCACCAGATCCCACAGTCCAACCCTAAAAGCCCCAAAGTGGTAACCAGGCCAACATCTTCAGAAGGGTCTGTCCTTCAGCTCCAGGACATGCCTGGAGGACAGATGCTCCCCTGGGGGTGTCCCCAGTCCCACCCCACACCCATCCAGGACCTGCTGTCCTTCCAACACCACCTGCCCACCACAAGCTTCCTGGATCCCGCACCTGCAGTCCCAAGCTTCCATCCCTGGGCCTTGCTCCACCCCCAGGGCCCAAGAGAACGTTTCCCCTTGGAGTACAGAGAAGCTGGGTGTCCCCCAGGCAGCTCAGGGCTCTCCTCCGCTACTCAGTGGGGCAGCTGCTAAAATCTAAAACTGTAACATGGCAAGCAGAGTCCTGCCCTGGAAGCTCTTGTCCCCCGTGTCACGGCCAGGGAAGCCCACCCTGCCGGAACCCAGCTGTTAGGGTGCTGGGGTCAACTTTGCAAGCACATCCCCTGCCTCACGCTCCTCGTGCACCCAAGTAACTTCCTCTCCTACTTCCTTCCCCCACTCGAGTGCCCCGGGCCTACTCAGGCTCACGGTCCAGCACACGATGCAGGCCCTGTGGCCGAGACACGTCCAGGCTCTGCGGGCCCAGGAGTTCAGGTGCAGCTGTAGCAAGGGGGGCCACAGGCATGCGTCCCTCTTCCTGCCCCCTGACCTCTCTGTGTGGGGTCCCCACGGGGACTCACTTGGGCTTCCTCAGAGCTCAGCAGCCTCTAACCCCAGATTCAGGGAAGGGGACAGAGGCCCACCCCACGTTGCATAGGCTTTGAAACGGCCATACTGCTCTGGGGTTTCACTGGACTGAGGGCAAGAGGCTGGTCCAAACCCCGAGACAGGCCGGAATTGGGGGACAGGCTGGAGAACAACAAGGCGCTCTCCCGCTCTCACCCCTACAGCCCCTCCCCTCCAGGGCTCAGCAGTAAATCCACAGCTTTCCAGAGATTCTGTTGGCTATCTTCTGAGTTCATGGAGAAAAGGGGAGAATGATAAGAAACCAAGCAGACAACGGGGCGCCTAGGCGGCCCAGTCGGTGAAGTGTCTGCCTTCGGCTCAGGTCATGATCCCGGGGTCCTGGGACCAGCCCAGCATCAGGCTTCCTGCTCAGCGGAGAGCCCGCTTCTCCCTCTGCCCTTCCCCCCTGCTCATGCTCACTCTCTCTTCTCTTTCAAATAAGTAAAATCTTTTAAAAAAGGCACCAAGCAGGCAAGAGCACTTATCTCGAGACACCTCGTTCTGGTGGTCACAGGCACCCTCCGCCCTGCTGCTCATGCGTCCTCGGGCTGCATCCACACCCCCAACTGCTCTGACCCCTCCCCGGCCCGCTGCCCTCTGAGGGGGCACAGCCTGGCCTGGAAGAATCAGGGGTGTCCACCAGGAGGAGGAGGGAAGGGTCCGCACAAAGCGAGCATGGAAGGGCCTACAGCATGACAGCAGGGCTCCTGAGAAGTGGCTGGGCAGGGCTCCCCAGCCCCCAGCCCACCCCGGGGACGGATCAGTCAAAGCCAGGAGGCCGGAGGCCAGGCTGGCGTGGCTACACGCCACAGACATGCACTCCAGTCCCTCCAGGAGCAGAGAAGCCTGCTCTGGCCTGGGTCACGTCGGTCTCAGGACAGCCGCTCTGCAGATGGAGCTGCCGCTGGGTCTACGCCAGGCCTGATGGCTGACCAGGCACCAAGCATGATCTGTTGGCCTCAGAGCTCCGTGCCCACCCAGTGGGGCCTGGTGGCCTCCCTCTGGCCCGCGACGCCCCCCACCTCAGGACGCACACCCCCCCCCCCCACTCCTGTGCTGCCCAGGGGCCTGCAGACTGGCCCCTTGCACAGAGCAGAGCCACCCCCTGCTCCTCTCTAGGCCCAGGAGAGGGCATGGCCCACAGGGAGAGGCAGAGAAGTGGGCCAGGCCTGACTGCAGGGCACAGAGAAGGTCATCAAGCAGACCCAGGGAGACAGCCCTGTCCCAGGAAGAAGAAAGAGACGACTGGAGACTGGAGATGCCAGAGGGTCCTCGATGGGGAGGGAGACGAGAGTCCTGAAGTCTGCAGTTCTGGCGAAGTCGTCACGGCTCTCGGGCGGTGCAGACACGAACTGGACCCACTTGCAGATCTGCAGGCCTGTGAGGCAGCGACTGCCCCGTCCACCTTCACGGCTCTGGATCCCATAGGTCCAGCATCAGGAAGGACCTGCCTATCTCGATCTTGAACATTCCCGGACCTGCTCACCACTTGGGCCAGCAGAGGAGCATTTTAAAGCAAGACCACGACACAACAGCAGAAGCCACCCGGGCTCCCGCCTTCCTGAGTGCCCAGCAAACCTACCCAACAGTGGTCTCAGGCTTCCTAAGGCCTTGGACGCCTGGGGAACACGTGGCATGTCCCCTAATGAAAGTACGCTGGTGGATGACGTCCTTCTAGGCCACCAGCAGCAGGGCCCTGACGGAGCCCCATCAGACCGACTGGCACCGGCCACCCGGCCTGGACCCTTCTTCCCTTCTTCCCAGGAGGGCCCCCCCTTCCCTCTGCTAAGTTCTGTGCACAGGCCGCTGTGAATTTGGTTCCATTCCTGCACAAGACTGGAAGTTGGTAATTTTACTCACTATGACAAAGTCACTTCTGTGGCCTGATAGAAAGCTCTTTGATGTTTCTTGCAATAATAAAATCTCTGCTTTCTCGCCCATAAATAATCTCACTGAAAGACTGAATCCAAACGCCTGGTGGCCAGAATGACAGGCACAGATAGCTCATTCTTTCCCAGGAAGGACGGGCATGACGTGAGCTGTGCAGACAGAAAGCAGCCCTCGTTCGAGGAGGCCCCGAGGGTCCCGGCCTCCAAAGGGGACACCCGAGCAGACCGCCACACTCCTCCCCCAAAGGGCCCATGAAGCCACCATGAGTGGCACCAGGCCTGCCCCTGGCTGCCCTACGTGCTTTGCAGAACTGTATCTGGACATAAAATCAATGCGGTTTTCCCAGGAAAAATAAACCGGGCTATTTATGGACAACATAAAATTGCAACCACAGGCATATAATTCATAGGTGATACAAAATAACCAAACACAACAAGCTCTTAAGCTAATGATTTGTTTCTATAAAAACGATATATGCTGGGGCGCCTGGGTGGCTCAGTTGGTTAAGCGACTGCCTTCGGCTCAGGTCATGATCCTGGAGTCCCGGGATCGAGTCCCGCATCAGGCTCCCTGCTTGGCAGGGAGTCTGCTTCTCCCTCTGACCCTCATGATCTATCTCATTCTCTCTCTCAAATAAATAAATAAAATCTTTAAAAAAAAAAACAAAAACGATACATGCTTGTTATAAAATGCAATCATAAAGAAAAATACACGGAGAAAAGCCACATACATCCAGATGATTCTGTCACTCGGACATGTATCGTGAACGTTCACTGCACGGGATCCCAGACACCTCTCACGTGTACGTAAAATTAGAGACGAACACTTGACAGGAACAGGGTCACGTCATACGTGCAGGGGCTGGCTCTGACCTGATCCTGTTTATCAAGTACATACCCGTTCACTATCATCCACCAGCAAGAAGCAGCTGCAAAGCAAGTGCCGAAGATTTCAGAAAAATATGGGCTTTAAACCCAGCCCTGAGAAAATTCGATCCATGACTGGGTTGCTGCAGATAACGAGGCAAAGCCTCACAGCCGTGTGAGAGCACGTCTTCCGGACACGGGCATGCGTGAGCTACTCACCATCCAGCAGCTCGGCCCCAAGGCCCATCCAGGCCCCATGCTTCCATGTCCCCCTCACATCACTGCTAGGGTTCTTTGCGGTGTGGGGCGGTGTGGTCCTCAGAGTCCACACCCGCGTCCCTGGCCAGACCCCGTGAATCTGACTTTCCAGGGGGTGGTCAGGTTAACGATCTTGGGCTGGCAGGGGACCCTGGATTATCTGGGTGGGCAGTGTCATCAGGAGGGTCCTGGTGAGGAAGCAGGAGCGTCAAGAATCAGGGAGAAGATGGGAGGGACAGCTGAGGACAGAGAGGACGCTCTCCCGGAGGGTGGGCCCCGGGCCAAGGAACGTGAGAGCCTCTAGAAGCCGGAAAGACAAGGAAACAGACTCTGGCCAGAGCCCCGAAGAAACACAGCCCTGTGGGCCTACTTATGACGTAAGATCATAAATCTGTATTGTCTACACCACTGGGTCTGCGGTGACTTAAGTGAGCACAGGACGCTTCATGGAGGGGAGTCCGTCTTGCTCTTGATGGTGGGACCCCTGGGCAGAGGGAACCCCAGCGCTACACCCCGAGCGCCCCTGGACACTCTCAGGTGGCTGAGGCCGTGTCACATCCGGCGTGCCCCACCCCAGGGGCCGGAGGGAAGCAGACTGAGGGGCTCATCTTCAGGGAAGGTGGCTGTGGGCTCAGGCCTGACCGTGGAGGCCTGGTTTCCCCAGCCTATCTCCCACGTGAGAACACTTGGAAAACGTTCTGAAGTTGTCTTTGGGCGCCTCTGAATACCGCTGCTGGCTTCCTGCAACCAGTGTGCGGGCGCTTTACGTGAGCAAGGCCGGAGGACTGGGTGCTCTGGCATGGACAGGACGTCTGCACCCTACGCACCATGCGGCTGACAACTCAGATCTGGAAAATCAAAGGCTGCGCCAGGAAGCTGTCCGCGACCTCTCCTCGCACGCTTCCTCCCCCACTTGCCGGAACCGTTTGTCTTATCACCTGCCTCGAAATCCACTGGATGCACCTCAGAATGAGAATTTACTCAACCACGCATACAGAAAGTTCAACCAGTTTAATGCAAAATACTTTTCTCATTTTGAAATAATTTTAGACTCCCAAAAATTTGCAAAAATAGGACAGAGTTCATATGCCCAGCTTCCCCAACCACCACCTTACATAACCACAGAACAAGAATCCAAGCGTCCTGGTAACAGCCTGCACATCGCTGGGCCCCAGCGGCTGCCCGTCACTGCCCTTCCTGGCCCGGGGCCCGCGTGGCCGTCGGTCTGTCTCCCCGGACCCCAGGTCTCTCAGGACCCTGACACCTGTGAAGAGCACCGGTCTTCACTCTGCAGACCGTGTGTTGTCTGGAGTCTGCTCACTGCAGTGAGGTAAGAACACCCCAGGAGAGTGTCAGAGGGGGACATGAGCCGTGGGCAGGTCGCCCAGCATGACCACACAGACGTCTCTGCTGCACCGAGGGAGGCCCCAGACCAGGCACACTCGGCCCGACTCCAGGCCCCCGGCCGGTTCTCGACAGCCCCTGTGGCTGTGTGGGACTGCCCCCCCCCCCCGCTAGTTCTGTGGGGGACAGACCACCGCCAGGAGCTGTCTCTCCCCCACCGACAGGGATCCCAGTAGTGATACTGTCGGCGTGGACTCGTGCAGAGTCACTGATTCTGAAGACTAACCCGGTACAATATTCTGTGGCTCAAACTGGCCCAGACGTGGCTTCCAACAAGCCCCTAGCGTATTTCCGGCAATTCCTTACTTTCTGACACAAAATGGTCCGGGCTCAGGTTGATTTCCCACTCTGGCCCGGGCGCCAGCCAGCCCTTCAGGAGCCTGGTTCCAGCCGTCGGGAGCAGCACCCCGGCCGCGGCCCGAGATGGGGCGTGGGTGTGCACCTGCTGCAGGTGTCGCTGCTCGAGGCCCCTGGCTGCCAGAGCCGGCAGGTGCCCACATGGGTGCACGCACAACACCTAAGTCCGTCTCTCTGTCCAGCCACCCTACCTGTGACGCAACAGGGACTCCCAAGATCCCGGCTCTTCTCTGCGCTCCCCAGTTCTCCGGTCCTAGAACACTCGCTTCCAGAGCTGGCCAGAGAACAGACCGTGTCTTCTCGTCCCCAGCCCGGTCCGACTCCTGCCTTCCACAGCTGCAGGGGGCGCTATGCCCCACCCCCACCGCGGTGTCACTTCTGAGCACGGGGAACAGGAATCCGGCTCAGAGGCAGAGCTACACGGCACACCGGCGACCATCCTCCATCCTCCTCAGTGTCTGCTTTGTCCTTCCTCAATTTCGTGTTTGCACAAACGTGCAGCTACTTCTGGTTTCCCGTCTTCCTTGTTACTACAGATGCTTCCAGAGTCTGCTTTCTCACGTCCAGCACCCGTGGTGGGAGGTCAGCCGTGTCACTTCAGATTCTGCGCTCCCTGCCACGCGAGCCGCAGGTCACAGAAAGCTCGCACATGTGGGCATCTGGGTCACCTTAGTGTTTTGTAACTACAAACAAGGCCACACCAACAACCTTGCGCATACGTAATTCTGGACAGTCAGCAGATACAAACTAGTTTCATGGCTCAGTTTGGTTTGGTGATAAAAACCAAGATACTTCACCAACTGGACGACAATGTGAAAAAAGTCTGTAGCACATGACAGGGTAAGACAGAGACCAAATACTCAACAGCGACAAACCGCAGTGGGCACAGGAGATGCTAAGCCACCCACGTGGTGAACGGGGCAGAGTCAGCACCACGGACGTGGCACCAGCCGCGGGAGGGACTCACGTCAGGTAGGGTCTAAGCCAAGACGCATCCACCACGGAAGGACTGAAAACTGAGGAGCTGAAGGCAGAGAACTGGACACGGACACGCCTCTACCACCCACGGCCGAGGAGTGGGCAGTGGCGACTTTTGGGAGCCCAGACCTGGGTCATGGCTGGCTGTCCCCCCCAGGGTCACTGTCTGGGTGGGGATGTGTCCGCCGTCTTCCATTAGCCACACTGGGACCAAAGCCAGCTGGCTGGGAGCCAGGGAAGGCAGCGCCGGGCCCAGACCCACACACGTGGCAGTCCGTGCGTGGGCCTGAACCCTGGCCGCGTACGGAGGCCGCCCAGAAATCCCGGCTAGGGCCTGAGGACGTGTGAGGTTTAAGTGACTGCAGGCAACTCTGGTGGCGGCTCTGGCTAACGAGACGCCCCGGGACCGTCGCCAACACGTGTCATCCTGGATGTTCTTTCAGAGGGAGACGCTGGGGGACCACGTGTGTGAGGTAAACTACACATGTCCTGACACCCTGTTTCCCAGTGACAATAGACAGAGCCTTATAATTAAACTATAACACAGTCTGCACCTGTCAGAAAACGAGCCTTTGGTTAAAAGATACTTGGTGTTCAGACATTACCAGAAAAACATCACTAAGTCGAATAGGTCAAAAGCCAGACGATCTCTCCTTTCCAAGTTTATACTCTGTGTTTTGTTTAAAAAAAGAAACAGGAATTGAACCAGTGTAAAGAAGCACAACAAGGAAACCATCTTGCCAGGAACGGCTTCTCCCAGTATCCGTGTCTCTGTGGGAGGGCGAAGCTGAGAGCACTCAGCGGGCCGGACCGGGAAGCCGGGAAGCCACGCACAGTATCACGCCGTGGAGTCACCGTGTCACCCAGGCTGCGCGTCCCCTGGCCAAGCGGGCGTGACTCCGCACTCCTACCTCCCGCCCGCCACGGGTCTCCCTAGAAAGTCTACCACGCACGACATAAAGATAAAACCTAACACTCTTGGGGGAAAATGAGATCTAAAACCACAATAATTTTTCAAAATAACCTGGGAAACAGCAGGATGAACTGTTTCTGTCAAGGAGGGCGTTCCAGAAGCTTCTACGTCACAGCACCTAACCACTAGCCGCCAGCTGACAAGGTTGCACGATAGCTCCGTCCCGGAACACGGGGAAGCTGGTGGTCTTCCTTCCATTAGAAGTTAAGTTTTTGCCTCTGGTTTCCCACCGATCAAATCTCCAAATCCCAGTTTTTCCAGGGGTTCCTGTGCCATCAGCTGCCTACGAGAAGGGAAGAAAACAAAGAGCGCCGTCTGCACAGGGCCTGTGCTTTCACTCCCATCCCGCCCAACCAGTGTCCCGGGGGCTGCCTGCGGGCAGGGACTCTGCTGCTCTGGGCCCCGAAGGGCCTCTCTGCGCCCTCCTCCTTCTGGCTGACACCTGCACCTCTGGACCCAAGAGAGACACCCGCCCCCCAACGCAGGGCACGGCCAGAACCCGAAGGAAGCAGGCAGACCACGGTGAGGCTCCCCGAGGGCCCAGTCTGGAGCAGACCCCTGGCCTCCAGGTCCCTGTGAAGACGCCCTGGACAAAGTGTGGACAGGACAGGACAGGACAGACTTTATTTGGTACAACTGACCCTGAATAACACAGGGGTTAGGGGACCAAACACCTGCGTAGTCGAGGATCCGTCTATAACTCCGGGCTCCCCAAAAGCTTAAGGACTAACAGCCTACTGCTGACCGGAAACCTCAGCTATAACATAAGTGTATCCTAACAAAACGTAAGCCAGAGAAAAGAGTTATTAAGAAAATGATAAGGAAGAAACATATTTCCAGGACTGTACTGCATTTATCGAAGAAGTCTGTATGTAAGCAGACCCGTGCTGTTCACGGTCACCGCATCTGTTAGCTTTACTCTGAGTTATCAGACACACCCAGATGCGTGGTGCGTGGGCTCCACGTCCTCTCAGTCCTGCCCCAGGCCCAGCACGGTCTCACAGCTGGCCAGCGGCCGTGTCCTGCTCCCACTGCCTCCCTATAACCAGCCGTGTGCCAGCCTCCCACCACGTCCACGTAAGTCAGGGCCACGAAGACAGGGATGCCCCGCACAGAGCACATGCTGAGCTCAGGAGCCTCCCCCATCTGGCCTCCCGCCGCCCACGCTCCAGGGAATCGGGAGGCCTAGGTTTCATTGTTTTGTTTTGGGGGCGGGGGTGGGTCGACCCGAACTCTCAGAGGCATCTGTCCATCCTGCTTGCTGGCGGGGGAGGTTGGGGGGGGGACAGCGTCCCCGCAGGAACCGCCAGGCTCAGCCGACACACGGCCCGCCATCACTTCATACACTGTGTCCCAGCTCCCACCGCTGAGCCCGCGGACTGCCCCAAGCCCGGCGGGCCAGTGCAGGCAGCCCGGAGTTCAGCCAGCATGCTGGGCACCGCGGGACGTCCAAGGCACCTGCTCAGATGACCCGCTTTCTGCAGGTTCGCGGGGGTCCAGTGGGAGCAGGCCACACTTCTGCAGAAACACAAAGCCCCGCAGGGAGATGATCTCTATCCAAACTTCACAAAGGCTGTCACTTACCCCTCAGGAAAACGTCCCCAGAATTGCAAAGTTCAGTCAGTACAATTTAATCTAGAAGCAGGTTCAATTCTACAGCATGGAATGCACGCACTACTCCTTAAACCCAAATGAGAAAAACAATGATGAATTTTCAACACATCTTGGCAAAAGAGGCCATCTGGCCGAGTTCCTGAGACTGGCCTCTGGGACCACACTGTGATCAGCAGAGCAACGACCCCCAGATGACACCCTCCTTGCTGCCTGTGTCACCCTCCACGGCAGAGGGGGATTCGGGCTACAGGTGAAACACAGTTGCTAACTGCTGATTCTGAGGTGACGTCACCCAGGACAACGCAACCTCATCACATGAATCCTGGAAATCAGAGACAGATGGGAAGCGAGGAAGGGTTGAAGAGATACACCGTCGCCAGCTTTGAGAGGGCAGAGGGCCACGAGCCAAAGAGCACGGGCGCCTCTAGAAGCTGGGGAAGGCAGGGAGCAATTCTGCCCTGGAGCCTCCAGAAGGAATGCAGCCTGTCCACGCCCTGACTGGGCCCCATGACACCCATGTCAGACTTCCTGCTGCAGAAGGGCAGGTGGGCTGGCGGCACACCAACCCAGGCACAGGGCCAGCGGCGCTCCTCCCGACATGCTGTCATGACAGGACGGGCCTGCGTGTTTAGCGGCACGAAGAAGGAATAAGGAGGAAAAAACTAGAAGCCAAATAAGACATGGTTCAAGATATCCTTTCTACAGATCTGTTAATCTTCGTAAAATCCAGCTCCTTGGCAAGATCCTAAAAACAACAAATACAACGTTTAACAAGTTCTAAAGCCAAAAGGATGATTTCAATGCCTCCCTTTAGCATAAGGGAAGAGACCATCCCGTTTCCAGTCCAGTACTTTAGGGACTGAGCCAGCATTGAGTGCATGATTTAGGGCAACCGGATTTCCGGGAGGCCTGGCCTTCACACCAACCCGCGCTCCGGGACGCGGCTGCATGGCCCGATGACCGCCCCATGGCACGGGGACCCAAGTGAAATGATTACAGAGCCTTGAGATCGCGGATCGTAGGTGTACTTGTTTTCTCTGCCAACAAAGCAATCCCAAACTTAACAGCTTTTCCCGTGAGAAAATGTGGCCCACAGCTACAACAGCGCACGTACTTCCCCATCTGGCTACAACGGCCCACGGCCTCAAGGGGCAACTTTAAAAACTTGTTGTGATCCAGTTTTTTACAAAGACGCATACAGAGGCACGAACCAGTAAGTCATGTCTGGGATTTCAGCACAAAAGGGAAAGGGAAGAAAAGAGGTTTGTAAAAAGCAGGAGGAGCAAATGTGCAAAACCTAGATACTGAATCCGGGTGGTCGTGGATTTTCATTAAAAACCATCCAAAAGCCTATGGCCAAAATCACTGACCAAGTCAGAAACACAACGTACCCTTTAAATTTATCTTAACATCGCCTGACCAGCCAGCGAAGCCACTTGAAGTAACAGAACCCACAGAGTGGCCAGCTGCATCCGTTGGTCCCCATCGACCTCAGCAGGCCTCAGGGGAGGCTGGTCTCCAGAAGCTGTGCTGAGCAAGGCATGGCCACACGGAGAGCAGGCAGCTCACTCCCAGGGTCAAATGGGGAGAAAAGACAGGGCCCTTCTGCTGGCCCTTCACCAGGCAGGCCAGGAGCCTCTCTGGGGACACAAGCAGCCCAACTCCGGAACAACTCCCAGCAGGAGCAGCTACCTGTGTGTGCTGGGGACTCTGGCCTGCACAATGTGATTAATCCAAGCTTCAGAGGGGCGGGTGAGCCTGAACAACTCCGGAGACAGAGTGAGGGCCTCACCTGACGGCCCCACTCCCCAAAGGGCCCATCCCCAAGGTCCCACGTGTCCACAAATAGCCCTCAACACACCTGTGGGCCTGAGAAACCCAAGAGATTTTGCCCTGAGGGAAATGTCTGAGTTTGTTATGGGAGAATGGAAACGGGCTCCAACTGGATTGGTTTATGTCACCCCACCTTCAGACAAAACCATCTGAAGACTGGATTCCTTAATGAGCTAATGAAGGGCTCAAAAAGCATCAATAAAAGTTCCCATCCCCACTACATAAGTACCTGCCTTTCTCCATTAAGGACTAAAACAGTTCTTAAGCAAAATCTCAACGGATCATAGGAACATTTGTTTTATTTAAAAGTGAGCTCTGGTAGATTCTGGTCAAGAACAAATCCTTTGTCTTTTTTTTTTTTTTTTTAAGATTTTATTTATTTATTTGAGAGAGAGAATGAGATAGATCATGAGGGTCAGAGGGAGAAGCAGACTCCCTGCCGAGCAGGGAGCCCGATGCGAGACTCGATCCCGGGACTCCAGGATCATGACCCGAGCCGAAGGTAGTCGCTCAACCGACTGAGCCACCCAGGCACCCTGTCCTTTTTTTTTTTAAAGATTTTATTTATTTGAGAGAGAGAGAATGAGAGAGAGCACGAGAG
>NW_023270763.1:673235-674508 GCF_011800145.1 Mirounga leonina
GAGAGAGAGCACGAGAGGGAAGAGGGCAGAGGGGGAAGCAGACCCCCCGCCGAGCAGGGAGCCCGACGCGGACTCGATCCCGGGACTCCAGGGTCACCACCCGAGCCGAAGGCAGCCGCCCAACCGGCTGAGCCACCCAGGCGCCCACAAATCCTGTGTTGGATCATTTCTAAACTAGCCTATTGTCTCCCCGTCACTTTTGAGGCACAGCTGAGTCTACGTGAAACCGAACATTTTCACGGTCTGAGAACGTGAAAGAAAGAAACCGTGCACCCACAACCTTCAAATCCTTTGGCTCAGTCAGCATTTTCATGACGCACGGTTCCGAAACCTCAACGACAACCCCCACGTTGGAAGGAAAACGCTCTGCCGTGTACGAGGCTGCCGCTCCCGGAACGGTCGCTGCCACTGCTACACGACTCCTGGTGCCATTTAGCCGCGCGGGCCTCAGTTCTCGGGGAGCAGTTGCGCAGCCGCGAAGGGCAGAGTCCCGGGAGCCCCGCTGCAGCGAGCCCTCGGGGAAGGAAGCGCTCCTGGGGGCCGAGGGCGGGTCGAGAAGGCACCGACGGTGGCGGCTACTTGCCTCTGCATTCTGCACTCCAAGTAGGCCTTTGATTCCCGTCTGCACAGCGCGTTTTCAAACTTCCTGTCGCGGAGACACCTCATGAACTCCTCCTTGAAGCTTTGACATTCACCTAGAACGAGAGGGAAACCGCGCGGGCCGCTTCCCCTTCCAAACTCGCCGCCTCCCCGCGCGCCGGACGCCTCGCCGGGAGGCGAGCACCTGGCCACCGGGGGGCCACGCGCGGCTGGCCCGCCCCTGCACACAGCGCTCGCCGAGCCCACTCTCGGAGCCCCGGCCGCCGGCGCTCCGGCCGCGCCCGCGTCCCTGGCTCCCAGCCCGCAGGCCCGGACGCGGCGGGTGCGCCCCACGCCCCGCCCCCGCCAGCCGCTCCGCGCGGGGCCGCGCCGGGCCTCGGTTTCCCCTCCCGCACCGCGGGGCCGTGCGGCGCCACCGGACGCTCAGGACCCGAGGCCCGGCGCGGAGCCCGGCGACTGCCCGCCGCTCACCGAAGTGATCCAGCGGGAAGCTGCCCTTGTCCGGGGGCCGCGGCTGGAAGCTCTTGGACCCGAAATTCATGGCGGTCGACATGTTGGCGAGCCCCGCACTCGACGCGCGCCGTACGCAGGGCGGCGGGGAGAGCGCGGAGCGCGTCGAGCGGCGGGCGGCCGCGGGCGCCAGGCCCCGCCTCTGCCGCCCGGGCCCCGCCCC
>NW_023270763.1:674518-735731 GCF_011800145.1 Mirounga leonina
CCGGGCCCCGCCCCGCCGCTGGGACCAGTCAGCTCCGCCCCCGCGCCACAGGCCCCGCCCCCGGCCCGGCCCGGCCCCAGCTGGGCTCCGAAAGGCCCCGAGCCTGGCTGCTCTGCCCAGTCCTGGCCAGTCCCCTCCAGTCTGACCCTCACAGCGACCCAGTGGCAGAGGCCAGCTGTCATCTCCTTATGAGGAGGAAACGGAAGTCCAGAGAGGCTCAGCAGTTTGCCCAAAGACACAGCTTCCGTCCACAGGAAGCCCAGGAGCAGGTGCACTCGCAGGGTCCGGCAGGCTGTGCGGCGCCTCTGCACCCCCGGTGTCTGCGGGGCTGACCTGCGGGGGAGGAAGGAGTGAGGGCGGCCACAACGTAGTGTCACACCCCGGGCAGCTCCAGCAACAAAAGTGTGCTTGCTCTTGGCCCTGGAGGCCAGACGTCTGAGACGGACGTCTGGCGGGGCTGGCTCCTCCTGGAGGCTCTGGGGAGACCCCGCCGCAGGCCGCGCGAGCCGCGGTGGTCGCCGGCAGTCTTGGGGCTCCTCGGCTCCTGCGCACACCCCGTCTCCGCCCTCACCCTCCCGTGGGGTCCCCCCCGCGTGTCTGTGTCCAGATGTCCTCTGCGTACAAGGACGCCAGCCACAGGGGGTGGGTGCACCCTAACGACTTCATCCTAATTACATCTGCCGTGATCCTATTTCCACAAAAGGTCCCCTGCTAAGGTTTGGGGGGGTAGGTCTCCAACCTATGAATTCACAGGGCGCGGGGGATGCAGCTCAACCTGGAACGAACTAGAAGTGCCTCGAGAACAGTTACGGCTCTGGTGGTCACTTATTATTACTATTGTTCTTATAGCAGCGAGAACAACAGTGAAAGGGCTCGGTGGAGACCCCAGCTCTCCCACGCAGAGCCTCCTCCCAGCCCTGTACCCGGGGCAACCACCCTTCGTCCCCAGACTGGGCCTCTGGATTTCATCTGGAGGGAGGAAGTGCATCACTGCCCTCCCAGAGCACCTGCGCTCTGTGATTCTGCCAGGAGCTCCAACCTGCATCCGTGCATCCATCCCACCCGCGTGCCAACCATGTGCCAGGCCCTAGAGATAAGCAGATCGGGGCCTCAGCAACAGGGCTCACCAGCTACCCCCTCCCCCCGGTCCCTGACGTGATCCAGCACCATGCCTCCTTTTAATGTCAGGACTAGGAGCAGTTCAGGCAACTCAGGGGCCTTGCAGAGAAGTGCCTGGCCAACGAGCCCTCACAGCCCCCACCTCAGGGCCTGCCCCTTCCTCAAGGCCTCTGGAAGGCATCCAGCTCCTCACTCGCTGGCTCCCAGCACACCCGCCCCTCCTCAGTGTGCACCACTGGATCTCTGTGCCTGGGGTTGCATCTTAGCAGTGTGTCCAGTGCTGGCAGAGCTGGCCCTGAATGCCGCTGGGGCCTGTTGGGGGTCCAGAGGGAAAGCCCACTGCAGCCGTTGAGGCCTTGATCAACCTGGTGTTCTGGGCCCACTAAAAGCTACAAAAGGAAAATTGCACCTTGATCTTGTCACATAAACGACCGTTTCATGCGGCTAGAACCAGGGGCCACGCACTAGGTTATTCATTAATATGTTTCCAGGGCAGTGAACAAAAGACGCTTTTATTGCCCAGCAAATAGCACTTTTCCACTTGACTAGATCACACCACTCAGCGGTAAAGAGGACAGCCCTGCCCCCCAAGGTTGCCTGCAGCCTCTCCATCCAGCAGCCCTGAGGGACCAATGAAGCATTGGAGGCCTGGAGACCCCAAGGTGACAACCAGCTTTTAATTGACATGTCTGTACCTGGCAGATGATTATTGCTTTATGTGAAACGTTTGGCTGGGAGAGAGGGAAGGGATTTTCATCTGCGGCGCAGCGATAAAGAAGTGGGGGAAGAAACTGATGCTTCTGGAACCCCTCTTCCGCGCTAGGCTGTTTGGCGTGGGGCCCCTGGAACAGTGCCAGGCATACAGTGGACCTTCAGTTAGTAGTATCTCAAGGATGAACCCGGTTAAGCAGGTGTTCTTATCCCTCACCTCACACGTAGAGAAACACAAAGAGGTCAGGTCTCATCCAAGGTGACGCAGCCAGTGTCCAAGCTACCCGGCACCGTGTAACAAACATCCGCAGCTCAGAGGTGTAAAGCAGAGACCATCTGCTTTGCCAAGAACTTGCAGTGTGGCCCGGCCTTGGTGGAGACGGCCTGCCTGGCATCAGCTGGGGGTGCTCAACCTCAGGCTGAGACACTCCCCCTTTAAGACAGCCCCTGGATCGAACCTTGCCTGAAACTAGATATAGCAGATCTCTCCCCTTTAATACAGTCTGCTGCAAAAGTATATTTTTCAAAAGGATGAAAACACAGTTCTCAGAGAAATATAAACTGCACATGTGTTAGTTTCATTTAATGCATGGATGAAGGGGTTTGGCCGGATGGCAAAGCTGGTTCTGAGAAGGGCGCCCCAACCCCGATATATCCACATCTGGTCAGAGGAAAAGAAAGGATGCTGGAGTCGGATTGCTAAGCTGGACCTACAACAGGTTAATAGCTCATGGGGCAATAAACCATAACCTTCGGGATTATCCTTTCTGCCAGACAGAAGTGATTTGCACTTTTACAGGAAAATCAATCACTTGCAGCTTTTCTGTTTCCTACCTGTGAACGTCTAGCTTGAGGGCACCTGGGCCTGGTCAATAATAAACGGTAGGTCAAATACAGCGACGCTCCTGGGAGGGTCGAATGATGCTCAGGCAGACTGGCTGGACCGTGGCTTTGAGGATACAATGAAGGGACACGGCGTCACCCATTTGCCTTATTCCTGAGTATTGGGAAATTTTCCTGAACATTGCTTATATGAGACTGAGGCTGCCATAGCAAAGCTCCAAAAATTTAACCATCCGAAACATATTCTGTCCCAGTTCTGGAGGCCACAAGGCTGAACCCGAGGTGTGCAGGGCCACACTCCTTCGGAGGGCGCTCGGGGAGGGTCCTTCCCGCCTCGTCCAGCTCCTGGTGGCCCCACGTTCCTTGCTTGGGGCCACACCCTCCATCTCGGCTTCCAGAGTCACCTGAATTTCTCTGTGTCTGTGTCCTCTACTCTTCTGTCTCTTATAAGGACACCCGTCACTGGATTTAGGGCCACCTTAATCGTAATCTAAACTTAATTAAGTCTGCAAAGACTCTATTTCCAAATAAAGGCCCATTCTGATGTTCTAGGGAGACATGAATTGTTGGGTGGGGAGGCCATTCCACCCAGTACACCGCTCCCACCCTTTAGGTTATTTTCCCCCTTTAAAGAGTTCCAGCTGGCCCAGAAAAGTCGGGTCACCGTAGGTGTGGGCAGGGCCCTGACGCTTAGAGTCTTGAGCTTGAAAGTTGATCTTCAGGCTGAGAAAATCGGGGAGCTGGCCTTGACTGGAGGGGTGGGCAGAGAGGAGAGGGAGCAGAGTGGAGCCCAGCGGCCCCCCACCCAGCATCGGCATGGGGAGTGGGGAACCGGCAAGGTGAGGGCCCCTCCCGACGCCCTCCATAGGGGAGGTTGGTGGGGAGAGCCAGGCCGCGCGTGGGACAGTGGGTACGACGCCCCGCCTGGTGTGGAGCGAACATCAGTCAGAGTCTAACGGGGTGCAGCCCCTTGGCTCAGGGCTTCTGGTTCTAGGAACGTATTTTTACAGCACATCCCTTGCAACCGGGCACGCAGGTATCTTGAGCAGGATGTTTTTGACTGAGAGAGAGAACGGCAGAGAGGAGACGAGGCAACCGTCCGGGGTCTGATCCGGCCACACTGTCACCGCAAGAATAAAGAGCAACTGAACAGAGGGAGGGAGACAAGGGCGGAGGAGACTCTGGGGTGGAAGGGAGGTTCACGGTCTGGGGTGTGGCGAGCGTTTCCCGGCTGCATACGTATGCAAACTCGTCGAACTGCGCGCTTGGACACGAGGGGCTCGCTGCACGTCAGGACAACGATGAACACAGCAAGAGCACCACACGCAGAAGCTGGAGCGTCTCTGGGAGGACGCATGGGCGAGGGGCCCAGAGGGGAGGGGACGCTGCAGCCCCCGCGGGTGTGCGTCCGTTATCTAGTTAAACGGGTAAACAGCCACGCCAACGCCTCCTTCCCAGAAAGAGCCTGTGGGATGCTGCGGTGGGCTGACGGGTGGCGCCCACGGAAGACGTGCCCAGCGGTCTCTGCACGTGAGGCAAGCGTCTCGAGGTGAGACCACCGTGGGCCGTGGCGGGCGAGGCCCGAGCAGCAGGCCGGCTCCTCCCCGAGAGCCCGCGAGGACCCGGCCTGCCCGCACCACCGTCCTGACCGCTGGAGTGTATTTCTGGACTTTTGGACGCCCCGCTGTGGGTCTTGGTTCTGCGGCAGCACCAGGACTCACACAGTGGTGAGCGGTGGGGCCGCTGGGGACCTGAGCCCGGGGGGCAGGGGGTAGCCAGGGGGGCAGCAGGCCTTTCTGGAAGTTGCCGAGGAAGGGCCCTGTGGGAGGGACACTGGTTGCTGCTACGGTTTTAGGCTCAGGAGGGGAAGGCCCCGGATGGGCAGCTAGAGGAGAGGTGGCCTGGGGGGTCGCGGGGACAGGGCGCTTCCCAAGGCCTGGCCAGCACCGTCAGCATCAGCGAGGCCCTGGGCAGCGGGGCCCCAGGACCAGAGATACGAGGAACCGGCCACACCCGCAGGGAGGAGGGACCCTGAGCGCGTCCCCAGGGGACAAGGGCCGACTCTGGGGGCAGATGGGACTGGCGCTCCCCACCTCTGTCCTCCACAGACTCTCCTTGAACCTTGCCCCTCCCCCATGCAGTTCCCCTCCCTTTGGACCTGGGGCAGCCTCGGGACCCCCCCCCCAGGTGACAAAGCTGCGTGACTCCAAAGCTAGGTCACAGGCTGTGGCCTCTGACACTTGAACCCTCACTCTGGCTCACCTCCACTGCCTCCTTCCCTTCTGGGCCCTGTGATCCCACTGGGCCCCACCGACAATCCAGGACAGTCTCCCTATTTTAGGGTCAGCTGATGAGCAAATTCAGTTTTACCTTCTACCTGAACCCCTTTGCGTGGAACCTGGCGTTTTCACACGTTCCAGGGACGAGGTGGTGGATGTTCCAGGAATCGGTTCCCAAGCCCTGGCCCGTGAGGCCGTGGGAGTCCCGCACCGCGCCGCCCCCCCCCCCCCCCCGCGGCCCCGTGCTCGCACGTGATTGCTACGCGGTGATCCCTGCACCCCTGCTACTCGTGCTGCTGTGGATATGACGTCTGGCTCAGGCAGAACAGTAGGGACAGGACACAGGTGCAGGGGTGCAGCGGCAGGGCCGGGATCCGCACGGGAATCCGGGGGTGCGCAGGGGTGCGCGGCCGGGAACAGCACGGGGTGCGCGGGAATCCGGGGGCGCAGGGGCGCGGGGCCGGGATGCCCGCGGGGGGCGCGGGAGTCCGGGGGGATGGGACTGTTTCACATCTTGAGCGTGGGCATGGTCACATGACTGTAGGAGTTGGTGAAAACTTGCAGAGAACCGTACCCTGAAAAGGCTGGAGTCCACGAGCATAAATTCTCCTGCCAGGCTGGTGCACTGAGGCCCCAGCCCGAGGCCTGTCCAGAGACAGGCGGGGCAGCTCGGCTCTGCAGGACCACCAGCCCCGGGGGGCCCCGCACTCCGCTGGGTCCCTCCCGCCCCCGCCTTTCCAGGGCCTGGATGTGGAAGAGCCTTCCACACTCCTGGTGCCCAGAGAGATTCTCTGCCAAACCCTGGTCGCCCCTCAGGGGCCTGATGTGACTCCAGCGACCTGAGCGGCAGCCCTGCTGGCTGGGCCCTGAGAAGTTCCAGGTCTGCAGCTGGCCTCGCCTGGGCGCTCTGGTTGGGGGTCACCGGGGGCACAGGGGCCCGTGCGAAGTCCCGCAGTCACACACTGCTGGCCCTGTCCACACGAAATCCCAGGAAACACCAGTAGGGTCCGGATGCCCATAGGGCAGGGTGGGGCATCTAACCTGATGGGTCTGGTTCCCAAGCCTGCGCCCCTCACTGCCACACCCCTGCCCCGCAGGGTGGGACAGCGCAGAGCGAGTGGTGGGTGCTGTGGGGGCCCTGCCCTGATCCCCCTCACCGCCAGCACACCCAGAGGCCGGGGGGGCTGCGAGCGCCTCAAACCTGGGCCCCGCTTCCTCTCCTGAGAAATGGGGGTGACCCCCGCTAGGCTGTCAGGAGGAGCTCAAGGGTCTTGCAGGTAAAAGGCCAGAAACTGGCTGAGCCAGGACTGGTTCTGGAAAATCCCCTCCAGCCGTGCAGCCACGCCCTGCAGGAGACCGTGGCTGATCCGCAGGTGCCCAGGCGGCGGCACCGAGGTGGGGGGCCTCATGCCCGGCGTGGCCACAGGTGCCCAGGCCTCACCGACCTGAAGGAGGAGGATGGACCCCCCAACCCCCACCCCAAGTTCTCACCTCCAGCGTGTCGGGCCGCACTGCCCCTTCCCTCCTTCCCACGGCGGTCCACCCAGCACCTTGCTTGGTCCTGCTCCGGGATCCGCACGGCCCTCTGCCGGAATGCCTTTCCTGGGACTCGCACGCTCAGCTACAACGCCGGGGTGTTTTCAGGACAAAGCCCCTGCCATGTGGGTCTCTTCCCCTGGGCTGGGGCGGCCCTTTCTGGATCCCTGACCACCAGTTTCTGTAGCCCTAGCTACCGGCGGAGCCTAGCACACAGGTGCTCGATAAATGCTCGCTGAATTAATTAAGGTGGGTTGTCCTGGGCGGCGAGCACCCACAGCCCACGCACCTAGTAGCAGCCTTGGTACCTGGCACTCAGCCTAAATGACCCGGAGACACAGCTGTTAGGGAGCCGTCCACCCTCGCTGCGGCCCCACGGCTGTGCAACGGGACGGCCTGCCCGCAAGACAGTGAGCACCCCGTCACAGGAGGTGTGCAAATGCAGGCTGGGAGGGGGTGCGGGCCGTCGGGCTGCTTTGGCTCTGGGGTTCATGTAGGGGCACGGACGGCATCTCCAGGAGACAGGCCCCGTGGTGAGGGGCCCCACGCGGGGATGGGGTTCCCGCTGCCTCATGTTGGGGCAGGTGGCGCCGAGCAGGCCCGGCCACTTCTGATGCCAGCACCCTCAGCCCCTCGCAGCTCCTTTCCACGGGGCACCTCCTCCCCTCCCAGCCAGGGCACCGGGTTGAGGAGAGCGGAGTGCAGCACAGACAGACGGGGGCTCGTAAACCCGGCCAGCCCACCCTGCCCCGCCCTGCACCGGCCAGGGCCTCCCACTCCAGGTGACCACACTCGAAAAGCCACCAGGGAGCAGGCTGTCACTCAGGGCAAGCTTGCGGTCGGAGACTCTGCAGGGGACACTTGGAGGGTCCTGGGATCTGAGGCGTTTGCTGTGTGGACCGTCGCGGGCCATCCCCAGGGTCTCCGCAGACCTCCTACCCCATGGGCCCTGCTGAGGGAGGCTCGGAGCTCCCCTCAGAGCTGGGGGGCCCAGGTCCCAAGGCCCCGTGAGCCCCAGTTCTGACGGGGAGACAGGCAGAAGGCAGAGGCCTGCGGGAGGGGCAGACGGGCCGCCGCGGTGTGTTCTGTCCAGCAGGCAAGGGACGAAGATGCCCCAAGCGCAAGGCCTGGATGCTAGCCCCCCAGACAGCCCCTGGCCCCCTGGCTCCCTGCCACAGACGCAACCCCACATTCCCCGCACGCACGCCTGTCACTTTAAGCTGCCTGGCTGTCCTCGGCAAACTGCTCGGTCCACATTCTCGGGGCGGGGGGTGAGGCACGCCCTCCCAGGGGCCTATAAGGCTCAGGGCGGGGAGCTGGGGCCTCGCCGCCTGCCGTCCTCATGGCCCTGCTGCTCCTGGGGATCCTGCTGCTCCTGGGGCTCTGGGGGCTGCTCCATGCCTGCACCCCCACCGCCTCCCCGGCCCCTCGCTGGCCCCCTGGGCCACGTCCGCTGCCCCTCATCGGAAACCTGCACTTGCTGCGTGTGTCCCAGCAGGACCGGTCACTGATGGAGGTAGGTCAGGGCAGGCGGGTCCTGGGCACCCCAGCCCCAGCTCAGGGGACACAATAGGCCCAAGTGCCCACCCTGCCGTGAGGAAGAGAAAGACAGCCCACCCTACAGGGAAGCAGATGGGCCATTTAAGGAGCAGGGGCCGGGAGGGCTTCCTGGAGGAGGCAGCATTTGATGAGCGCCTACAGAAGAGCCCGGACTGGGGGAGGCGGAGGGGAGGAGGCAGGTGCTCTGGGGAGTAGTACCACACAGCAGAGGTCCCGCGAGGGAAGGAACCCGGACTAGCCCTCGAGTGTGCATGGGGCGTAGGGAGCGCCTGCTGGGTGTGGCTGCTCCCAGCCCGGGCTGGGGGCTACACGGTCCTGGCCCCACGTTGAGGGCAGGCTGCCCTGCCCTGCAGCCAGGAATGGCCGGCCCGGTGGGCAAAACGGAGGTGCAGGCCTGGCCCCCCACCCCACAAGGTCTGCCCGGCCAACGTTGCCCAACCACGGCTCCCACCATCACTGCACCCTCCTTCCCCAGAAGCGCTGCTGCTTCCTGGTGGCCCCCCGGCCCTGCGTGTGGGTGGGGAGGAAGGGGCTGCAGGAAGCACCCTGGGCGCCAGGGTTCTCAGGCCGTGCCTGGTGTCGTGCCCGGGGCCACCGTCCAGCGTGCGGGGAGTGGAGCGGGTGTGGACAGGTCTGGCTCCGTCCCTCGGTGCAAGTGATGGACAGCAGTTCACTTCTTGCCTCCGGGCCTCAGTGTGCCCATGTGTGAAGGCACAGAAGGGAACGGGCACAGGCAGAGGTGTCAGAGGCCAGCCCTTGCCGCGCAGTCTGGGTCTGGGCTCCAGGCTGGGCAGGGCGGTTCGCGTGAGGTCTGGGCACCCCCTGCTCCTGTCCATCTGGGCTTCAATGCGGGGGCGCATCTGAGCGGGGACAGGCTCCCTAGGCAGACCCCTGGGCTTCTAGCAGAGGCCACCCCCGCAGACAGCCCCTCCTACTGCCCGCCTCCTCGTCTTGGGGTTCCAAGGAGCCCTCTCTGCTGCTTCCGCGGCAAAGAAAACCACGATGGCGACACCCAGCACCAGTGGTAGCCCCTGCCTTCCTGGAATGGATGGGGAGGGGGCTCAGCGGGATCCAGCAGGACCCGCTCCTGCCAAACACACCTCCTGCTTTTCGGCTCCTGGGCCTTTGCTCGCGCACGCCCACGCTGGCCCAGTTTCTACAGAGCCTGCCTAGGCCACCCCTGGCTCTGAATGTGCCGCATGCCCACCCTGTGCAGCTGCAGCCCGGGGCAGGTGCTCACGGGGGGCCTGGGGGTGGGGCTGCGGGCTGATTCCTGCCTGTGCCCACCAGCTCTCAGAACGGTACGGGCCGGTGTTCACTGTTCACCTGGGGCGTCAGAAGACGGTGGTGCTGGCTGGCTACGAGGCTGTGAGGGAGGCCCTGGTGGGCACCGGGCCGGAGCTGGCTGACCGGCCCCCCATCGCCATCTTCCAGCTCATCCAGGGAGGTGGGGGTAGGTGTGCGGCGCAGGGTGGGGAGGGGGCAGCTGAGCGTACGAGTCCCCGGACCCCAGGAGGGGGGTCTGCCTCTCTGAGCAGCACGAGAGTGTGCCCGGCGTGGCTCCTGGGGGAGGGACACAGGGTCCACATGGCTGGGGACCATGACATGCCAAGAGTGGGTGCAGCTCACCAAGGCCAGCCCCAGGGGTGGGGTGAGGCCCCAGCCAGGCCCCCCGACCTCGCTCCCTGCCTGCATCACCTGGGGTTGCTCACGGGCGGCTCGTCTGACCTGCAGGCATCTTCTTCTCGTCGGGGGCACGCTGGAGGGCTGCCCGCCAGTTCACCGTGCGCACCCTCCATGGCCTGGGCGTGGGGAGGGGGCCCGTGGCCGACAAGGTCCTGCAGGAGCTGAGGTGCCTCATGGGGCAGCTGGACTGCTACGGAGGTGAGTGGGGGCCGGGGCACCCCCTGTGGGGGCCCCCTCACCCGCTGAGGCTGGTCTCCCTCCCACTCCAGGCCAGCCTTTCCCCCTGGCCCTGCTGGGCTGGGCCCCCTCCAACATCACGTTCACGCTGCTCTTTGGCCGGCGGTTCGAATACCAGGATCCCGTGTTCGTGTCCCTGCTGAGCCTTATCGATGAGGTCATGGTCCTCTTGGGGACCCCCAGCCTGCAGGTGAGAGGTGGCTGCTCCCGGCCTTGCGGTGGGGGGTGGTCTCAGCACTGCCCCTGCCCGAGAGAGGTGAGCTGCCACCTTGCAAAAGCCCCACTGGATTCAGAGCCAGGAGGCCCGAGGCATGTCCTGTTTCTGACACCAATTGGCCATGTGACCCCAGGCCAGTTTCCCCATGCCCTCTGGGCAATGAGGGGGCTGTAGGGCAGGGTGCTCATCTGCCTCCCCCCACGCCTGCCCATCAGTAGCAGATGCACCTGCTCAGGGTTGGGGATGGGGACTGAGCATCTCTTCCCTGGATATGGGGTTCAGTATCCCCCTGCCCCCCCCCTTAAACCCAGGGACCCTCCACCCAGCATGGGTCCTTCACAGTGTCACATGAATGGTGCAAACTGGCCCTGCTGATTCTCAGAACTCCCAGGGGCAGGTGCATTTCACTCTTTCCAAAGCATGAAATGTTTGCCATTGTGACCATTTCTGTGATAGGTCACTAAGCGCATCCATCTGGTCGTGGTGCGTGTATTTACAGACCCGCAGTCACGGTGCGAGGCGGGGGCTGGCCGCAGAGTCTCCTGTCCTCATGCTTCGGTCCTAGGAGCCTCTGGGCAGGAGGATCTGGGCCTTCTCGCCGAAGCAGGCTGTCCCAGGAGGATGGAGGCCAGAGGGGTCGGAGCAGAATGTTCAGGCCTCCGTCCCAGGGCCAGCTCCTCACCTCAGAGTCGCCCTGTGTAATTCGATCCAGGGATTACTAACGCTCTGGGGGACACCCAGCGGTCACAGTGCACCAGGAGAGCTGTGGACATCTGCATGCCGGGCACCGGCTGGCCCCTCAGACAACCTGGTCACAGTGGGGTCAGCTGAAGCTCTGAAGTTTGCAAATTCTTTGTTTTCAGGACTTTAATGAGAGGCACCCCCCCCCCCCGCCCCCCTGTCTTGCTCGCTCTGGTGGACGGAGAGCAAGCATGATCACAGCCACCTGCAGGGGTGAAACCACCACCGGTCCGGCAGCCGCCCCTTCCTGACCTGGGACAGAGGGTTTTGTGGGAGCCCCCTGGCTGCTGGTCCCACCAGGAGGGTCAGGGGCCCCCGGGCACGGAGCCTGGTGCCCTCTTGTGGCCACGGGCAGCACCCACACAGCATGTCTGCCTGGAGTCTGGGGCAGCACCTGGGGACCTGGACAGGTGGACACACCTGCTGGAGGGTGAGGGCCCCGCTGTGGGCCCTGCACCCTAACCCCGCCCACTGTCTCGCCCTCCGCCTTCAGCTGTTCAACATCTACCCCTGGCTGGGGACCCTCCTCCAACTGCACCGGCCTGTCCTACGGAAGATAGAGGAAGTCCGAGCCATCCTGAGGACCCAGCTGGAGGCGCGGCGGCCCCCCACGCCCGGGGGAGGCCCCGTGAAGAGCTACATGGACGCCCTGATCCAGCAGGGCCAGGTGTGGGCGAGACCCACCCTACCACCTAAGAGGCCTGGGGGCATCTGGGGGCCGCACCCCAGGAGGAGTGGGGTTGGGGAGGGGTCCATGCTGGTCCTGCACCACCTCCTCCACCTCCTAGCCGAGGAACCCCTTAGTCTCGGTCTCCCCATCTGTGAAATGGGGCCTTTGCAGGGTCTGCCTCAAGGGGCGGCTGCAGGGATGTGGTGAGCCCAGAACGTGGTAGGCGCTCAGCACACTTGGCTCTGCCTTCCCGCCAAGGCTCTGTTTTCTCTCCCGTTCTTGAGCCCAGAGCTGGGTTGGAGGGTGGGGTGGCCCGGGTGGTCCACGGAGCCCTGCCTCCAGCCGAGTCCCATCCAACCCGCCTCTGCAGGGGAATGACCCCCAAGGCCTGTTTGCCGAGGCCAACATGGTGGCCTGTGCCCTGGACATGGTCATGGCTGGCACAGAGACCACGTCGGCCACGTTGCAGTGGGCTGCCCTCCTGATGGGCAAGCACCCGAGTGTGCAAGGTGAGCTCCTAGCCTGTCTTCCCAGCACACGGCCACCTGCCGGGTGGGTGGGGGTCCGCCCGGGCCTAGGGGATCCAGGCTCCCAGGGATGCTGGCACCCACGCTCTCACCCACAGGTCGGCTGCAGGAGGAGCTGGACCGCGTGCTGGGGCCCCGGCGGCACCCCCGCCTGGAGGACCAGCGGTCCCTGCCCTACACCAACGCTGTGCTGCACGAGGTCCAGCGGTTCATTACCCTCCTGCCCCACGTGCCGCGGTGCATGGCGGCTGACACCCAGCTGGGCGGCTACCTGCTCCCCAAGGTGGGCACCCCCCTCCTGGACCCTGACAGGGTGGGCAGGGCCCTCCCTCCCCCTTCCCGCCTCCTTCTCTCCCCCTTCCCTCCCTCCTTCTTTCTGCTCTGGGTCAGGGTGGGCCCGGCTGGCCTCCTGGGGGGACCTTCTCTCTCAGTGCACACCCTGGGGGCAGGGGGTGCCAGGCCCAGCCCACCTGCTGCCCCGCCCACAGGGCACACCTGTGATCCCCCTGCTGAGCTCTGTGCTCCTGGACAAGACACAGTGGGAGACGCCCCACCAGTTCAACCCGGGCCACTTCCTGGACGCTGAGGGGCGCTTTGTGAAGCGGGCAGCCTTCCTGCCCTTCTCTGCAGGTACCCACAGCCCTCACGGGTGGGGACAGCACGGGGCCCCTCACCCCCAAGTGGCCTGGTCACCAGGGACCTCGGAAGCTCAGGCTCAAGCCTGCTGGGCCCCCACTGTCCACAGCCTCTGGCAACCGGTCTCTGCCCCTCAGAGCTGGCCCACATCCCAGTTGCTGCAGACCTTGCTCTCAGATCGCCCCCACTCCAGGCCCTCCCTCGTCCCTCCAGAGACTCCCCTCTCCCTCCACTCCAGGAAACTGGCCGGGCTCCCTGGCACAGCCCTGCAAAGAGCAGGTCTGGAGCCCCCACCCTGTGCCTCGGTTTCCTCTGCAGGCCGCCGCGTCTGTGTGGGGGAGAGCTTGGCCAGGTCGGAGCTGTTCCTGCTTTTCGCTGGCCTCCTCCACAGATACCACCTGCTGCCCCCCCCCGGCCTCAGCCCTGCGGCCCTGGACACCACTCCCGCCCCAGCCTTCACCATGCGGCCGCCAGCCCAGGCCCTCTGTGCAGTGCCCAGGCCCAAGGGCTCTGACCAAGGAGACCCGGGGAGGGTCTGAGTCACTCCCCTAGATCCCCGCGTGGGGTGCTCTGTGGAGGACGGAGGCAGGACAAATGGACGGACAGACAGAAAGCCCCTCATGGGAGCCCTTGCTGGGCTCTTTGCTGTGGTTCCCCAAAGCCCCTCCTGGGCCAGATCCTGTTCTTTCGGGGGCTCAGCCCCCTTCCAGTTCCCCTTGCCCAGAGGTGTCTCTACCCCTTGTCCTCCAGTCTCCCCAGGGCAGCTGGGGCCCCCTCCCCGCCCTGAGCTCCCTGCGCTCTGCCCTCTGTCCCGACCCCTTGGGCATCATTGCTGCCTCAGTCTGCACCCAGGCCCCCCACCCATACCTCAGGGTGCCCCTCACGCCCTAGTGGTGACGCACCCCCTCCCCACACCCCCAGGCATGCCTCCCCGGGCTCCCCACGGCCTCTTCTCCCCACTCCCCCTCCATGCTGCCCCCCTCCGGTTCCCCACAGGGCCAGCGTTGGCCAGGCACAGAGGTGCCACCTGCAGCTGGGGGTGCGGGGTGACGTCCACCCAGAGGCCAGCCTGAGACCTGTGTTCCCAGCACACTCAGTCTGCACCGTGCCAGGCCCTGGACCGCCGGGTCTCCTGCAGACCCCACCCTGTTCCGGCAGCTCGTGGGCAGCCATGTCCTGGAGGCGCTCTGCCCATGGAGCCAGGACCAGGCGAGGGATAGCTGCCCCAGAGGATCGGGGACCCTGCAGGGGTGACAGCAGAGCCTGAGCAGGAAAGATGAGTGGGAGTTTGTAGGGAGGACGCTGGGGCCCCCTCGCGCTTGACCCCATCAACCTCACAGGACCCAGAAGCAAGTGGGGACACAGACCCCAAGGCCCAGCTTCCGATCTCCCCCACGCCCAAGATGTACCAAGGCCTCTAGGTGGGGGCCTCTGGGCAGGGGGCTGTTGCTGACAGGGCCCAGAGACGCCAGGTCAGGGGTGCACCGCGGGAAGCCCTCCAGCATGGGCCTCCACGGGCCACCCCCACACTGACTCACTTCCCGTTATCTGGTGTCCTGTCCTGTATCTGGCGACCCATTGGTGGCCTGGGAGCCTGGCGGGGTCGGGTTGGCCCTGTCCTGGCCGCATGGTGGCTCTGGGCCATCCCGGCCGCCCTCCCCCGGCCCAGGCTCCACACCTCCGGCAGGGGGTTCTCAGAAGTGAGGCAGCCTCTCGACCAGTTGCCACACCCCAGAGCCTTCTCTCTGGTCCCTTCTGACCCCCCAGTTTCTCGTCTGCCCCTCGACCCTTCCCAACACTGAAGCCTTGGCTTTTAAAATTCAAAAGCGTGTCTGTGTGGGAGGACGAATCCCCTCTGAGGCAGGGCTGGTGGACAGGTGGAGGGCCAGGCGAGGACATGATGATGGGACATCACGGTAAACCAGTGATCCGGACAATTCCCGGGGCAGCTGCAGAAGGGGGTCCCTGAGGCCCAAGTGCAGTGGAGTGCTCCCCACAGGAGAAAGGATAAGGATCGGGGCGTGTCCCCACCCACGAACAGGGTCCGGGGGTGGGCAGCAGGGGCGAGTCTCTCCGTGACCCTGCGCAGGGCGGCGGAAACGGGCGCTTCTGGATGTGTCGCTGCCCATGCTGGGCCCCCACGGGGGAAGGGGGTTACTCTGGGGAGGGGCCCGTATACTTCGCTTCTGGGAAAAGCTGGGTGGTGGGTGAGGGGCATGTTCTGTCGTTGCATTCCGTCTGTCTGCCACATCTGACACTGAGGGAGGGGCTGGGAGCCCCCCTGCAGGGCCGGGCCGCTTTACTGTCCACGGTCCCACGGTTCGAAGCATGGATCTCACCTAAGTTCATCTCCGTGAACGAACGAGAGCATCCTTCAGAGCATCACAGAACATTCTGGAATGGCTGTGGAAACCCTTTCAAGAAGCTGTGGGTGGGAGAGCCTGGGCTGCTCGGGGCAGGCTTGCTGGGAGGACGTGGAAAACCAGAACGGGGACGCGAGCATCGTGGTAAACCTAGTGCTGCCCGGACCCCGTTTCCAGAAGCCGCTCCCCGCGTAGGAGAGGGGTCCGCAGCACCTTCCAGGTCGGTCGGCTTCAGGCGGGGGCGGGACGCAGAGCCTGAGCCGCATGTTTCCTAACTTACAAGAACAGGCGTCAAAATGAACCACTTTCCCGGGCGACTTAAGTTTTCTCCACAGAAGCCAATAGGGTTAGTTGATGTTTTAATCTGCCAAGAACAAATCTGAGCAGTCTTTCCGCCAGGTGGGAAGGTGTAGGTCCTGCTGGAAAGCACTCCACTAACACGCTGCTCTGGGCCCCTCCCCGGGGCGGGGGGCTCCGACGGAGGACGCGGCGGCTCTGGCTGGGTGTCAGGCGGGAGATCCCCATGACGACTTTAGTGCCCTCCTGGTTCATGACGGGAGCCTCCCGGGGCCCCGACACCAGGTGCCCGCGGCTTGGCTCCCTAAGGCCCCGTCCAGATGCAGATCTGAGGTGGGCTGGGCACAGGGCTGGTATGTGCGGGACCCTCGCCCAGCCTGATCCAGGGCTCGGGAGGCAAGCAGGGCCTCTGCAGGGGACCCCCCCCGCCACGGTGAACCCGCCAGGTGCTGTGACCTGGGGCAGGGCCCAGGAGAGCCAAGGCCGCCGTGTGGGGACTGTCTGGGGAGTATCGTTCCCTTCTCCCCGCCCTCCTTATGGAGTTGGCACAAAATAAGCATATTATTCGCTGAAAGAGCGCAATGTGCCGAGTCTGATGTCTGACCCACGAGATCATCAGCACAACTATGGATCACACCCATCTCCGTGGCCGCCCTGGACGCCCCCCACACCAGGCCCAGCTCAGTGATCACATGGACACCCCGGCCTGGGGCCACAAAGGGGGCTCGCCCACCCACCGGCTCCTGCGCTGACCAGGTGCACAGAGACTCCCCACGATGGGGGCGGGGAGTGAGGGCTCCACCATGTGGCGGACGGCTCGCCGGTCACCTCTGCCGCGTGCCCTAGCTCTTTTGCTTTGTATTTTCCCTGTGGTAAAACATACACAAAATTAACCATCTTAACCAATTTCAGTGTATAATTCAATGGCACCGAACGCATCCAGCTGCCGTGCAGCCAGCCCCCTGTCCGGCTCTAGAACGTTCCATCCCGCACACAGAGACCCTGTCCCCGTGACGCACGGACCCCCATCTGCTCCCCCAGGCCCGGCCCCGCCGTCTACCCTCTGTGTCCATGAGTCTGACGACTCCGGGACCTCGTGCGAGTGGGGTCCCCGTGCGTGTCCTTCCGTGTCTGGCTTGTGTCCTCGGGGCTCGTCCCCGTGGGGGCAGGGATCGTTCCTTTAGAAGGCCGGCTCATACCCCGTGGTGTGGACAGACCACACTGTGTTCGTCCATCATCCGTGATGGACACTTCCAAGTCTGGGGTCCTGTTTCTTGCCAGCTGCACCTCCAGTAAGCTCAGTCTCCAGGCTGCACGGTCTTGGGGAGAGGCCTCTGCGGACATCATCCATCAGGGGCCCTTAGACACTGTGGGTCAGGAAGGGGCAGACAGCCTCCCTGAATGTTGGTTTCTACAGCCGCAGCTCCCCTGCCTCTTGCTTGTGAGGGAAGAGCCTCTGGGAACTGGCGGGCGGCTCTTGGCCCCAGATGTGACTGTGGTCCAGGGCGGCAGGGACGCCCACCCTCAGAGGCAGACACACGAGGGGCTGAGAGTGCGTCCTGGGGGCAGGGATCCTGGTTCTGTGGCCACCTAACATCCGGAAGCCCCTCTGGCCCTAAGTCTCCCGCCTGCTGCCAGGGACCTTCCTACTGGATTAGTGCTGGTTTATCTGAACACAGACACAGCTCTCCTGGGGGCCCCAGGGAGGGAAAGCTTGGTGAGGGGGGCCACTTGGTAGCTAGTCCCCAATTCTCACCATAGGAGGTCAGGAGAACCTGAGCCATGTTTCCCCAGACGTACGGGAAGCCCGCTGAGGAAGGCTGCTTCCTCGGAGGGTGGGGCAGGGGCCGTGGACGGCTGTTGGTGGTGCTGACGGGCCTGCTGGGTCTGACACCCCCACCCCAAAGTCCTGTCGCCCCATCGCCCATTCCGTCTTAACAGTGCTTGAGACTATCTACGTGATGGACGCGTAGAACTTCATGGAGAACAGACATTAAGGCGCCAACAAACCCGTTTTACCGTGTTCTCTCCAGAGCCCAGTGCTTTGCCGGGAGCTCTGCCCCGCGAGGCTTGTCTTTGCTCCCGCTGGGGTGTCACGAACAAGGAGCTTGAGCACATGTCCCACCTGCACATGCCACGTAGCCGCAGGCCACGTTGGCACCCGAGCGCCCACTCGGCCCCTGCCCTGAGGGTTCTATCACCGCAGATGAGCTGGCCGGCCGTCTCGAGGATGTCGTTTGAGTGGTGTCAACGGTGTGCCCTTGTGGTCCGCCGTCCCCTGCCCAGTGCCACTCTGTGGCCTGTATCCACGCTTCTTCCCTTTTACTGGTGAGTGCTGTTCACTTCGGTTTCCTATTCGGCTACTGACGGACATCTGGGTTGTTTGCAGTGTGGGAAATCACCAGCCACCATCAAGACGTTTCCTGGCCTGGTGGCCCCACGCAGACAGCCCCCAGGCACCCCTCACTGTGGCTTGGCCCCGGGGTGCAGGTGCCCCCACCTCACTGTCCCTGGAGCCTCATCAGAGGGCCATCTCCGACCGGCACCCCCAGCAACTGAGGCTGGTTGGTCCCACACCGAGTATGTCTCTTGACAGCTTTGTCCAGGTGACATGTGTCACGTCCCTCTGCACCTTCCGCCAGGGGGACCTCGAGGGAATAGCACTTCATGCTCCGAGAGGAGCTCTTAGGGAGGAAAGAGCCCCCCATCTGGTATTGGGGAGTGCCCTGCTCTCTCCACTGTATCCAGTAACAATGAGGACTCGGAACCCATCACATTTCCCTTTTCAACTTGGCTGCCAGGAAACCCAGAGCTGTGGTTCTTAATCAACCTGATTCCTTAAAAAAAAAAACCAAAAAACTGCCCTTTCTTTGTAGCTATGGGTTTTTCTTTGTACGTCTAGTTTTCAGTGTCATTTCCAGGACACCTCCGAGCTTGGGCACAGTGAGGCCGGGATGCCCACACACTGGTCTGCTGATGCACTCACAGACCTGCACTGACGTGTGCTTCCAACGTGCTTCCCTGCTCGAGTCCTCATCTGATGGATACCGGGCGGGCAGGACTTCTCATCTGTCTCCAAAGCCACCTGGGCCAAAGAGGGGTCGGGCCAGTTGCTCCCACCCAGAACTGGACGCGTGCTCGTGCGTGTGACCGGGATTCCAGCTGCACAGTGGGTGGGGGCAGGGCCAAATGCCCCCAGGGAGTGGTGGGGCACGTCCCCTTTCCATGGGGGCTGCCGCCGAGCTGCGGGTGTCGGGCGGGAGGTGGGGCAGCGTGACCCTAGAGTCCAGGGGTCTGGGTTACGGGTGAGAAGAGGGGGGCCCCATGGACCAGCCCAGGCCCCTCTGGATGAGTGGGCCACTCCTGGGCCCGGGTGCTCCATGGTGACTGAAGCTGAAGTCCGTGCAAAACCTGAGGTGGGGACGCCTCCGGGGAGCACGGCCGGTCCCAGGCTTCTCCCAGAGTAAGGGGTCTACACACAGGCCTGGAGCCCGTGACTCTGTTAAGCACCGTGACGCACAATATAAGCGAGTCACTTTACACTGCTTCATGGCGCTCTGGTTATCTACTGCACGCACCCCAGCAGTAGGGTTTACAAACCTGCAACGTGGGCAAGACTCAGTGGGTTCATTCAGTGTCACCTGGGGCAGCCGCCCTCTGAAGACTCACCATCACCTGAGCACCCCTCGTGGCCCCCCATGTGGCCTCCCCACGTGACAGGGGCTTCCCACATCATGCGCCAATTCCCAAGGGCAAGCGTTCCACGGGCGCCAGCTCCGTCCTCCTCCTGCCCTCGCCCCAGGGGCCACACGGCGTCTCATCTGCTTCATCCCATGCTGGAAGCTGACCCACGCCCCAGCGGTGGAGCGTCAAAGCCGCGGTGGACAAGTTTTAAGACCACCGCACATATCCGCCACCGTGTCATTCTCCACGGGTCCCGGGAAGCACAGGGCCTCCTGAAGGGCCTGCCCACTCCTCCTGTGGGTGGGGGAGACATAGGCCACCGCACCCAGAGGGACTTCCAGGGGTTCGACACGCGCGCTCTTCTGGGAACAGGGAGAGCAGGTCTGGCGTTTCTGCAGGCAGCGAGCCTACTTCCTGGCTGGGACGGCCGTGGGAGGGCAGCCAATGTGGTCACTGCCAACACCTGCCGACGGCAGGCCCACAGACCAAGTGCTCAGCGCCAACAGGCAGGAGTGCCACACGGGGCTTGCCGGGATGCTGTCCCGGGGGCCTCGGCTCTGGCCCGACGCACGCTCACTCTCAGGACAAGCTCTTGGCAGTCAGGACAGGCAAACGAGAATGGGATGCACGGAAAAAGGGCACGGCCGACACGGGCTGGTTTTATTGAAAATGCAGCCAGGTGTTCCCCAGGACTGGTCAGCGAGGCCCCAGGAGGCCCCAGGAGGGAGGTGAGGGATGGGCGAGCCACGGCCTGGACCCACCAGGGAACGCAGGCAGGTGACCCGGATGCGGGTGGCCGGCTCCAGAGGGGCTCCCCTCACCCCCCATCGAGGACGGACCACAGCTGGAGGGGAGGGCTGGCTCTGGTCAATCTCTACGACATTCCCCGTAGGAAAAGAGACCTTTCTCTCAATAAGCAAGCTCCCCGGGGGCTTGAGGGCCACTGGGAGGCCAGGAGGGTACGTCAGAGTGGCCACTTTCTGCTGTAAAGGGACGAAGACACGTCACCATCTATGAACAGTCTGGCCACAGTCCTTCCAAGGGTCAGGCACCACAGGCCCACTGGCCGCTACCTGCTGGTAGCCCCGCCTGCCCCTCGTTGGGGCCCCGCCGCTGGAAGGCGGCGGTCAGCTGAGTCCTGGGCGGCAGCAGCGGCCTGCTGGGCCCCTAGGAGAGAAGCTGCAGCACCTGCCGGATGCGCTGGGTCTTCCCCGGTGGGAGGGGGTCCGCACCGCTGGCCTCGTCCACCTCCCGCATCAGGGCTTCCGCCTTCTGCACCGTCAGCTCCCGGGCGTGGCCCCTGAGCCCCTCCAGGTAGGCCAGCAGGGTGGAGAAGAGCTCATGGGGAACCTGGGCGGGGGAAGAGGACGAGGGTGTCAGGGCCCCGCGGGGTGGCGTGGGGAGTGTGGACACTGAGCGGTGGAGAAATGGGGCATTCACAGCGTGGGCCCCAGGCTCCGGGCAGGGCTCCCGGCCCAGCAGCTGGCATCACAGGCTGCACTCATGCTTCTGCTCTGTCCCCTGCTGCAGGACCACGGGCTGGCCTCCTGCAGCGGCCCTCTCCTGGTCCTGGGCTGTTCCCTCCACGGGCTTCAGGCTCGGCAGCCCTGGGTTCTCACCACTCCTGAAATGCCACTAAGTCCACGGGAGACAGGTGTGTTTGTGAGGAGCGAGCTTCTAGGACAAAGAACGGAGGTCAGAGATGAAGCCGATATAACCGAGTTCTGCGGCCGTCCCCCCAGCCGCCTGACTCCAGGTCCGGCTAGTCCCGTCCAGAGGCGAGAGGGAAGGAGGGGCCGGGTCCACTCAAAAAGCAGTCAGTGACTCCCACGTCTCGGCTCTGAAGCCACAGTAGTGGATTGGCACAGACACGCAGGGCGAGGGGCAGAGCTGGGGCCGAGGGGGGACCCCTCCACCCACGGTCAGCGGGTTCTGACAAGGGCCCTCGCTCCGACAGATGGTGCTGGGATGTCCCCGTGAGGACCCCTCCCTCACACCATCTTCAGACATCAGCTCAGAACGGGCCAAAGACCTGCGAGTATGAATTGAAACTATAGACTCTTAGAAGAAAGCATTGCAGAATGACCTGGGATTAGGCAACGATTCCTTAGATGGGACACCGAGAGCACGAGCAGCTAAATAAACCCCAGACAAACGGACTTCATCAAAACCAAAAGCTTTAAGTGGTGAATGTTGTGGTGTGAGTTATAGCTCAACTGAGAGCACAAAGCAGTTACCCACTAAGAGCTGCCTGCAGCCATTGACACGGGAGGTGCAGGGACTCCAGTGTGGCGGGCTGGGCCCAGGGAGAGGGTACGAGAGTTCACCTGCTGAAGGGGAGACGCCCCCACTGCCCCCCACGGGCTGCCCTCCACTCCATGCTGCCCTCACCCCCTCCACCCTCTGTCCCCCCACGCTGCCCCCAACAGTCTGCCCACCCCCCCGTGCTGTCCCCCCACCCTGGGCCTCCCCCCATGGGCTACCCCCTGCCTCCCCTGACAGGCTGCCCCCCCAGAACCTCCCCCCCATTCTGCCCCCTGCCTCCCTCCAATGGGCTGCCCCCCACGCTACGTCCCTCTACTTACTGACCTCCCCCGAACTGACGCCCTCCCCCCACAGCTGCCCCCGCTTCCTCCAATGGGCTGCCACCACCCCCCCACCCGGCTTCCACAGTGTCGGCAGCCAAGCCTGTGTCCTGGGGCAAGACTACAAGATTCTATTCTGAAATCTGAGGATACAGGAGAGAAGACCCATGATCCTGAGCCCAGCCCATCAACCCACACGGAACCCACACGGAAGTGCACAGGCCACCGGGCCGCGTGCATTCCTGGCCACCCCCACAGGGCACCACCTGGGAGCAAAGTCTCTGATTCCAAAGTCAGAGGCCAAGCAAACAAACAAGAAGCAACCTGGATAAAATAAAGGTTATACAGAGAGAAGAAAATGTCAAAACCGTATTGTTGCCATCCTCGGAGAAACCCGGAGATGCGATCCATCTGGAGCACGGGAACAGGGCGCTCCAGGAGCACACGGGAGGGAAGCTGTGTCCTCATTAACACGCACCACTGGCCGTCCTTGCTCGTCGCGGCCACCCTGGGCTGGTGGGCGTCCCTCCAGCGCCAGCGACGCGGGGCGCCACTGCAGGTCCTCCCGGTTACCTGGGCCGTCTGCTCTGGAGAAGCGTCTACATGGACCCTCTGTCCACTTTGAAATGGGGCTGTCCTGTTACTGAGCTAGGAAGGTTCTCCCTGCGTGGCAGACCGGTCGTGGGACATGGGGCGCGCACGCACTTTCTCCCATTCTGTGGGTGGCTGTCCCGTCTGCCTGTCCCTCCGTGTCACCATGCTTGTGGAGCTGTGTTTAAGGCACCTGTGCCTGGCCCGAGGTCATGACAGGAGAGCGTCAGCCCTGACATCTGCGGCTCCGACTCACTTTTCACTTTTGTTAGAGGTTGGGTGGGGTCACCTTCATTCTTTGACGTGTAGATATCCAGCCGGCCCAACGTGGCTTGTTGGGGACCGGCCTTGGCTCCCCTCTCGGTGCGTCCTGACCGTGAGGGGCACTTTCCAGGCTTTCCCTCATGCTCCCTTGTCATCCACCCTGCGGGTAGGTCAGGCTTCTGGATCTGTCTTGTCCCGTGAAACCAAATCTTATATCCTGCTCCCGGAAGGAAGTCCTTCCGAACACAGTGGGGGGGGGGGGGGGGGGGCGCGCGCGCACGCACACACACACACACGCACATGCACGCACACACCCATGCCCTACGCAGGCCCCGTGTTGCCTCTGCCTTGGGGGCTGGGAGCGAGGCTCCCGGGGGAGGCAGATGCTAGCTTGGTTTCTTCTACTCTGTACGCCAGGCTGACCGGACACGTGTGGGACCGAGGACAGTTCTGCCTCACGTCATGGCCTCTGCTGATCCAGCAGGCGGCACCACACAGCTGTTACTGCAATGGTCCCGCCGAGGAGCATCCTGGCACTGTGCAGCAGGGTCGCAGAGAGGCCCGAGCATGAGCCACGCAAGAGCCGGCAGAGCAGGGCCCGTCCAGGGTGGCGGGCTGCTCTGGAGGGAGCCTGTGGGCAGGACGGCGGGAAGTGTGAGGAGCACGGCTGACTGTGGGGCCAGGAGGCAGAGGGAGAACCATCTACAGTCTGGGGTCCAGAGCACCACGGCCCCCTAGCTTCCGCCCCGGGCTCCCATCCTGTCCCTGCTGCCCTTCCCCCCCCAACCCTGCTGAGCCACACAGGCCCCGGGAGTGTCTGCTGAACGGAGGGCCAGGCCTTGTTATCAGGACTGCAGACACACCAGTAACCAGCTCGACCCTCTCCTCCCTTCCCAGCATCCCTAGGTGCCTTGGCCATAGCCATCCACTTGCGGCTCAGGGCTCTCCTCTATCCCACTACCTGTGCTGGGCCCCAAATGAGCTCTGACCCTGACTCAATGGGCTCACATCCATCCATCCTTCCATCCACTGGCTACTGCACCCTCTCTGGAAAGCCCCCGGACACCAGTCCCCCAGCTGGGTTTTCAGATACATGTGCCCCATTTTCCAGGGCAGCCGAGGCAGCTGTGAAGGGTCAGTGAGAGCCGATAAGCCTTGTCCTCATGGGGTGCACGTTCCAGCAGGGCAGACTGGCAAGGAACTGGCAGGATGCTGGGAAGCAGCGAGGTGCTGCATCCATCCACTGTGGGGAGCACAGTCCATTCAATGGGTGGTGCACGTCCCCACGTGCAGGAAGCCTAACTCACCACATACAGGGTTAACTCCCATTGGTCAAAGGCCCAAATGTAAGAACAAAAACTAAAAACCCTTATAAGAAAACAGAGGTAATTTTCCTGACCTCGGGTTAGGAAATGATTTCATAGTCATGACGCGAGAAACACAAACAACAAAAGAAAAAATAGAAAAATCAGGCTTTATCAAGGTGACGACCTGTCCCTAGCACAGCTCCCACCACTGTGACGACTAGGTGGTCTCAAGGGGATGGGCACGACCGGAAAGCAGGGGCCAGCTGGCCGCAGCAGTGGTCCCCGGGGCGCCCTGGTCCCCTCCCCAGGGGCGGAGGGGAACACAGACCCGGGCAGGGTGGTCAGGGCACGGAGGTCTGTGCGCATAGCTCCCCACTGGCTCCTGCATGTGATACCTGCTCCCGAGAGTTCTGGGGGCCGTGGGTCCCCTGGCTCTGAGCTCCTGGGCCCAGAGGTCTGGCGATGGGGGACTGGGGTGTGCCCCTAGCTGCGGCGAGTGGGGAGCTGGCATGGGGCTGTGCAGACAGTGGGGTCACGGGGAAGGGGTGTGGTGTTGTTGCCCCCGAGGGGGCTCTGCCGTGGGCCACACCGCCGGCCTGTGACTCCTGCAGCAGCCCTGGCCCGTGTGGATAGCTGTCCGCCCCATCCTGCCACACCCACAGCCTTGTTTCCGACTGTGGCTCTCAGGTGCTTCCTCCACAGAGGTCCCCCCATCATGTGCACACGGGCACCCTTGACCTCCCGGCCACAGAACCACCAACCACAGTTGCCAAGAAACTACACTTGTCAAAACAAATGATGGCAGCAAGGGATGACGACCTGAGAAAACCAACACTGACAGACAATCCACACCTGCCCCCCACAGGGTGTATACGCACCTGCCCCCCCCCCGTGTGCACACACCTGCCCCAACACAGTGCCATGAGGGAGGCGGCCAGGCCCTTCCCTGGAGCCACGTGCTGATCGACGAATGTGGAAGAGGACGCATACCACGGAGCCAGCACCACGGTGACCGCTGACCCAGACCAGAGCTGCTGATGGGTACTAAGACCGATGGGCACAGGGGGATGAGGAACGGGGTGTTTCCATCATCTCGAAGCAACTCCACAGACACAGCTGATTACTACAGGAGCAAAACCAGCTGGTGTCCCCCAAGTCACGGGACCGACGTCAGCATCCAACCACCTTGCACCTGCTACTGAGTGCACTGGGAGGGCACAAACACGTCCCAGCTGTCTGACAACTGGCCTCTCCGGGCACATCAAGGTTGTGAAGGAAGTTCCAGACTAGAGGAAATGACAGGGGCAGACAAGCAAATGCGACTGTAGACGGGACCCTTGCCCACGGAAGCCACCGAGAACCAGCAGAGCCCATGGTGGTCCTGTGAGCCGGGCTCATCTGCAGGAAGAGGGCACGACGGAGTTTTGGGGGGGACACACTGTCTCCTCACCCCCCAGGGTCAAAAGATGGGAAGGGCAGGACTTCCAAGCTCCTGGGACAACAACATTCCCCTAACCTTGGCAGCTTCCTTGGGGAAGGTTCAGCTCAATGGAAGCAGGTGGGCCAACGGCCGAGGCCCCAAGCCCGCAAGCCCCTGGCCCAAGCCTGGCCTCTGGACAAGCCCCTGCTCTGCATAGGGGTTCTTACCCCCTGACCCCAAGCAAGGCCCTCCCTCTGTAAAATGAGGGGTTGGACTGGGGGCTCCTGGGGGGGTTCCACCACAATTGCTAGGGCCTCTTTCTTAACCACAGCCTTGGCCAGCCCTGGCTGCTGGGGGACTGCCCTTCCCACGCCCCTGCTGGAGGGGAGGCCTCAGGCCCGTGTGGCTGGAGCAGGCCCTGGCACTGGGTCCTTCCATCCTGGTCACTGCTTGACTTAACCCCACCCCCAAGCGTACACAGACTTTGTCATCTGGGAGACCCCTCCACCCCTGGCATGCACCCATCTCCTCTCCTCTTCCCCACCAGGTACACACACCTAGCTCCCCGCCCCCCGCCCCAGCATGCACACACCTGGTCACTGTCGTACATATGCATCAGCAGCCAGGTCTGCCTCGTCTTCTGAAATCTCCAGTTCTCGTGCTTCTCGGCCCAGCTAGGAAGCAAGGACAGGACATTTCAGGTGCCGGCAGGAGGAGCCGGAAGGGTGTGTGCAGCCCCCGCCCCCCCAGCTGGAGGGCAGCAGACAAGGAGCAGGAGCAGAGGGGGCTCAGGCACCTGGCGCTGGGAGGACATCTCACTTCTGCACGCCCGTGAGGCCTCGGCCAGCTGGGCCTGCCTCCACATCAGCGCCAGGTGGCACAGGGCTCTTTCTTCCAGCCCTGCAATGCCACGATTTTATGATGCCAACGTGCACATCCGGAATTTCACGACATCAGCCATTCTTGCAAAGCCTTTATCGTGTGCTCCAGCAGAGCCTACCCACCAGAGTGCGTACAGCCTTTAAACCGAGAGCTGTGTGTGGAGGGTGAGGGACAGCAAGCTAAGAGGAGCCACGAACCCCGACCTGGAGGACCACCCCAGTCTGGGCTGCTTGGATGCCAGGGACAGAGAAAGAAATCCGGCCACGCCAGCCCCATGCCTCCGCTAGAGCCGCCTGGCCTGCACCCTCCCAACCCAAAGGCCTCCAAGGGCCCAGGCCCCACCCCCGCACCAAGGCCATGGCAGCGAAGCCAGCCTGCTGACATGCAGCCCACACCGGAGGGGCCGGAGGATGAGGAGGCAGGTAGCTTCAGGCGTCAGAGGACATACGTCAAGGTGGGTGGCTGCTCTGGGCAGGACTGCAGGGCCAGGCTTTCGGAGCTGAGAGGTGAACACGGGCCAGAGGCTGGCATGTCTGGGACTCACGGGTGCTGATGGCCGTGGGGAGAAGGGCAGAGGGTGAGCCCCCAGGGCTGTGTGACCACTGCTCTAGCTGCAGCCTCACGGCCTCTACTCGGTCGGGGGGATTGGGGGGAGGACGGCGGGGGGGTCCAAGAGCTCCCGTTGGCTCCACAGCTCGTGGGCGCCACGGCAGAAGCGCGCGATTCATTGCTGCTCTGTTCCACACACCGTCCTGTGACAGCAGAGACCTCGGAGCCCTGCCTCAGGAGCATCCAGGATCCATGGGCACGTGTGTGGCAGGCACAGAGCTGGGCCTGAGCCAGACTGGACCGCTGCTCCTGTCCTCCTAGGGCAGCAGACACGACAGCCACGCCCGGATTCACAGCCTGAACCTACCACGTGTCAGTGGGGCCTTGGAGGCCGACTGACGAGCCCTCTTAGGGCAGCATGTTGGGGCTCCACAACAGAGCCCGGCCCAGCCTCCCGCACCAGCAGGGGCTGCACTCAACGTGGGCCCTGGCAGAAGCGGGAAAGCAGAAACCACAACAGTGGTCATTAGAGGAAGGGGTGGAAGGAAGAGAGAAACCCTCCCGAGGGGCCCCCGCCCCCACGCTGGTCATCAAGTCACGGCCTCTGCCTCCAATCTTCCTCCATCGCCCGCTCCGTGGAGACAGAGGGCTTCCTTTGCCAGATGGTCCGATGTGAAGCAGAAGGCGCTGGAGAGACGTATCAGCGTAATAGAGGAAGGCTCTTCCATCCTGGTTCCGGCGAGCAACCCCCGGGAGCCGATGGTCCACCGTGGCCCCGGCCGGACTGCCCATGAGCAGCAGCCTTCCTGGCAAGTCCCGTGGGCTCGGCTCCCGTGGCTTCTCTGTCATTCTGTGAGCCATGGCTGGGCCTCCTCGCAGCCCTGGGGAGTGGCTGCCCTGGAATCTGCTCCTCCTGGGTCTCGAGTTCTCAGCTCACTGGCAAGCCCTCACTACACTTAGTCATTCTCTGTAATAAACTTTCCCTGTGCTTCCACCGACCAACTGCACCCTGGCCCATCCCCCCACCCCAAGGATGGCATGTGACCTCACCCCAGGGCCTGCGGGGTCCCTCCTAGGCTGACATGGTGTGGTGGTGCCGAGCTCCATTGCCTGGGACCTGGAGCTCTGTGGACCTGGCTCCCATCACTGCCACGTCGACAACGTGGACGGGCTGTGCCCCCAAAGCAACACCCCTGCCCAACCCCAGGGCTCTGGTCACCCGAGCCCCCAGGGAGTGCCAGAACAGCTTCAGATATGCTGCGTGGGCCCACAGGAAGCGAGGGGCACCAGCTGGGGGCCCCTAGCACGCCCAGGACAGGCAGAGAGGAGGCCCCCAGATAAACAAGGACAATGAGGACAACGACAGGGAAGATGGTGACAGTGCACACGGACGAGCCAGCCCACCTGTTGGGGTTCTGGCTCCATCCTGGAGACGCCTCACTGAGAGGCAGTGCCCCGCAGGGATGGAGGATCTGTATTTTGGGAAGCAGAGAAAGTGAGAGACGGGTCAGCAGGGAGGGAGCAGGGACCCAGGACCAGTGTAGACACCCCCATGCCGAGGGGGTGCGGAGTCCTAGGTGGCTCCTAAAGAACGCGACTCTGGGCACCACGCGGTCACAGATGAAGGACACTTCAACAGTCACTGCCGAGGCCCCAAGCCCATGGCCACCCAGGGGCGTGGCGCAAGACGGGTGACAGGTCTGACGGCAGCCCTGAGGCTCTAGTTCCATGGGGAGCTCAGGGCCGAAGCCCGGCCTGAGCCCCAGCATCGGGCAGGTTCTGGAGCCCCTGAGCCGGTGACTGTGTCTCTGACCTCCACCAGCCCCTCCCCGCACCGTGGCCCTCAGGGCAACCCTACGAACCCCTCCCCAGACCACACACATGCCAACTCCCACGTTCAAGCTGACGCAGCCACGGGCCCTCGCGGCATCCCAGCTCCGTCTTCGAGGCAGAAAGAAACCTCATCTCAGCTGACAGGAAGGTCGATCCCGGTGCCTGGACCGGGACCCAGGTGTCATGAGGGTCCTCGGCTGCGATGGGGGGCAGCAGCCTCTCGCCTCTGCAGGCAGGTCCTGAGCTGCTGGGGCTCCACACCCCGCCGACCCCCAGGCCCCGCCACCCACTCAGGGGCCTCCATGTTGCCCCTGCCCTGCTGGTAGCCCGCCCGGGCAGCTGACCCACGGCGCAGCCCGCACTGGGGGTGGGGCTGCGGGGCTGGCGCACTGCGGCCCACGACCCCACGGGCCACTGAAGATGTGCTCCAGGCCCCTCACTTCCCCTGCCCCGGTGGCCTGGCAGCGCCGAGACCCGTATCTGCCACACAGCACGCCAGCCGCCGGCCACGTGCACACTGCAGTGCGGGGACTGCAACAGACACCACAGGCAGCGTGGCCACGGAGCGTGGCACAGAGCGTGGTCTGCATTCCAGCTTGGTACTTCCCAGTCCCCAGCTCCGAGCCGCGGGAGTCCTGTCTGTAACGTGGGGCACTCACACCCTCCTGTCCCAGTTTAAGGGAGAGCAGGGGGGCCCCCTCCAGGAGAACTGCCGCTTGCAGGAGCTCTCCGACCCCCGCTGGCCTCAGCAGCGTGGCCCGGCTGTGGCTGGGAAACGGGGTCCCAGCCACCCCTGGTGGAGCCTCATTCCCACAGGTCGCCCCGGGTGGCAACAGGCGCAGCTGCAAACGGCTCAGGGCCTCCTGCCAGGAGGATGGTCCCATCTGCCTGGGCAGATGGGGGGACCCTGTGGACAAGGAGAGAGCACGTCTCCCTGCCCTCAGCCCAGCGAGGGGCTGCGGCCCACGCCACGGGCAGCCTGGTGTGAGGCCTCAGGAGGACAGCATGCTGGGCGCCTCTGTTCTGGGCTATGACATCCACAGGCACCGAGGGCCACTCTGGGGCTCCTGCAGGGCGCAGAGGCCACCATGCACATTCCACGTGCATGCACTCGGCTCCATCTGTACATCGCCTACCGCCGTCAGGCTCAGGGACAACGGCACTGGGCGGCCTCGGGAGCCCACGCGGGCTGGAGGCGGGGCCGGAAGCGAGGACAGGCTGCCGACCAGCACATGGACAGGGTCCCCGGGCTGGCCTCTAGGTAATGGGGGCAGTCCAGACAGGGCAGTCGCCCCTGAGGTGACAGCCAGGGATCTGGGCACTCCACACAGTGAAGACAGGGCCCCCAGCCCTCCCTCTTGCCTTCCACACAGGGTCAACAAGGACAGTGGCTACAGGCACTGCAGGCCTCCCGGCCCGTCCTTACAGCCCATCCCAGTCAGGCTCCGTCTGTGACCTGCTATACAGCCTGAGGTCCACTCTGTGACTGGCACCTACCTGGCCTGTCTACCTGCTCCTGTCTCCAGTGCTGACCTGTGATCCTGCCTGGGAGCATGTCAGCCGGGCGTGCAGGGGGCGCGTCAGCCGGGCGTGCAGGGGAGCATGTCGGGGGCGTGCAGGGGGCGTGTCAGCCGGGCGTGCAGGGGAGCATGTCGGGGGTGTGCAGGGGGCGCGTCAGCCGGGTGTGCAGGGGAGCGGGTCAGGCGGGCGCACAGGGGAGCGGGTCAGGCGGGCATGCAGGGGGCGCGTCAGGGGGGTGTGCAGGGGAGCGCGTCAGCCGGGCGCGCAGGGGAGCGCGTCAGCCGGGCGTGCAGGGGGCGTGTCAGCCGGGCGTGCAGGGGGCGTGTCAGCCGGACGTGCAGGGGAGCATGTCAGGGGTGTGCAGGGGACGCGTCAGCCGGGCGCACAGGGGAGTGGGTCAGGCGGGCATGCAGGGGGCGCATCAGGGGGGTGTGCAGGGGAGCACGTCAGCCGGGCGTGCAGGGGAGCACATCAGCCGGGCGTGCAGGGGGCGCGTCAGCCGGGCGTGCAGGGGAGCATGTCGGGGGCGTGCAGGGGATGCGTCAGCCGGGCGTGCAGGGGGCGCGTCAGCCGGGTGTGCAGGGGAGCGGGTCAGGCGGGCATGCAGGGGGCACGTCAGGGGAGCGCGTCAACCGGCGCATAGGGGAGTGGGTCAGGCGGGCATGCAGGGGGCGCGTCAGGGGCGCGCAGGGGGCGCGTCAGCTGGGCGTGCAGGGGAGCATGTCGGGGGCGTGCAGGGGGCGCGTCAGCCGGGCGTGCAGGGGAGCGGGTCAGGCGGGCATGCAGGGGGCACGACAGGGGGGCGCGCAGGGGAGCACGTCAGGGGGGCGTGCAGGGGAGTGCGTCAACCGGCACACAGGGGAGTAGGTCAGGCGGGCATGCAGAGGGCGCGTCAGGGGGGCGCGCAGGGGGCGCGTCAGGGGGGCGCGCAGGGGAGCACGCGGTGGTGGCGTCAGCTCCGACCTCAGAGGACGCTGGCGGCATTGACAGCGCTGAACCCCCGCACTAGGCAGGCCTCACTGACCGGGGAGACGTGCGCTGAGATAAGAAGTGCGCTGACCCGAGAAGGGTCCTGGTTGGTGACGGTGAGCAGGGCGCCCCCTCCACGCCCATGACACGCAGCCGGGCCACCCCTGCCTCTGCCAGGGACATGTGGGCCTGGGACTTCCTCCCAGCACCTGCTGAGTTTGGGGAAGCCGGGAGGGCTGTGCCAGCCACCTGGTCCCAGCAGATACGGATCCCCAGCCCCGCCCCCGGGCCCCAATCCTAGCCCTTCTGCTGGGAACTGCCCCGGTGACACCAGCGCTGGGGACCAGACTCCCTAGGGGGCGCTGGTTCCCGCACAGCCCCACTGTGCCCAGTAGCCAAGAGTGCAGGGGAGACCGAAGGGCCCAGGTAGCACAGAACCACACATCCTTACGGCTGATGACCGGGGCCAGGGGATGGGGACTCCTGACCGCGGTCCAGGCCGCCACTCTCTGGCCAGCCGCCCCGAGGGGGCAGTGAAGGAGGAGTGGGGCAGAGAGATCTCCGAGAGCCCGTGCGCAGCCCTCTTCCCAGCCAGCGGGCGGGCTTCCGGAGAATTCCCGCCCCCAGTGCAGCCACGGCAGGGCCTTCCAGCGCTCTGCAGGTGGAGGTTCAAGAGCCAGCGGGCAGCTGTCCTCCTGGGAGCACTCCGTCCTCACTGAGTCCATCCAGTGACCCTCCAGGTAGGAGCCCAGGGGGGCGGCCCAGCAGCCTAGTGCAGTGCCGCATTTGGTTCAGCAGCGGACAGGACGCCGGGGCTCAGTGAGACACCCCACACCCGAAGGAGGGCCGTCCTCGGCGCCCCCGCTGTGGGCTGGGAATGGCGCGGCTGCTGTGTGTCCGCAGCTCCTCCCACACCAGTCACCAGCGATCGCGTCGTGGGCTGTGCCCGAGACAAAGGAAACCGTGTCCACACAGAACCCCCCACACAGACACACACCGCAGCAACAGCCCCAACGGCCACCTGGCCGAAACAACCCCAACGCCCAGCGACGGGCGCACGGACAAGCAAAACGGGGTGCACACACACGGCGCGCAGTGTTTGGCCGTGAGGGGAGAGGAAATTCTGGCACGCGCTGCCATGTGCACGAACCTCCAGACAGTACGCCGCGTGGTGAACGAGTCCCTTTGCAGGACATGTCCCGAACGGGCACGTCCACGGAGACACGAGGGGGAGGAGGGGCCCCTGGAGCTGGGGCGGGGGGCCGCTCTCTGCAGTGACAAGGGCATTCCGAACTGGCTGCGTGGCTGCATGTAAACCATTCCCCAAAAACAATGCGGGAGGAGTGAAACCGTGTGTCCGCGGCGGGCTGACCCTGCTCTTGGCTGCTAGGGCTCCCGGCCTCGAGTGAGTACCGATCGGAGAAAGGAGGAACCCACTTCCCGGGGAGGAGGACCAGGCGTGGCGACCAGCTGGGGCACGTGCCGCCACCTCCCAACAAGTTTCTTGGCAAACAGAAGCCAGTGGTCTCACAGGGGCCTCACTTTTCCTGGAGCTTCTAGAAAGTCTCCTACGCAGCTGTTAGCAGTGTAACCTCTAGCCACTGCCCGCTTGTGACGACAGGTGAAACGGGCAGCGGGCAGTCCGAGGGCTCCGGCCGAGGCTGCGGTGGCTGCGCTCTGCTCCCCCGGCACGGCCAGCTCCTCAAGCCCGGGATGGCGGCTCTCCCCTCCCTCACACAGCCCCACCGCAGGCGCTGGTTCTGTGGGGGCACCACTGGAGGTGGACTACAGGCCCCAGGGTCCCCGTGGTCCCGGGAGCCAGACGGGTCCCAGGTCAGCTGAGTCTGCAGCCCGTGTCCCTCCCTGCCAGAACCCCTGGGACACTGGCCGGTCCCCGCAGGGGGGTCGTCTTACCCACGGAGGTAGTCCAGGGCCAGCTGGGCCCCGGAGCATTTGGCCGGCAGGCTCTGGGCTGCTCCTGACTCCCGCAGCCGCTTCCTCTCCTCTTTCCTCCGCTCCTTCTTCAGCTTCCTCTCCAGGACCCTCTTCTCTTCCGGGGTCAGCACGGGCAGCTGGGGGGCCGTCTCCTGCCTGGCCCCCAACACTGCTTCTCCCTGCAAGTCAAGGGAAAACCGGCCTGTGAGGATATCCCGCAGCATCCTGGACCCCCGCCCTCGGGAGCTGACCCCCTCCGGGTGGGTGGGCTGTTCCACAGCCTGTGCTGGGCTCCCCAGCAGCCCCTCACCCCCAGTAACTGGGGACGGGGCTGTTCAGAGTCTTGCTCTCTCAGGGACCCAGGAGACCCAGCACCAGGTGGGGCTGTCTCACCCCAGGACGGGTCAAAGTTGACTGACCTCAGCCCTGTTTCCTGCCCCTGCCCCTGTGCTCAGCACTGGCGACAAGGATTTCTGGGCCTTGACGAGGGCCCCACCCCCTGAGACCCTGCAGGAGACCCGCCCGTCCCCCCTCCCCGCCCTGTCCCCACCGCTGTCTGCAGGTCCCCAAGCCCGCCCCGCAGTGGGATGTGAGGTCCTGGTGCACAGAGGCTGGGCTGAGAGCACACACTTCTTGCAGGGGGTGGGGGCGGGGGGGCAGTCTTCCCACCACAAGGATCCACTGAGGCCCTTCTGCTTGCGCGAACCCCTCCTGAGGAGAGCAGGCGGCTCAGCGGCTGGGGGGCGCGGTGCTGGTGGCCTGTTGTCCCCCCCATCGGGCTGTGGCCCCCTGACACCACCTCTTTCCCAGACACCTACGAAGTACAGTCCCCCCCCCCCCCATCAAACCAGGTGGAGGGTGACGACCCCACCAGCTGCACACACTCCCCCCTGCCTGGAAAACCGGGAACGCCAGCACTGGTCACGTGATTCCAGCCAGGGACCCGGCCACCGCCCCCAACGCCTCCAGGAAGGGCGAGCACGCTGCCCCAGGCGTGTCCAGCGTCTGCAGAGCACCCCCTCCCTTCGGGCCTCCCCAGAGGCCACACATGCCCCCGCATAAAGTGCCAGTGCCTTGACAACCTTTGTGTTCCCACTCAGCCCCAGGTCCTTCCGGAACCTTCTAAAACAGAAGAGCAGCTCTCTCCAGCTCCTCCCTCTGCCTCCTCAAGACCAGCTGACTTTACCAGCAGTGGGGCTTCAGGGCTGCCCTGGGGAGACTCCAGCAGCCTCAACACCACACACGGACACGCACGCAGATGCGCACGCGCAGACTCGCACACGCAGACAGACTGACACGCACGCAGGGCTCACAGGCATGGCCCCGGGAGCCCAGCACCCCAGCTGCCGGAGGGCGTCTGGTGCTCAGGTGGGGTTTCCTGAGGTCGAGGGTGCAGCAGTCTGAGGAGCGGGACGTGGGCGTCCACGGGGAGTCTCCCTCCCGGCTCCCTGCTCAGACCGTGCCGGGCCCAAGGCGGCTGACGGGCGGGCAGCACAGAACGTCTGGCAAAAGAGCCTCAGTGCGGGCCGGCCTCCGGCCCCCCACCCCGCAAAACCACGCAGGCGGCACGGCAGCAGCCACCCGGGGCCGAAGTCCTGGGACAAGGTCAGGGCCCTACAGCGCTGGGCCGCAGACGTGTCGACACCGACCCCGGGGGGCCTGGGAGGGGCAGCGAGGGCAGGAAGCACCTGCCCCCGTGATGAGGGCAGCACGACTCTCCGCACCCTTCACGGTGCCACGTGTCACCAGGACGGGGCCTCTGCCCCCTGCGCTCCTGCCCCTGTGCCGTACAGAGGCTGCGCCCGAGGCTGGAGGAGCCTGACGCACAACACACGGACTCCCGGGGCTCCCTGAGGGCCCGGTCCCCACGGAGGGGCCAGCTGGCAGGTGGCGGGGACCCGAATGAGGCGTTGCCCGCACAGCCTGGGGTGACGCCCAGCATGAAGGGCCCACGTCTGGTATTAGGCACGCAAACCCAGGAAGGACACACACAGCTTCTTTCTCTGGCCTGTGGTCACCCCGGCGTGGCAGTGGCTGCAGCCCGCGCCCCGTGTCCTCAGAAAGCTAAGCGTGCCTCCAGAGTTGTTCAGAGGGCCGTGACGCCCGCCCTTGACTGCGCCAGGGGCCAGCCAGGGACGCCGAGGGTTCCGGACCCACCGATGCCCACACCCGGGCCACGGCCCGAGCCGAAAGGCCTCTCCAGAGAAGCTGGAAACAGAGAACGACAGGTGAAACCTCCTGAATTTTAAACACCGGCAGTTTCAATTAAACAATGCAGTCTGGGGGCAAAACCAACCACTGTGTGTGAAGCAGGGAAGGAAAGCGGCACCTCTGACCCAAGACCTCTGACCCCTGAGCCCAAGACCGATGCTCCACCTGCTAGACCAGCCTTCCTTTCCCTAAACTCTGACAGCCTGCGGGCACCCGCATCTGCCCTTTCTGGCTCTCTTCCAAGGAAAGGGGCCGCCAAGGAAAGTAGCCAGAGCCCTCTCCCACAGCTACCGCTGGGAAGGGAGACAGAGTGACAGACCATTGCCCCTGCCTCAGCTGTGATCCTTGCCCGGGGGGGAGCACACGAACCCAAGCAACCATTCGTTAAAAACACAACGGTCCCGGGCATTGCCTGAAGATCAAGAAGGGGGGCCCAGATGTGCAGGGCTGTGACCGGGCGGGGGCAGGGGCCATGGGCCAGCTGTGGGCCTCGCCTGGTCCCTTTGCTCTGGGTTCCCTGACCGTTCTGGCCTGGCCAGGGACGCCCCCACTGCTGCTACCATCATATGAGGGCGTGGGGCTGCAGGGGCAGAGAGCTGTCTCGGCCGCGGTGGGGCTGGGAGACAGCAGGACAGGGCCTGGCTGGACCCAGGGACCTCCCAGCACGTCGGGTGAGGGCCGTGGGGGCCTTCCCGGGACCCCCCTGCTTCCTTTGTCCCGTAGCCTCGCTGGTGCAGCGGGAGGCCAGCGCCAACACCGCGGGAAGCAAAACCGCTTCTAAAGCACCGCGTCCGCGAGCTTCGTCCGCGAGCTGCCGTCCGCGAGCTTCGGCAACGCCACCGCCCCAGGAGGTGGAGCTGAATACAATTTTCTTTGGATTGAATGAACTCTCTCCAGTTGCCACTGATCTGATAACCCTCCGCAGAACTAGGCTGTAATTAGCAAGTAAGTTTGGACACACCTGCCACCACCACCAAAGCCTCCCGAAGCTGCCCAGGGGCTTGTGAGCAGCCTGTGTAAACACAAACAACTCTGAAAAGGAAAGCAGGAGTCCGACGATGGCAGCCTTTGGAGCTGCTTCTGGGGATGCAACTTCCAGGGGAAGGAGGGGCCTTCAGAGAGCGACCCGGCGGGGGGGGGGCAGCACCCCCAGCCCCTGCGGGCCCGGCCCGCTCTCCAGGGGCCGTGTGGGGTGGCGGCAGACCACAGCTGTGCACACGACCCTCTACCAAAACACAGACTCGGCCGACCGCGTGGGGGTCGGCTGCCATCGCCCACGTGTGCTGCCTGTTTTCTCGTCACAAACACGGGGAGCTGATAGCTGGCAGCCTCAGTGCAAGCGCACGACCCCACAAAGACGGATCACCGGACGGCAGCGCGGCCACGGTCTCTGGTGTTCCAGACCGGACAGCATACACAATCTCCTAATACGGGAAATCCAACTTTCAGCAACACGTCCTCTTACAGTGAGACATGTCCTGGGCTGCATTTCAACAGGCACAAAAACAACTTAACGTGCACGGAAAACTTTGGGCAGGACAAACGGACCCGCCGAAGCTGCCGCAGGGGTGGGGGGAGGGGAGGGACGGGCGGGCGCTGTGGCGAGGGACCTTGAATTTCGTCTATGTCGTCTCAGTGTTTCTCAACGTAAATGTTTTCGTGTACAAGAGTAAGTCATGTAACGCTCGTGCGATCAGAAACACATTCAAAAATTAAATCCATTCCAGCTTCAAGGGCAATGAAAACTGACTACATGCATCAAATGTACGGAAAAGAAACAAAACCAAAAGCCCCACAGACTGGAGAGTGGAGTCAATTAACCAAAGGAAATACAGGGGGGCTCCTGATAGAAAAGCTGACCGTGTTTGAGAAAATACAGGTGCATGAAATGAACAACCGTTTTCTTTCACCCTGGTAACTCCTGGCTGACACAGGGAGAAATGGCACTTCTTTGATTTGGGAAGGTTGCCACAGGCTTCACCCAGGCAGAAAAACCTTCAGACAAGATCTGCAGGAAGTAGGCTCTAAGGAGAACAGGCTCCGCACTTTTTGGACCCAGGCAAGGAGCCTCTCGGGCTTCCCTGCAGACACCCAAGGCCCAACGAGAGAACCCGCAAAAGCGAGCACCCACCATCGTTCCCCAGGAAGGGGACAGCGGGGAGGAGGCCAGAGGGAGGATTTGCAGGTTCAAGCCACAGTGTGGGCAGATGGGGCGGATACCCAGCGACATTTTCCTCTCCCTCTGGTGAATACCCAGCCTCACAGAGGGAAGGTCACATGCACTGCTGGCACCGGGCCCATCTCCCTGCACCCCGGGCTCTCCCGCGGGAAGAACCACACAAACAGGACCCCCGGGGGCTGCCATGCCAACACTGGCCACTGGAGGCCGGGCACTCCTGGCCCCGCACCTTTGGCTCATCTCTGTGTCGGGAACCTGCCGAAACCTCTGGTGGGCACTGGGGCCAGGCCTGTGGGGTGGGAAGGGTGCTCGACCATTCCTCCAGGGCTGTGCTGAGGCTCCTGGGGCCATGTCTCCAAATCAGCTTCCTGTGCCTAATCTGTCTGCCACTCTGCTTTTGGGGGGATCCGGTCTGAGACAGCCTCTGATGGGAAAGAGTGGCTGCATGCACCGGCTTCTCGGTCCAGCACCCTTGACGTAAGGCCACACATAGCAGCTGGTACCTCAGGCTGGACAGGGTCTCACCCCTGTCCCGGCCCCTCAGAGCCCCCAATCTGTCCCCAGCCAGCTCATCCCCTGTGCCCAGTACAGCAGCCCAGTGATGCAGTGGGGTCCCAGGGCCTGGGGAGCAGGCAGCCTTTGGGGTGGGGGCAGCCATGGGGTCTTGAGAAATCGTCTGGAAGGACAGCAGTGCCCACCATGTGTCCCCAGCCCAGACATGGCCTGGCCAGAGCCCTTGTCCAAGGCTCCCCCGGTCCTCCTGAGCCTTAGAGGAGGGACGGAGTGGGCCACTGCAGGCATGGAAGCTGCCGGCACGTGTGGTCCTTGCAGGCACGACAGTGGGGTGACATCACCTCTGGGGCATGATCAACTCCAAGATTCAGGGATGGATGCCAGAGTCTCAGGTCTGGGACCAGGAACTCGGGGCCACCAGGAGTCACAGAAGTTCAGGGAGGGATGGGGGAGTCTCAGGTCTGGGACCAGGAGCTCAGGCCACCAGGAGGCACAGAGGTTCAGGGATGGATGCCAGAGTCTCAGGTCTGGGACCAGGAGCTTGGGGCCACCAGGAGGCATAGAGGTTCAGGGACCGATGCCAGAGTCTCAGGTCCGGGACCAGGAGCTTGTGGCCACCGGGAGGCACAGAAGTTCAGGGACCGATGCCAGAGTCTCAGGTCCGGGACCAGGAGCTCAGGGCCACCAGGAGGCACAGAGGGCTGCTGTCCTGCACACGACTCGACAGCTGGCTTCCACATCTGGCAGCTGATGTTAGGGTGCCCTGTTCCCACTCTTGCTGGGGGATTCCAGGTCACAACAGACCTTCCTTCTCTGCAGGCTCGTCGAGGAGCAGAGCCTTTGTCTAAGAAAGAAGGCAGACCCGGGAGGCAGGGAGGACCCCATGTGGACTCGAGGGACAGGGGCCTTGACCATCCTGTCTGCCGGGACACACTCCTTCCCCGGCAGGCGCACGCCCTCGGGCACAGGGTCACGGCCGCGCACCTGCCAGGTGTGGGGGGCAGCAGGCAGAGTGTGGTGTGGTGAAGGGTGTAGGGAGAGGAGACCCCCTGGCTGTAAGCAAGCCCCGTGGCTGCACCGGCCCAGCAGCTCTGAACACCTGTGAGCTTGGCCCACTTTGTGAAACCGTCCAGGGCCAAGCAGGGACGGGACCGAAGGCTGCCCACAGCATCATGCGTGCCTCGAGGTGCCATCTCCCTGGGTCTCCCTTCAGGGTGGCCCTGAGGACGTACCTGGGTAAGGTGTCCCCGAAGGCCGTGGCTTCCCCTGTAGAGAAGGGCACACTGTGGCCTGGGGGCACGTGGAAGCCAGTCCCCCCAGAGGAGACGGGCAGATGCAGGTGGGCTCCTTGGGCTCTCTGCCTGCTCTGGGGCCGCCGTGCGGGGGCAGAGCCACCAAGTCACCCCCACAAGTACCTAAAGACCTAAAACATGCGGCTGACACCTTGCCATGTTTACGGTTCCCCTGAGAGAGAGCACAGACCCGTCTCCAGTGGGGGCCCGACTTCAGCCCGGACCCCCGTGGACCTCGTCTCACTCGTGTGTTCTGGGGGCCATCTGGACATGCTGGAGGCACAGTTCTGCTTTGCTGTCACCCTCCTGTGGGGCCTGGGGCCTGCGTGGGCACCCATGCTGGCGGACATGGGCTTGGGGGCATCCGGAGCCACAGAACGAGTGGTCTCCCCGTGGGCACGGGCGACGGCCGTCCTCTGCTGGGTGGGTAAGGGCACACAGGACACCAAGCTCGCAGGAGGTCTGTTTGGCACCTTTGTGCCGGCTCGTTCTGGTGAAACCACAGCAGGGACAGCATGCGCTTACGAGGCGCGAAGCCCACAGGAGTCTGCTCAGCGTGCCACTTTCCCTTTTCTGGGGCCCCCTCTGCACCCTGACCGTGGTGTCAGGCCCTTGGGGTGAGGCTTTCCGCTGGTTGTGTGTGGCTTTATGGGCAGACAGCCCTGCGGACCCCTCTGCTCAGGCAGCGTGGTGGGCGCTGGAGACTTGGGGTGACACGAGCCATCACGGCATGAATGAAGACTACCCGTTCCAGACCGAGCTGACCACAGAAACCGCGCCACACAGACCCGCACTAGCGCCTGCAGCCACCCCCAGAGCAGCGGATCGTGTGAGGGGTATCACGTGCCACAGTGCAGTGGACCCCTGGCATCGTCCCCCACCCCTTCTCTGGAAACTGGGGTCGTCCAGGGGCAGCGTCCGTGGGGTCAGCTGATGTGCCCCCTCCCGCGGACCTCGCCAGTGTCCGGTTTGGGCCGGACTGTCCAGTGTGGGCTTTCTGCCAAATGAGAGACTCAGGGGAGGGGTCTGACACACAAACAGGCAGTGCAGCCCAGGGTGACGTGGGCCGTGACGTGGATGTTGGCCATCCCCGCTCGCTGGGTGTCTCGTCACTAGTCTGCACCTGCTCCCGAGCACGGCAGCTGCCCCGGTTAAAACGTGGATTGCTCTGAGCCTCAGGGCCCGAAGGGAGGCTCCTGGGGTGACAGCTCGCCCCAGCCCCAGCCCCAGGCGTGCAGCCATGGCCTCCGGCCCTCACTCGGGGGGCTCCACGAGGGTCGACAGCAGCTGTGTCCCAGAGAAAGGCCCCTTGTCCTTCCCAGAGCACCCAGGAGCGACAATCAAGTGCTCCTCTTTACACAGGGAGCTGGGAGGGAAGGGGGCCCCGCTGTGTGGGAGGAGGAGCGGCTGGCCCAGGCCGGGGCACAGAGGCGGCCAGAGCCCAGGACGGGCCAGGAGCTGCTCAAGTCCGCTCCCCACAGGTCGCTGTGGTCCTGCCACCAGCTGCAGCGGAGAGTCGGGATAAACCAGCCATCCTCCGGATTTCCCCACATGGAAAGCAGGAGACACTAGACTCAATGCTTACGAGGTTTTGTAAAGCAAGGGAAACTGATTTTCCTCCCTGAGATCATGTGTGGAAATCCAAAATTCGATCAGCATTGGAGCAGCTTTTGGGGAGGGGAGGAGGGCTTCTCCCTGGGCTCCGGAACCTTCTCTCTGCTTGTCTACACGGTGGAGTAATGCCTCCTGACATTTGTGGCCACATTTTATTTTTCAAAATGTGGTGAAAGGAAAAATTACTCGAGCAGCAGCGAAAGTATCTAGAACGTAGCTAAATTTAGATAAAGACCCCCAACTCTTAGCTATGGGCCGTTCTCGGTCCCCCAGGCCAGACACTGAAACGTGCACACACCCCTTTGCTCACCCCACAGCTCCACCAGGCAGGGGGCTCGGGCCCCTGGGACTCGCATCCCGGGCCTGGGCAGGTGCCATCCAAGGCAGAAAGTGGGAGCTCAGGCCTGCAGGGGCCCAGCGCCACGGAGACACAGAGGCAGGGGCCTAGAGGGCAGACGCAATACGAAAGTGGTAATGGAATTCTGCAGCCTTGTTTTTCACGCTAAGTCTCTGCATTCGCTGTGGGCTGTACGCTCAGAGCACATCTCTGTCTGGATAGGGCCACCCCCAGGTCTGGCCCAGGGCAGCCGGCAGCGACACGTGACAGGACGGGTCTTCCCAGGCTCCCAGTGCTGCTGGGCCCAGTGCCCGCACCTGCGGGTCAGCCCAAAGGCTCCCTCTCCACAGGCACCACGCATACCCGGCCACTTCCCGCGTTGACATTTGCAGAGAGCTCTGGGGTTTGACAGAGCTCATCTCCGCAAGCCCGCTCACAGAGGTCTTTACAGATGGGGAACAGCACACAGCGCTCAGAAGGCGCCCCGCCACCCAGAGGCCAGTCTGTGGTGGGTCTGGAGGAGGGTGGTAAAGGGCAGAGATGTCCCAGCAGCCTGGGTTCTGGCTCCTGACCCACCAGGACCAGTTCTCAGAGCGGGGCAGGGGCTGCACCAGGAGCTGAGAAGGGCTGGGCCTTCCAGAAGGCCGGGCTTGGACTCTGCCCCAGTTCCTCTTAGGCTCAACTTTTATGAGCTGCCGACTTGATCCGGGCATCTAAAACCACAGGACTAGCGCCAGGCACACACACAAGCCTCCACCTGGCCCATCGGCAGAGGAGTTGAGCCTGGAGCCATGTCCTGGCTCAGCACGAGCTTCCTCCGCAAGCTCCAGACAAGCTCTGGGCAGCGGTTCCCAGGACCAGTCGCTCTTCAGGAGCTGGGGAGGGATCGGGGGCAGGGAGGAAGAGTCTGAAGCTCAGAGGCTGCCCAACTGGGGTCCAATCGTGCATGTGAGCCCCTGCTCCCTACGAAACAGGAAACGTGCCCCGTGCTGACGGGCTGACGTGTTACCGTGGCTTTGTGGGGAAAAGCCAGCCGCGTGCACACACCTCTCACCACAGCTGGTGGCAGGAAGGGCAAGGCTAACCCGGCCGCAGCAGAGGTCACACCGGCTCGGGTCAGACGGGAGCACAGTGCTCACCGCACGACTGAGGCTCCGGGGACCAGGATGCAGGCTGAGAGTGAAGACAACCCTCCAGCTGGGCCTCAGCATGGCACCGGGGATGGGGGCTACCAGCACCTGTGCCCTGGGCCCGTGAACGAGGGGAACCCTCAACCTCCAGGGCAGCCCCCACTCCCACCATGGGGTCTGCAGCCTGGCTGGACGCACCGGGAGGCTGGGGGAAGCCGCGGGCAGGGCCCGCGTGGGGCCTGGGCTCTCCCTACCTCAGGCAGAGCAGCCTCCCCTGTGGGCCAGGGACCCTCTGCCTCTGCCAGGACGTGTGAGCCAACACGGCACGCAGCAGGGGAGGTGCGTGCTGCCTGAATCCGGAGGGTCTGCCTCCCCGGGAGGAAACAGCATTCCCCGGATGGAGTCCGTCACGGACACTGACCCATCTCCCCAGCAACAGGTGTGCAGGCAAGGCCTGGGGATGGGGCAGGAAGGGCCTGAGCTCACCCAGCAGGCCAGTGACAGAACCCAGCCTGAGTCCCGCCCGCTGTCCTTCCTCACCACCGGGCCACCGTTCCCGAGAGGGGAGCGCCCATGGGCTCCGTCGAAGCAGCTTGCAGGTGCTGGTTCTCACCTCTGGGCACTCAGGAGTGCCCACCCCCAGCCTTGGTCTCTTCCCACTGAGGAGACATCAGAACTGCCTGGGCCCGGGGGTCGTGTCTCCTGCTCCAAGCCTCCCTCCACCTCTGGGGGTGGGCCGGCCCACGGCCACCTTCCCTTCCCGGGGACGTTCCTTGGCCCCAGTCATGTCTGTACCGTCCTCTGCACAGTGCCCTGCCTTCCCCAGACCTCCTCCTGCTTCAGGAGCGAGCACAGATCACGATCCAAAAGGGCACTCTCCTCATTCCCATCGTGGTCCTGTGGGGTCGCCTGCTGAGGCCCCAGCCCCACATGGAAGGGAAGGGGGGGCAGCCCCGGGGAAGAACGTCCCGCCTGGCTACCCCACCTCATGTACAGCCGGCTCTGGCTTAGTTGGAAAAGCAGGTGACTCTTGATCTCGGGGTCATGAGTTCAAGCCCCATGTCGGGTGTAGAGATTACTAAAACAGGATAAACTTAGACACCACGAGGAGAGGCAAGTGGGCAGGCCCAGTGCTGCTGTGGGATCTGCTCCGCCCCGACCTCGACTGAAGACGCAGCCGCTGGGTTGGCTTAGGAGAGAGCCCAGAGTTGCGATAAACCCCGAGTGGTTCCCGAGACCACTTCCGTGCAGCCTGTGCCCCAAGCAAGATGTGTGAGAGCAAGACGCCCCCCTCCGGCCCAGGCTCACCCAGGTCCCAGTGGGCCTCTGAAAAGAGGGGCGGTGTAGACCAGCACACGTGGGCCCTGCTCGGCCAGAGAGCGGCAGGGAGAGCTCTCGGGGGAGGGCGAGCCAGGGCACGGTCTCGATGCCGGCAGAGCAGGGACCAGGGTCAGGAGGGGCAGCACCTGAGCAGGGACTGACAGGCAGGGGCCCTCCCCACCAGTCTGTTCATCGTGGCGGCAGAGCCAAACTACTGGAAATAGTTTCACGCAGCGTCAGAAGACAGTCTGGGGTCCAGGTACCCTTTCCTCACCTGGAAATGCGATCCGTGACTGGAGGGGCTCCTTTGGCACGGGGCCTGAGGCTGGAGCCGGGAGCACAGGGAATGCGGTCAGGCCACTTCAGACAAGGACTCCCCGAGAGTGGGACTTGCGCTGGGGGGGGTTCACCGATGCACCCCGGGCCGTCCAACAGTGCTGTTACTCGCTGCCTGCCCGATTCCAGCAGCATCCTCACCCACCTGTCACCTGGTAAAACCCATCAACTGACCACCCGACGGAGCGGGCGTGTTAGAACACTGCGCAGTAGAAACAACGGTCAAGGGCGAGCCCGCAGCGGGGGGCTGCTGTCAGGAACGCCCTCACACGGGGGCTGGGGTTTGGGGTGAAAGTGACCGTGACCGTGGGGGTGGGGGGCATGAGCCGGGGCCCTCCTCCCCTTCCTTCTCTGCCCCCGAAGGCCTGGGTGGCAAGGGAGGCAGTCTCTCTATGGAGTCCTCCGTTTACAGATGTGCCGCATCCGTGCAGCCCCCGGGCAGAGGATCCGTAACCACAGTCGTCTGTCCATAAACTGCCCAGAATGCTCCGAGCAGCACCTTCCACACAGGAGGCCCTCCAGGGCCACAGTGGGGTCTACTGACCCTTCGACCCTTGGCACCCTGAAGTCAACTGTCCCAGAGCCCGAGTTCAGGGGACAGAAGGGGCTCTGCAGACAGGGGTCCAGGGATCAGCAGAAAAAAGGAAGCTGGCTCTGGCCTGCAGGCCTCCCCATGACGGAGCCCCTCTTCCTTCTGGTTCTGAACCTAGGAGTTCGGTGGGCAGGCAGGAAGCCCACGCCTCCGTCTGTGGCACCGCTGGAAATTTTGTTCCAGTTCAAAGACTGAACCTTAATCAGACTCATTACCTCAGTTATGAAAATTCAGAAGAGTAACTTATGGTAACAAACTACCCTTCCTTTTCTAGAAACGAACAAAAAAGGGGACAGTTTCCTGTAATTTTTCAATGCAGTGTTTTATTTTGAAATAAGCAGATGCACACGCAGCTGTGACAGGCAATACGGACGCCCCGCATGCCCCCTTCCCGGGAGCCTCAGTGACACGGCTTGCAGAACCAAGACCAACAGGCCTTTTCAGCCACCAGAAACTCACAGCAACACCCAGCCGACTCGTTAGAGCCGATGAGATAAAACGTGCGGGGATGAACCGTCACATCCTTCTCAGGCCGATTTCCCCGAAGTCCCCCTTACCACCCTAAGATACCTGCCCAAGCTAACACGCAGAGTACAGTCAGTCCTCCGCTACCGCACGAATGGGAGAGTTTCCCCGTTTCATCTGTCTGCAGCATCCGGGTTGAAACGGCAACTTCAGAAAACATGCACGCGGACGCTGGCGAAGCTGCTGCTTTGAGGCACCACAGAAGCGGCCAGGAGACGGGGGCTGCGGGGCCCTGCGCTCGGTGGGGGTCTCGGGCAGCGCTGAGCGGAGGCAGACGCGGGCTCTGGCCTCGAGGAGCTCACGGCCGGATGTAAGTGAGCTCCTGGAGGACAGGGAGAGCGGCGGCCAGAGCGGCTGTCAGGTCGGCTGGGGCTCCTCGCAGAGCATAGCTCCTGGATCCGGACGCCCGTGCCAGGGGTGGGGCCTGGGGACCCCCGAGGCGGCTTGCAAACGCAAGACGCGATACACGGGACACGCAGGGGCACAGAGGCCGTTACCAGAACAGGCACCACCTTGCGCGTCGCTACGCATCTGCCGCAGGGCTGAGACCGTGACCAGCGCGCAGCCGAGCACAGGTGAGGTCTCCACCCGCCACGTGCCAGGACGCACCTGTGCCCTCCACGGGTCCTGCCAATGCCACCGTGGTCTGCCGCAGACATTCGCAGCGGAAGGAAATGCTAAATGTGAGCAGAGACAGCGAAAGCAGCTATTTCTTTAAATTCCAGGCTCGAACTCTCTGAATTTGAGAGCCGGGATTAAGAATGAACCCCAACTCGAGCCCGGCTCCCCAAGCCTGTAGGTCTGCCACCCCACACCTGGGAGCCCTGGAACAGCCAGGCTCTTGCCCCACCCGTTCCTCCCCATCTAAATGCACCTGGCCTCGGAGAACAGGATGGAAGCCGCTGGACCCTCTTCCCAGAAACACATGCCGGCACACACGTCAAAGAACAGACTCCAGGATTGCAACGGAGCTCACCTTGTTTTCAGAGATGAGGAATTGGAGGGATGAAGTCTTTTGTCCACTGCTGTGTGTGTGTGTGTGGGGGGGGGGTCTTCCACACTGACATTCTTCAAACCCCAGGCCCTGGGCTGTTGGTGGGACCTGACTCCCTGTCTCAGCTTCTGGGCGTAGGGCCATGGGGCCACCTCCCCTGCCGCACAGTGCACCTTCGTGCTGGGCAGGCCGTGTGCACCAGACAGCCCAGGGCCGGGAGACCAGTGCAGGTCATGAGCGCCGGTGGCTCAGCTTTTCCTACTGCTTCTCTTAACCCCAGGACAGAAATGGGTGTTTGTTAGAGACCAATACGCACTGCAAAGCCCTAAGACACACAGGTATACAGATGTGGGTACAGGAGCCAGCCGTGATGACCAGCCCCACAGAGCTTCAGCCTGAGATGGGTGTCAGGATGCCCCAACTCTCCCATGCTGTCCTGGGACCAGCTTACTGGGTCCTTGGGAGACAGGGTGGTCCCGAGCCAGCGAGGAGAGCTCCTCTGCCCAGCCCCACACCCACAGTTTGACGCCACGGTGTCTACACAGAGAACCTTCAGCCCTGAGATGGCATCTTTACAAAGGTCACATTAGGTTTCTGGAAACAAAGTCCTCTGATACTACAAGCCAATCCTTCTATTCAGGACACTTTTACCATTTCACAGCTGGTCTGTCCATCCATCCAGTCAGCATGTCCAGCCCTGTCCTTGGAGGGCCCACTCTCTAGTGGAGGCAGACACATGGATGGACAGGAGGAGCAGATAGGCTAGGGTTTGGGGGGGATGGGGTGGACAAATCTCCACGTTCCTGTGCAAGAGGGAAGGAGGTGTGAAGGAGGTGTGCAGGTGGTGCCCACAGGGACTGGTGACCGACGGGGAAGGCCACCTGGCAGACACCGGTGACACCTTCCTCCTTTTACCTTATCAGCCAGTCCTGAATGGCAGACTCCAGCAAGCCGCCCCTCCCAGCAAGTGTGGTGGACGACGCTGCCCAGGCACGGGTAAGTCAGCACCGTCACTGGAGGGTGCAGGGCCTGCTGCCCGTTTTGGTTCAGTGTGGAATGTGGTCAGTCTTGGCACTGCCCCCCCAGAGCACCATCTGGGGCAGCCATCCAGGGCAAAGCGCAAGCCAGGCGCCTCGGGACAGAAGTGAAGCACAACCCTGTTCCCCAGCAGCCTCAGGTGGGGACAGAGGGACATGTTAACAGGCTGAGCTGTGGTTCTGTCTGAGCCCGGGGCCACCGGCAGCAGGGACAGGAAAGGCCATGGGGCAAGGGAATGCTGATGGTGACCAGGAGAAGGCCAACTGTGGCAGCAGGGGTGGGAGGTCAGGGGAGGAGGGGCACGACAGGGAGGACTCCACGCTCTTCATCAGAAGAACGTCGACTCCACAGAGAAAGAAGCTGGTAAGCGGGTCCTCCCCTGCCTCCCCCCCAAGTGGAGGGGTCAGCGTTTCAAACTGGGCATTTACGGCAGAGCGGTTTGCCCGCACCAGCACAGTCTTAGGGCCTTCTGAGAGCAGGCTGAGTCCCCAAAGAGGCTGCAAGGGGCCCTCTTTGCCCAGCCTCCCACCAGAGAGGCACAGGCCCTGGCACCAGGCTGGCGGAGCCCCAGCACTTCATGGCCAGACAGAGAAGGCGTGGACACCGCCCCCCACACAGGGCAAGGCTAACCGCTCAGCTGAGGCAGGACCCCACTGGGTCTTCCCGGACCTCCGGGCCCCGAGGGCCCCCCCGCTGCTAGCCCTCACTGCCTTGGGTTGACTCCCCCTGGTGTGAGCTTCGTCATCCCGAGTAGGACTGCCCGACTGGGCCCTCATTTGGTTTTAGGGAACTCATGATCTGGACTCAGTAACGTTTCTCTCGTTACCAGTGGGCCAGCGCAGGCGTGGAGCCCAAGGGCACTGGGAATGGTCAACAGCCTCGTGTGGAAGGTCACCGCTGTGGCTTCTAGGCACGAGTGCTGGATTGGAAGGCAAAAGTCACATGTGCAGCCCTGCCCTGTGTTCACAGCAGGCCCCCAGCCACGCCCACCGCCTTCCTAGTAAACTCTCAATCTGCCTTCCTTTCATTTCCGGAAACGTGGGACTAGCCAGGAGTTGAAGGCTGCACGTTGTGTTTAATCTGGAAACACCATTCTGGCAGGCTGATGGCCAGAACGGGCAGAGCCAGGCAGAATATTAAGTGCAGGAATTGTAAATGACTCTAGAAATAACATTTACTACACCAAAAATATACTTCTCAACAACTTCCGAAAAATCAGCAGAGACTCGTTCCTAATTTGGCAGTGCTGACCTTGCCACACGTTAACAAAGATCAGATTCTTAACGTGTGAACGCATACTACACAAGGGCAAAAACATCTACCCCCCACCTCAGCTGGGGTGGGCCCAGCGCTCGGGGAGCAGGCACAGGGCGCAGGCTCTCCCAGGACGACTGCGGGAAGACGCGCGGACACTGCTTCTCTCAAGGGAAAAACCAACAGTTCTGCACGGACTTCCCAATGTGTTTCGTGCCGCTCCAACCGAACAGTCTCTGGACTGTATTCTCCCTCAGCGGCGTCTCGGCCGAGCCTTTGGGTACAAAGTGAACAGGGCAACTCGATCTAAATCCTCATGCCAGGGGCCCCGCTGCCTTCTGGGCCCTGCGGGCTGTTCGGGACCTGCAAAAGGTCTGAGCTATGGGAAAAAAACCAAAACATGTATTGGCTCCAAGATGAAACAGCAAAGTCCAAACAAATGCTTCACTGAATGTATACAGTGTATCATTAAGTCAACTCCATCAATTGTTAAACGTAACTTTCAAAAAAATTTCATCACATTTGGAAACCATGGGCTAGGTTTTTCTCACTTTGCAAGAATTCCTGAATGTACAGTGAAAATTCACGTGCCCAAATAAAGAGTTACAGCCAAATCATTTCACAAGCAAAACAGGAATATCCTTGTCTACGTTTTCCCCCCCCAAACAATGATGCGCTATGCGCGGGTGGGCCTTGCAAAGGTAAGGCCGCCTTGGGCTACAAAAGCCCTGAAGATGTCCCACGCAGAGAGCAACACCCATCCCAGGAGAGGAGAGAGAAAGGACAGGTGAGTCCCAGAGTGCAGAGCAGGGACAGGGTTTAGACCACTGCCCAGCTTTACAGAGAAGACGGGCTGGAGAGCCAGGGGACTCGCGTGGGGTCACATGGCCTGGGGCTGAGCTCTCTGAAGCAGCAACCGGAGGGTCAGCGGGCCTCAGAGGCCTTCCCCAGGTACGAGCTGCTAAGGGCACAGCTCGGAGCCTCCCTCACGGCCCCCGCAGCCCCCACTCCCGGAGCGGGACACAGCTCGGAGCCCCCACCCCCCCTGCTTTCCCCCCGGTGCAGGACACAGCTCGGAGCCCCCACGATTACCCCCCACCCCCCGCTGCAGGACATGGCTTGGGGCCCCATCCTCACCGTGCAGAACGCCGAGGCTGGGGAGCAGGGCGCTCCGGACCCCAGGAAGTGGGCAGGGCGGACCCGGGTGGCCGGGCGGGGCTCCCAGGACGATGTGACCCCGGCAGCGGCGTGGGCCCACCCGCGCCCGACCCCGTGGGGGAAGGGCACGCCGCCCTCACCGTGAGGCGTCTTACCAGGGCCCGGGGCCTCCCCAGGCCGGGCCCCCCGCAGGAACCGGCCGCCCCTTCCCGAGCCGGACACGCCCCGCCCTCCGCGCGCTCGGGCAGAGCGGATGCCCCCACCCCCGCTGAGCCCCGCTCCCGGGTTCGGCGCACTGACCTCCGCGTCCCGGGCAGTCAGCGTGCCCGCGGCCCGCCCGGCTGCAGCGCCCACGCACTGCGCATGTCAGGCCGGCCCGGCTCGGCTGGAACCGGATCCAGCCGGCCGGGCGGTGACGCAAGCGCGCGGGCGCTCGGCCTGTGAGGCCCCCGCGTGTGGGCGTGGCTCCGGGCGGTGGGCGGGACCCCGGCGGGTGAGGCCCCCGCGTGTGGGCGTGGCTCCGCGCGGTGGGCGGGGCCTGTGGCCGCAGGTGGGCGCGGACCCCCAACCCCAACCCCAGCCCCAATCCGGCTCTGCAAAGGAGGCAGGAGATGTGCGGCGCCAGGTTCCTTATTTAAGGAGGTTGTTCAGAAGAGAATGGCGACTCAGGGCAGCTTCTCGGTCCACAGCTGGGCCCCCCAGTGGCACAGACAGAGCCCACGCCCAGAGGTCTGCCTATTTCCAGGCCCTGCTCCCGGGCTGCTCCCCACAGGAGGCAGGAAAACCACTGCTGCAGCGCCCCCAGTTGCTCCCCATTTGTCTGCCCACAACACGGACCCCCATCTGACTGGCAGGCTTTGGTCCCGCGTGCTGGCCCCATTCCCACACCTCCACCACTTGCAGCACCCTTGGCTTCCTTGAATCTGGCCTGCTGTCTCCTCCCCAGGGCCTTTGCACAAGCTCTTCCCTTTGCCTGGAGCCTCATGACTAGTCCTCCTCAGTTTTGGAGAAACCTCTGCTTCACCTCCTGAGCACCCCCCCAATACCATGGCCCTGCAGCCCTTCTCAGAGTGGTGACAGAACACCCACTGGAGTCCTCGGATTAACATCCAGTCCCCTCAAACTGGGAGCTCGACGAGGGTGGGGCTCTAAGACATCACCCAGGCAAGGCCAAGTGTTAACAGAGACCCACTGAATAAATGAATCACAAAGCTTTTCCTTCACCATGTGAACGCCTGAATCTCTCTCGAGCATGGGTTCCCTCCCCTAAGACTGCAGATGAATCTTAGGACGCAAGAAAAAACCACACGCGGGCAGCCAGGAGCCTTCTGGTTCCACCCAGGGGCCTGCTGGAGGCTCTGGTGGCAGGGCTGGTTGGGGACAGGAGTGGACGCGTCCAACTGCCTCTCTGGCAAAGGTCAGAAGCTAGGCATCCCAGGACGCTCTGTCCTCGGGCTGCTGAGGCAGCTCTAGAAGCCGTTTCTCCATTCACCCACCGTGTGCCGGCTGCCGGGTGTGGGCTTCCCGCTCTGGGTGTGGGTGTCCCAGCTTCCCACCCCGATAAGGATCTCCACGGCCCCGGAGCCAAGTCAGACTCTTCCTGTGCTTTCCCTCCTGGTCATTTCACCCTTACCCATGGGCTACTCCACGCAGGAGCCTGCCCAACAGTGACGACGGGGCAGGCACACAGGGGCTGTAGGGACGGAGGGGAAGGCAGAGCGCGGGGTGGGCACGGCCTCTATGCCTGGTGGTCTCACCTGTGCTGTCCTGCTTAATCTCTGGGAGGCAGGCATCGGCACCCACACTTCACAGATGAGGAAACTGGGACTCGGAACTGTTTTTTAAAAAGTTTCCAGGATTGCCAGTATCCTGGAAAGGACTCCATTCTGGGACTTCTGAGTCCTAGAAGATCTACGTGCTGATTTTCTAGTGCATTCCAGTGTCACTACTCAGCCTTAAGAGCCCTTGGATTGATTGCTTTCTTCACACCCCATCTGGCTCCCGTGACTCAGCAGCAGCCCTGGGAGATGGGAGCGGGAAAGGGAGGGAGCTGGCTTGGCACACCACACGCCGGGACGGGATGCACGGCTCCCAGTGCGCTCTCACACCCTCCACCCTGTACCCACATTTCACACCTGGGCCTGGGGCTCAGTGAGGGCCCCAAATGTGCCAGGCCTGCCTACTCCCAAGCCACTGTCCCTTCCGGGCCCTGCAGGTTGCGTTCCAGCACCCCTAGGGCACACACAGAGGCCTGGGCCCTGGGCAGGTGGGGCTCTCTGCCACAGCACATACTGCCAGGCCATGCTTCCCACCAGCTGTCTGACCCTGGGCCTCACCAGAGGGCAGCAAGCACAGGGCCACTCACTGTGCCTGTGGGCTTCGGTGCGGGGGCCCCGAGAGAAATGGTACGAGTACAGCCTGAGAGCCTTTGCGGTAGAATGACCAAGAGCCCCGCCTGCTGTGCGAGCCTGACCCCAACGGACCCTGGAGCCCCACCCTCTCCAGGCAACTTGGCTCAGCAGCTCCTGGTTAGGAAGAGCCGGTATCGCCAAGGACCAGTACTCATTTCACAAATATTTGTTAAGCAATGTTTTCACACTAAATACTCCTCTCAGTGCTAACTATACTGTGGGGTACAGAACAGACAAAAATGCCTGCAGCCACAGTCTGAATGTTGGTTTCCCCCAAGTTCATATGCTCGAACCTGATCCCTGGTGTGATGGTATCCGGAGGTGGGGCCTTGGGGAAATGCATGGGTCATGACGGCAGAGACCCGAGAGCTCCCTGGCCCCTTCCACCACGCGGGGACACAGCCAGAAGATGGCCCTCCATGAACCAGGAGGAGGCCTTCCCCAGAACCTGACCATGCCAGCACCTCGGTCTTGGACGTCCAGCCCCCAGAATGGTGGGACACCCGTGTCTGTTTATAAACCACGCCGGCTGTGGCATTCCACTACAGCAGCCTCAAGTGACTGAGCTATGTGCCCGTAGCGAGATGACGCGAGAAGATTAAAATATTGCGGGGAAAATTAGGTAGGCTAGTTGGAGAGTAAGTTGATTTTACGTTTTGTGATTTAAATGTCTGGGGTAGGATGAAGGTCAAGAAAAACAGTGGTGAGAACCCAGCATCTGAGACCCAAGGTGAGGGCATAGCCTTTGGTATGTGGGAGAAAGGGGGTACAGTGAGCACACAAGTCCTGGGGAGGGGGCATGGAGGCCCACATGAGGCGGTGGAGAAGCTAGGTGGCTGAGGTTCTAGAACCATGAAATTCTCACCAGACCTTCCCCCAGAGGCAATACGACCTACCCTTCAAAACCAGGGTGCCAGGCCCCCCAAGATCATGTTGATCATTCTGAGTCACAAAACAAAGAATAAATATGTTTGACATAAACATTACGAACATGAATGTTTGGTTGATCCGCATGCTCAATTTCCGGGCATGCCGCCTCCCAGAGGACCAATCATTGGTGAAATCCACAGAAAATGCCGCAGGGGCATCGGAACGCCCGCCTGGATGCCGATAGACACAGCCTACAAAGCTCCTGCACACAGCACTTCCCTCCTGCCGAGCCTCCAGGCACAGGCCCTGCCTGGACGTGGTGTCCGGTGGACGGAAACCGTGTGTGGCAGAGGGGGGCTGAGGGGTAAAGCCCCGATGAGCAGGGTCTGCTGTCAGCCAACAAGCAAGGGGAAGCAAAGCCAAGGACAGCTCAAGGCCGTCCGGGCTCTGGTCTCCGGGCCAGGCCGGCCCCTCCCCTCGCTGGCAGGGCAGGGCAGGGCCTCCGTCACTGCAGCCTTGGGCCGTGGAGGCCCCGAGGCCTCCTGCAGAGCCTCACGTCCAGGCCAAGGGGTGTCTCACTGGGATTCTACTAACCACTGACAGAGGAACGCACAGCAGCTCCGCACAAGCTCTGGCAGAACACCGGCGAGGAGGGGCTACTTCCCGGGGCACCCATGAAGGCGTTACCAGCCTGAAAGCAAAACCAGACAAAAACAGCACGAAACAGAGAAAACCACAGACCAAAATCCCTCATAAATATAAATGCAAAGATCCTAATCAGCAACACATAAAAAGAGTTGTAGACTGCAACTGAGTGGAGTTTATTCCAGGGACGCAAGGCCGATTCAGTACTCAAGAATCAATCTATATAATCCACCCTATCAACCGGCTAAAGAAGAAAGAGCACACCACCATATCAACAGAGGCAGAAAAAGCACTCGGCAAAATTCAAATCCCATTCATGATATACATCCTCAGAAAACTGCTAATTGCGGGAAGCTTCCTTAACTTGATAAATAACATCTATGCACCCACCTGCCCCGCAAGTCCAGGGGCAAGGCACAAAGGTCCTCTTACACATTAACACTGGGAGCCCTGGCCAGCATGACAAGGCAGTAAAAGGGAATCAAAGGCATTCAGACTGGAAAAGAAGAAATACAACTGTCTGTATTTATAGATGGTGTGGCAGTCGGTACACAAAATCCCAAGGAACCTACAAAATAACTCCAAGAACTCATGAATCCAGCAAGATCGCAGAACACAAGAGCAAAATGCAAAAGTTGATTGTATTTCTATGACTTAGCAATATATGTACAGAAACTCAAATTTAAAATACAACACCACCTACAATTGCTCAAAAAAAAAAACTTAGTTGTAAATCCAATAAAACACGTTCTGTATGCTGAAAACCAAAAAGAAATCAGATGAGAGAAATCAAAGACGCTCTAAGTAAATGGGAGACGTGCTGTGTTCATGGACTGGAATCCAACCTGGCAAAGCCAGTTCTTTACAAGAGGAGAGACTAGTTTCATGCAAAAGCACAGCCAGACTTTTCACACATATATACAAGATTATTCTAGGATTTATATGGAAAAGCAGAGGAACTAGAATACTTAGAGTAATTCTGAAAAAGGAAAATAAAGTAGGAAGAATCACCCTATTTGATTTCAAGACTTACTGTATAGCTACCGCAATCCAGACAGCGTGCTATTGACGGAAAGCGAAAGAGAACCCAAAACTGCCTCATTAGCACGTTGAATTCTGACAAAAGTGTGAGAGTAATTCATTGGAGGAAAGACAGTCTTTTCAACAAATGATACTGGAGCAACAGGACATCCATGGGCAAAAAATGGACCCTGAACCAAAGAAGATGTACAGATGGCAAATAAAAATACGAAAAATTCTCAACATCATGTATCACACACACCTGTTAGAACGGCCAAAATCCACAACACCGTCTCCAGCACATGCTGGAGAGGATGCGGAGCAGCGGGCTGCTGGTGGCAGTGCAAGATGGGGCGGCCACTTCGGAAGACGGTTCGGCAGTTTCTTACAAAACTAGGCCTATTCTCACCACACGATCCAAGCAATCATCCTCCTTGGTATTTACCCGAAGGAATTGAAAACTTAGGTCTACGCCAAAACCTGCACACGTGTTTACAGCAGCTATATTCTTAATTGCCAAAATTTGGAAACAACCAGCATGTTCTTCAGTAGGTGATGGATAAACAAACCATGGTCCATCCAGACAGTGGAATATTGTGCAGCACTAAAAAGAAGTGATCTCTGAAGCCACGGAGGGCATGGAGGAACCATAAATGCATGTTCCTAAGTGAAGGAAGCCAGTCTGAAAAGGCTTCGTACTGAATGATTCCAACTAATGACGTCCTGGAAAAGGCAGAACTACAGAGACGATAAAAGATCGGTGGGTGCCAGGGGTTATGCAGGTGGAGGACTGGGATGAGTGGGCAGACCACAGAGGCTTTTCTAGCAGTGAAACTGCTCTGTATGATACTGTCGTGGTGGATACCTGTCCTCACACATTTGTCCACACCCACAGAATGTACAGCCACCCAGTGTACCCTAATGGGGAACCGTGGACTCTGGGTGATGATGACGAGTTGAAGGAGGTTCACCGATTGTGACAAATGTACATGCGGGGGGATGCAGATAATGGGGGGGAGGCTGTGCATGCGTGGGGACAGGGGAATATGAGAAATCTCGGTACCTTTTGCTCAACTTCGCTGTGAACCTAAAACTGGCATTTAAATAGTCTATTAAAAAAAAAACAGGGGTGCCTGGCTGGCTCAGTCAGAGGAGCGTGCCACTCGATCTCTGAGTCATGAGTTTGTGCCCCACACTGGGTGTAGAGATTACTTTAAAAAACAAAACAAAACATAAAAACCTGACCTAACCCTCACAAATATTAACATACAAAAATTAACTCAGACGGATCATAGACTTACATATCGAATATAACGCTATTAGAAGAAAACATAAAAGAAAGTCTTTGGGACATAGGAATTAGTGAAGACTTCTTAAACATGACACCAAACACAGATCCATTGAAAAAAAAAAAAATCAAGGGCACCTAGGTGGCTCAGTTGGTTAAGCGACTGCCTCCGGCTCAGGTCATGATCCCGGAGTCCTGGGATCGAGTCCCACGTCGGGCTCCCGGCTCAGTAGGGAGCCTGCTTCTCCCTCTGACCCTATCCCCTCTCATGCTGTTTCTCTCTCTCTGTCAAATAAATAAATAAACAAAATCTTAAATAAATAAATAAATAAATAAATAAAATCAATAAACCAACTTCACCAAAAGTGAGAAGCTTCTCTTCTCCAGGAAAGACCTTGCTGAGGGGGCGTAAAGACAAGCCACAGGCCGGGACAAAGTATTTACAAGCCCCGCGGGTAACGAAAGTCTCATATCTAGAACACACGGAGAACTCTTGCAACTCAACGGTAAGAAAACACACAACCCAATTAGAAAATGGGAAAGGGACAGACATTTCACCGAAGAAGGTATAGGGACGGCAAATAAGCACACACAGAGCTGCGTGCTATCACAAGGCCTCAGGGCAGAGCCAACGAAAGCATAAGGAGGGGCCACTCCACACCTGTGGGAACAGCTGAGACCGGCGGGGTCGACCCCCAGAACCGGCAACGCTGCAGACAGCGCGGGCCCACACACGGCGGGCGGGAATGCAGAATTGCTACAGCCACCCTGGAAAACAGTTTGGTTGGTTCTTCCAAAACTGAACATGCACATACCCTATGACCCAGCAATTGAGAAATGAAAAGTTATGTCCACACAGAAACCTGTCACAACTGCCGGGCTGCTCTGTCCGTAGCAGCTCCATGCCGGACGCAGCAGACACGAGCTTGGAGCAGTGAGTGACTGAGCAAACCCGCCCCTCCGCACCACTACTACGGTCAGAAATAAGAAGGGGCGGCCCAGTGGTCACAGCAACAACCTGGACCTCTCAGGACGTCAGGATGAGGGAAGACAGCCAATCCCCAGAGGACACACACCGTGTGGCTCCGTCTGCGTACCATCCTCACGGGGACACGACTACGGAGCGTGCGTGTGTGCGTGTGGGGCACGCGGTGGAGGAGACTTCCTGCGTCTTGACGTCGGTGTTGTGGGGGTACACACGAGCACTGTGCCAAGGTGCTCACGACAGTTTCCCGGTTTCGATATTGTTCTAGAGTTATGCAGAACATAACCCTCAGGGAAAAGTGGGGGAAAGGTACAAGGGACTGTGCTCTGCTATTTTTGCAACTTCCCGGGAATCTATAATTATTTAAAAATAAAAAGCTAAAAAAAAGAGGGAGAGCTCTAGAACAGAAACAGTACCGAAAAAGCAACTTCTGTGCCCCAGTCTGGGGGGGCTGGGTGTGGCTCAGACGAGCTGTCCCCACAAGAGCTGCATATGTTGGTGACAGCCCCACACTCAAGCCAGGAGTAAGGCCACTGGCGGGACCCTGCCTAGCTCAGGGCTCACTTGGCTCCAGGCCTGGCCCAACGCCCAGCAGCCAGCCGCCCACCCCCTCCCCAGGGCCCGAGCGCTGAGCCCAGGCTTCTCGGGGTTTGTGGAGCCTGGGCCCCTCTTGCCTTCGCTGGACAGGCTGACGGGGGGACCAGGCGGGACGGTCACCCAATCTCTTCCGAAGCCCCCGGCCCGGCAGGATACGGGCACATTGCTCCGCCCGATCTGGGGGCTGGGGCGTTCTGCTGTTGTGGAAACGGCAACCTTCTGGCTTCACCACTCCCGAGCTTCTTGCAGCTTCCTGCGTAAAAGACAGGAGATGCAGCCTGAGGGGCAGGCGGCTGCACTCCCGGACGGAGCGGGCTGTCGAAAGGCCCCTCGGGCACCTGCTCCTCCAGCGTGCCCACCCCCGCTCCACCAAGGAAGCGCTCCCACGCGCACTACTTTCAACGCCGATGACAGGCTTCGGAGGAGGAAACGCAAACTGCCAGCATCGAGATTCCAGTTCTTCCCGCTACCTCCCGCGGGGGCTCAGTGCCTGCAGTCTGCACGCCCACAAGGCCCCGCCCGGGCCGACGCTGGTGCGGGGCGGTGCGGGATCCAGCCTGGGCTCTGTGCCCGCGCCCTGGGGATGGGGACCTGCGAGGCCACCGAGCTGCGCCCAGGCCGGGTCTGACCTGCCCCTGCACCACGCGCAGCAGCGCGGGGTCTCTTTCTTTGGCCCCCTCTTTTGGGAATTTTACAGGGGATCCCAAAGACACACAGAAGTCTACCGAATCCTCGCGCGTTCGGCAGTATGGCCCATCTTTCCCCTCCCGGCCTAGCCTTGGATGATTCTGAAGCAAAGCCCAGACATCACATCTCTCTTCAGTATACACGTGTGACACTTAGGCACCAAGCTCTAACGCGCTCCTGGGGAAAGGAGGCGAGGAGCCCAGCGGCGCAACTGCGCTCCCACGCCCAGGAGCGGGAGGAAGGAAGGTTTCTCCTGGCCCAGCAACAGCCCGGCCTATGAGAAGTCCCCACTCCCGCCTCCTCCAGTGGGCTCTTGTCCCAAGCAGCATCCCTGCTCTCCCTTCCCTCTGTTCTAAGACTGGCCTCTGGGTCACCCCGCTGTGCCCGTGCTGACTGCAATTCCTTTGCCATTCCAGAATAAAGAAGGAACTACTTTTCAGATAAAATAACTGGCTGTTCTGTTTTTAGGGTTAACATTACATACATTTGTGTGTTTGTGTATAGTATAAAATACAGACATAAGATTAAATAAAAAATATATAACTACAAAGAATAGCTTTTTCTAAGAAACAGAGTATCTTTATTAACCGTGTTATGTGGAAGCTGGATCGTGAGTTCTTTCTGGCTAAAATTGGGCAGAAAAGCTTGATTGGATGAGTCCAGTGAAATGCCAAGTTGTTCTCCGCCTTTGTGGGTGTGTATACCTATGACGACAACAGAGAAACCACAGGCCCAGCTCTGAACCAACAGCCAGACATCAGCCACACGCTTCCATCTAGCCCATGGGCTTTCCTAGGGTGGGACCCTGTCTCTGACCAAGCCCTCCACGCTGCCTTATCAAAGTCTACTACACTTTACTGGAGCCCTGAAGAACATTAACTTACGTTAATAGAACCACACAGAAGTCACGATACAGAACCCCACTCTAAACCAGACTCGTAAGAATTAACAAATTAACTTTGAACATTCCTTGTCCCCGATCAACACATCACCTAGGATCAAATGTACAGTGTAAGTACATCATTACTGAAAGAAGGTGCACCTTCAAAAGGAAGATGACCCTGCCTTTCTGTCGAGGCTAGGGCAGCTGGAACCCTCCACAGCCTGGTCCCTAGCCCCCAAGAGAATGACTCTGGGCAGCAGGCTACTCTCAGGTTCCCAGCCAGCAGTCCAGAGTCCCCTGAGCGTGGAGTGCAGCCTTTCTTATCGACTGCCACTCCAGAATCACCAGAAAGACTTGCCAAGTCTCCAAACTGTGCTAAGCAAAGAGCCATTGTGATGTTTCTGTAATCCAGGGAGAGGCATCTCCGTGATCTCAGCAGAAAACTGGGCCGGAGTCTCCCTTTTCACTGCAGAGTGCAGTGCGCAATTAGGGCACCAGCCTTGTGACCGCAGCGAATGCAGCTACAAAGGCTCAGCCCCGGGGGCCCAGGGGCCCCCAACTCCTATTCCTCAGGAAACCTCGCCAGCAATCCAGGGGAGGCCGACTCCATGTGGTTTTCGCAAAGTGACATCTGAGTATGACGCAGTCAGAAACCCAGGATGCAGGTCAACCACACGGCTCTTACACCCCAGTCCATGTCTGCCCAAGATGGTGGTGCTGTCCCCACAGACATCCGGCTCTTCCCCGGGAATTGGCCTACACAGTTGGGGAGCAGCTAGCAGCCAGATACAAAGCTGTAGCTCTCTGGAGCGTATTTACATTCCCTAGCTATAAAATGCTGATCTTGGCTCAGCTGGAGGGTGGGCTTACTTTGAAGATCTCCCACCCCCCATCCCCCAGACACTCTGCCATTTTTCCTGACCCCGTTTGCTTGCTTGGCAGAGGAAGTCTTCCTTTGCAGACAAGGCAGTGTAGGTGACCTGAGCACTAAGTGCCTTCAATGGAGCTGAATGTCAGCTCACCCCAGTTACAAGCAGCCTCTCTTCTGGTCAAACACCCTGTGGGCAGACCTCATTAGACCTGGCATTCCAGGGGCTCTGAGCAGGAACTCTGCTAAGGCCACTCAGACAACAGAGACAACACTTTACTTGGGCAGACTGGGCCCAAATCCTGACCCCAGCATCCCCTGTGTGACCTTGGGCAAGTTGCTTAAGCTTTCTGAGCCTCGATGCAACTTAAAATGAGAGTACTATATTTCACTGCTGCTAAGACACATTTTCTCTCTCATTTTAACATCTGTAAAATCAGAATGCTTAGAATGGACGGTGTCAGAATTTAACTGGCCGAATGTTGTCAGTGGTTCATAAAGCAATGGTGCAGCATCAATGGTGTCTTCGATGTGATGAAATGTGCAGGAAACTCCTCAAGAGGCTGCTCTGGGGGCCTGGCTTAGGAGCTGGCAGGGTCAGGCTCCCCGAGCCGTGTGGAGGACCAGCTGGGGCCAGATGCCTACTTCTACAAACCCGCTTCTGCTGCTGGGCTGAGAAGTTACCACGATGACGACAGGGCCAAGGGGCCCTACTCGTGAGCTGGACAGAGCGTGAGGCTCTGCTGCGCCCTTCGGCCGTCGGAGCCGGGCCCGCCAGCTCAGCCCGACCTCCCTCTAGCCGGTGGTCAGGAAGCGATCCCGTGAGCACTCAGGCAGCACCAGCCTTGGCTGCCATCCTCGTCTGCCGAGGCTCGCTCAACCCCTGCGCACAAAGCAGATGTGCGTTAAGCTCTGCAACCTGCATGCTTTGATTTTCAGAAAGACATGTTCTTGGATCCCGAGCCACAACGTGCCGCTAAGAGTTCTACGCCGCAAGAAGTACGGCCGAGTAAGTCCTCCTGTTCTTGAAACTTTAGTCCCAACAACAGCTACGAGACTAACGAGGCTGCAGACAATGCGCTGCGTCTTTCGGTGGTTTTCCCGCAGCCAGCGCCGTGGACAAGGTGACTCCTTAGACGGGGAAGTAACCGGTGAATTCGGAAGCACAGCGCACGCTGCGAAGGAGCAGGTGCACCTGTAAGGGCCAGATTACAGCCTTCGGAGGGTGGGGGGGCCTGTCCCCGGCAGATTAGAGCGCGTTCTGACTCAGCACAGCCAGCAGCAGCGCTTCAGGGAGCCCAGGAGGGCGCCCAGGAGGGCGCCCAGGAGGGAGCCCAGGAGGGAGCCCAGGAGGGCGCCCGGGGTTTGCGCCCGCCACGCGGCTGACCTCGGGTCACCGAACGCGCGCCGCCCCGCCCCGCCCCGCCCCGCCCCGCCCCGCGCGCTCGAGTGCGGCCCGAGCCCGGGGGCGGGGCCGGGGGCGGGGCCGGCCGGGGCGGGGCGG
>NW_023270763.1:736131-906131 GCF_011800145.1 Mirounga leonina
GGGTGGGGACGCTGTCCCCTGGAGGTTTGGGGGTGCTGTCCCCCCGGGGGGGTAGGGGCGCTGTCCCCTGGAGGTTTGGGGCTGCTGCTCCCTTGCGGGGCGAGGGCGCTGTCCCCCGGGGGAGGAGGGGCGCTGTCCCCTTGCAGGGTGGGGACGCTGTCCCCTGGAGGTTTGGGGGCGCTGTCCCCTTGCGGGGGCGGGGACGCTGTCCCGCATCTGGGGCCAACCCCCAGCTGCGCGCTGACCGGGCCGCCGCTACCCTGCGGTCATTAACCTGTGGAGGGGCATGTGGCTTAGCAACACCGCTGTTCCCTCACATGTCCTGCGGGGAGGGGGGGCGGTGGGGGAGGGAGGGAGGCTAACCGCGTTCTCCTGGGTCAGCATGCTTATAGCTTTCCTCCTCTTTATGATTACACAGTTTTTAGTAAGTTTTGGAACTACATCTAAATGTAGACAGCAAGTCTGTTGTTAACTGTCTTGGATGCTTGATAAAAATATAAAATTCCCTGTGCATGGAAAGGCTTCTGCAAAACTTCATAGGAAGGCAGTGACCCCCAGCCTTTGAACACCCACTCTGCTAGCAACAAGAAACACAGCAAGCAGCAAAGTCAGTGTCATAAACACCTTAACTCCGGTCTCTAAGCTGGGCATTCATCTGCTTGTGGTCATCTACCTAGTCTCTGCCCTGCCCAGATGTGGAGAGCCTGAGGGGGATTGTACATTTGATGTCCAGAGCACCATTTATCCCTCTGATGTCCTTTGAGGTCTCCATTCCAACTCTAAGTAACAGGCTCCCTATTTCAGCCGAGGAGCCCCTATCTTCAGCCTCTAGCAGGGGTTAGCATGCAATTGCAAAAGGCTTTTGCTGGCTTCACGGACCCCTGCAAATACAAGGGTATGAGGAAAGTGGCTCTGACCATGCATAATGGTGACCAGATCCTCCACTGTCCTGACTGGGTCTAGCTGGGGCACCGCCGAGTGAAAATTACACCTAGTGGACAGCCACTGTCTAGGACCCATGGCATAGCTCGGTGAGGAACTGCTATGGGGCCTGGCTCTCCAAACCAGAGCCTCTGCTATCTTCCTGAATGAAGCAGGCCCTCCAGATAAGTAGCTTGCATGTGGTCAGCGCTTACCAGACCCGTCACACATAGGAAGCTGGGGCTGGGGCAGTAAGCCCTTCACCCAGGGCCACACACAGCTCTTTGACCATGTGGTGTCCTGCCTCTCTAGTGAGTGTGGAAATACCCTGAGGATGGAAAAGCACAGCTTTAGGGCAGAACACAAATGTCAGCGTGGAACTCAAAGCCCACGGTAGGTCGATGACACGCAAGGTATATCCACTTAATGTGGGTCATACAGGCTTTTAGGTTGAGATGTGAAGACTGATTTATACCTATTATATAATGAGAAAGTGACATACTTGCAGAGATCACTGCTGGGAAATATGCCTGTGTGATTTACAGGTGGGAAGAGGGCCCTGCTACCTCCTGGGACGGGGAGGGGAGGGGTTCCTGGGGCAGCTGCATCCATCTTGCGTCTCTCGGATGTCATTTGGAATCCTGAAAACATAACTGTCACCTGGCCTCTCGTGACCCAAACACATACCAGGGCAGTGTCTTGGGGCAGCGGGGCGGGGGGTGGTGGTGCAGGGGCGGGTGAGTTCCCTTCCAGAGAACTGGGGCCTCTGCGTTAGCACACATGACAAATCATGCTCCTTCTTCCTTAAACAGTGTTTCCTGTCATTTCCCCTTGCTTGCTGCTGGCTCTAAGGCTAAAGCCACTTGTAAAACTGGGTAGCATCAGGCTGCACCTGCCCACAGGGGTCTCACAGGCCTAGGACCCAAAATACTACCCAGGCAGGGGACTCAGTCTAGATAAGAAGAAGGCTGATCTTCTCTCTAATTTGAGATGCCAAAATATCACGGTGTCGGGGAACAGAGTTCAGTCCCCTGGGAGCCTCCATGTGCAAACACAACATCCCTCACATCGCAGGACAGGGTGAGATGGGCCAGGTGTCCTGTGCGTCCCCCAACAGGCCCACCCTGGGTCCCTTTCCTCCCATACATGCCAGTGGGGGTGTGCTCAGGAGCTTCCCAGTTTTAATTGGAACCCAGCAAACTGAGGAAGCAACTGTGATGAGTAAAAATAACCAGCGGTTCCTCCCTGGGAAAGAGCCACAGGCGCTGATAAGATGAGTGGCTCTGAGCACCGCCGCCCCCCCCACCCCAGGTAAGAGCACACCCAGTTAAAGGCTGTGGGGAGATCAGGGAGCCCGGCTGGGGTGCCAGGCCTGCCCAGAGTCTGAAATGGAGACCTGATCTATTCTCAGCCCCTTGAATTTCTGAGTCAGTCTTTTAGTTTCTGTTTTCCCCTGGCCTGGAAGGAGCACTAGCCTCAAACCAAGTTAGTCTGGGAACAGAAAAGCCCAAGAAACTAGTGCTGCATTGACAAAAGAACGTGTGTCCCATGTCTCCTTCCAGGGAAGGAAGCCTGGCGCAGGCGCCCCGCCGGCCTGGACCTGGCTACTTGGTCTCAGTCCCCTGCAGCCCTTCCTGAGCCAGCAAACATGCCTGTTCTCTTCCACGGAGAAAGAGAGGCTGCTCTTTGTTTATGCGTCTGAGCCAGGTTGCCTGGTTCACTCACTACTCTGCAATTTAGAACCGTAAAAAGCAAAAGCCTATAAAAATCAAACCAACCCATCTATATAACGAACAGTTTCTTATCACACCCCAGGAAGGCACAGCATTTGTGATAGGAATCAGTATGCGTAAGCTCTCTACATTGAAAAACCCATGAAAACACCAGCCTTTCCGGAGTGTCTGGCTCCTACCAGCTGGATGTTAATTGTAGCTAAAGCCTCTGCCCATTATTACAAAAGGAAATAAACATTCAGGAGTCATTTTCAAAGCTGATTGTTCTAGAACATTCATCTGAAGTTGGGTCTCATGGTGCACAGCGGGTCTACATCAAACAGAAACAACCCACAAGACCATCAGCCAGGCTGAGCTGTCTGCCTACTCAGGGTGTACTGCCTGGGCCCCATAGCCCCATACCCACACCCAGATCTCCCGGCGATAAGAGGCGCTCCCACTCTCTCTGCTACCCCTTCTGCTGCGTGGGGTCTGTTGCTCACCTTGGGGAAGAGCCTCTGATATGACCTAATGATCCTCCTCCCCAGAGCCATCCAGGCTTCTGGCAGGAATCAAGAGCCCTCTCCCCCCATTCAGAAAGCTCTCAGCAGGTGGCAAAGAGAGGGCTGCGGCAGGGCTGGCTGGAGGGGGGTGGGGACAGCGGTCAGGGAGGGCTCCTCAGGATGCTGATGCCGAAATAAAACTTCAGGGGTGAGTTAGCACTTGTCAAGTGAATGGGAGGAATCGAGGAAAGGCAGTCTAGGCAAGGGATCAGTGTGTGCACCCCGCCCTGCCCCAGTGTGGGCGGTGGGGGGGGGGGGTGTCGGGCAGGAGGCCCAGCACCAGTGGGCCCCCAACACCAGAGGACAGGATTTCCTGATTAACAGAGCAAGGAAATAAGGGTAATGTTTTAGTGAAACCAGCTCAGCTACCCTGGAACAGGCTGATTCCTCTTTGCCGGTCTTTCATCTCTGTGGGCTCTGTGCGTGGACACGCCTGTGCACACGCAGGACTCCTAGGAGGCGTGACCCCTGCCCACCCCAGCGGCAGCCTGCTCCCGTGTCTGCACAGCCCCCGCCCAGACTGCTGCTGTGACCCACTCCGGGCATCCTGTTTGCACAGAGACTGCTATTTACTTTAGCCCTGGATTTTAGCAAAGTTCATTTTCGTTGCTTAAAAACATGCACTTTTAATGGGCTGGTTTATACCATTTTGGGCTCTTTTTTGAAAAGGCACAGAAAGCAAGCCACCGATGTCCTCCCTCAAAATGCTTCTAACAGGCAGCCTAACTGGAGTGTGGGCCTTCCCAGCGGGGAAGAGGAGGGGGTGTTGCTGCAGAGAGGACTCCCCGAATCCTCCCGCGTTAGGACGGGAAAAGAACGGGCCCAGAGCTGCTCTCTCCCCCAGCCCCCTTCTCTGCATGCTGTGAACACAGGCGAGGGACGCACACATTCATGCCCCAGTGTAACGTGAGCGCGGCACCAGGAAATGCACTGCTTGTTGTTACCAAAGCCCTAACCCAGACCACAAAGCCTTTAAGCTTCAGGAAGCCTCTGTGATGGGGATGGTCCGTGCGTGTGGCGGGTGTCTGGAGCTTGCTCCTCTCCCCACCGTCCCTGAACGCCCCCCCCCCCCGACAACTGGCACTAGGCTTGTGTCTGGTGCTCACGTCCCCATACCTCCCTTCCTGTCAGTCTCCTCTTCCCGTGTGTCAGGTGGCAGATTCTGTGCGTGCACCCTCCTCGCCCACCCACCAGGGACTTGCTGAGGCTCACCCTGCCGTGCTCCACACGGCTGGATCCACCTAATCCCCCAGCAGTCACAGGAGAGTCTCCTAAGCTGGGGAAACTGAGGTAGTACGTTACCTGCCTAACCAGCGCCCCCCGGTGGGTAAGCAGTGAGCCTGGGCTCCAGTCCCAGCAGCGGGCTCCCGAGACGGAATCCTCGACGAGGTGGACACTCCCCAAAATTCGGGGCACGTGCACCTCTCCTGACAGTGTGTTGCGCCAGTTCACAGGCTGCTAGCCCCACTCCCTCGGCAAGGCGGGAGTGTCCGTGTGAGCGGCCACCTTCACTGCGGAGGTCCTGTTTCAGGGCTCCCCCGCGTAGGGTAGAATGAGGCAGGCCGGCGTTCAAGGCAGTGCCTGAACTCAGAGCCGCTTCCTCAAAGTAGGAAAGCCGCCTAGGCCTGGTGTCCCAGGAGGCACCGAGGCCCCGCTGTGCACCTGTCCCCGTCTGTCCCCCTCCATCACCCAGGCCTGGCAGCTCCTAGCGCGGGCACCACCCCTGCCGCTTGGGACACTGGCCCCTCCTGGTTTTTCAGGGCCCCTCAGGCTGAGCAGAGGTGTGGCCTGTCTCTGTTCCCAGCTTTCCTGTCAGCTCATCTTCCCTGTGGCCTGGCCTCCCACACACAGGCCTCCCCTCCAAACCCGTGGCCTGCAGGGCCCTCTCTGCCCGTGTGCTGGCCACTGGTCAGCCACCGGGGACCAGGCCTGCGCCTGCTCTTGCAGCAGGGCCTCAAGGCTGTCTGCGTGACTCCTTCAGAGCTGGCATCTCGGGCGCTCGCCGCTACCAATAAGGAAGAAACCGGAGATCCCCAAAGTACTAGCTCAGGGCCCAGAGCAGACGGTGCTTCCTCGGTTTTCCAAGCTAGCAAGGAGAGCTGCCCAGAGGGGTGCTCAGGCCAGACCCGCGGGCACCAGACGTCCTCCTCCATCAGGCCCACGGGTCTGCGGGTCAGACAGCTGTGGGTTCCCTTCTCTCAGCCTTCTCCGACTGCTCCATGCCCCCAGCCTGCGGCAGAGAGCCCTTCCACACTCACGGGCTGAGCCCATAACCCTGCCCAAGAGCCTCCCGACACAGCTCAAGCGGAGTACGACACGACTGGGAGGCGGCCAAGAGGTCTCCAAGGGTTGGAAATTGGCAAGTCTAGGAAAGCATCTTCTTGAAATTTAATTATTAAAGCCCAGAGGAGATCTTGGAAGAAAATGGCTTTTCTTTTATGCATAAGAGCATTTGCAATGACTGACGGTCACCCGGCTGAGGACACACAGCTGGGGACAAAGGGAGGGAGAGTGCCTAGAAACCGCTAAGTCCCTAGAAACTGGGATGGGGCAGAGAACCCAAAAGGGCTCCAGCCCCTAGGGGCCTCCCAGCGGACACTCAGACACGTCCTGCACGTCCACCGGTCTCTCGCTCTGTCCTCGGCCGGCACTCACTGGGTCTTCCCTGCCCCGTGGGAGGCAGCTACTGTACCATGCCCTTCTGACAGGCTGGCCTCAGGGCACCTCACGAGGCAGCAGAGGCCCGGACGGCAGCGCAATGACACCAAGTCCACAGATGGATCCAGCTTTGACCACGAGACTCTGTCCTTGCGAACCTCAGCCTCGCTCTCCTCTGAAGGGTAGGGTTTCTGGGGCCCAAGAGGTGACCCCTCCACACTGGAGAAGAAACGACCACAGCTTTGCTCCCTCTAAAGGCTTCCCACCGCACAGCCAGCCTCATGCGTGGGATGTCAGCTCAGCTTTTGGGTCCTCTCAGGCTCTTCTGGAGGGAAACGTCTGGCCTGTCTGGAGGCTGCCCTCTCTGGGATGTGCGCGCAGCCAATGTCGAGGAGAGGGGCCCTGCACAGCTGCGGACACATACACAGTGACGACCTGAGTCGGCTGTGGGCTCGCCCCGGGCGGGGAGCTTGGGGCTGCCATTCCTCGGGCCAGCCCCGCTGTGCGCCCTGACCTGGCGTGGGGCCCAGCACCCTTCTGTGGGCCAGCTACTCCCTGCTACCACCAGGCTGGCTGCTCATCTGCTCTCCTCTCGGGCGCCCGCCAGCCCACAGGCCTGGAACTGTGCTGCCCCCAAGCCGTACTGGCCTCTCCATCCCATGGGAACAGGACCAGAACGGGAGCAGGCACTTGAAAGACCGCCCCGTCCTCCTGATGTGGAGGCTTTCTTCTTTCTGACTGCAATTAGAAAACAAAACAAACACACACAAAACCCTCAGAGAGGGAGGGTACGTGAGTCACCTTTATAGAAAAAGCCAGAAGAAAGTTACAGTGGGCTCCATCTCGGACAACCCCAAGCAGGTGCGAGGTCTCTGGCCCGGAGAGCTGCCTCCCTTTTCTTGCCCGCGAGGAACAGGCCAGCCTGACTGCGCGCGGCCCTCCTGCAGCCCCTCCCACCAGCCCGGGGCTGGGCTGCTCCTCTGTCACCACAGAGGCCCACGTCCGGCCGCACACACGGGGGCCCAGCAGTCCTGCAGCTGCCGTTCCCGCGGACGCGGGCACCAGGACACCTGCGCGTGCCGGGGCGCCCTCGCTGCGTGCACCTTGGCTGATGGGCAGTCCTGGCTCGCGGGGGAACACACAGCACACGCACGGAAGCCACCACGGACCTGTGTCGGCGGGGGCCGAGAGGGTGAGTGGGTCACCTCTCCCCTCGGAGATCTGGGGCGGAGAGGACAGTGCTCTGGGAAGACGTTCAGGTTGTGAGGGGCCCCTCCAGGAGCAGGCCGGGCCCCCAGCCAGGGAGACGCTCAGGGACAGAAGCAGCACCCAGCTGAGGCGAGACGCCGGGCTGGCAGGGGTGGGAATCCATGGGGGCCCCGAGTGCAGTCGTGGAGGTGAGGCGGGAGGACGGGAGCTTGGCCCCATTGCCGGTGCCTTGTCTGCTGCAGAGCTGTGGGCACAGCCATTGCTGTGGGTGCTGACACGGGACGTGCGTGGACCTTGGGGGAGGCTCTGGGGGTGGGAGAGGCGACAGCAGTAAGTCTGGCTCCAGGAGGCCGGAGGCAGGCCCAGTAGAGGAGGGCAGAGGGGCAGCACTGAGGGAGCTGATGAGGGGCAGGAAGTGGGGGCAGGAAGGGCAGAGCAGGCCAGGCGGCTCTGCCAACAGACCCTTCTAGAAAAGACTCGAGGGTGCGTGGAAGAGGAGGCAGGCCCGGGAGCCAGGGAGGCAGCAGGGAGCTCCGGCAAGGAGTGGCCCGGGGGTCCTAGGGAGGAGGTGTGGAGACAGGCCCGGCCTGCTTGTAAGGCCAGCCTGGACGAGAAGCCCACCGGGGTCCTCACTGACCCTGAAAGTTAGATTATCCATCCTGCCGTCCGGGAAGAATGTGGCAGATTTCCAGATGAGAAGGGGTGGAGTAGGGAGCGCTGGGCACCACGGAGTGCACTGAGCCCAGCGTGCCCCTGCAGAGACAGCCTTCCTGGAACGGCCCGCCTCCCCCCGGCTGCGCTCCAAGTTCCTCTTTCTCAGGAGCTGGAAAGGTGGTCTGAGGCCTGGGCAGGAGGGCGGGAGCCAAACCATTGTTCCCAGGTCCACCTCCTCCCCAGAAGGCCTGAAGGGAAGTTTCTGTTCCCAGGTTCCTGGACTTGCAAAAACCAGAGTGTGCAAAAGGGAAGTGGATCACCACGAGGAAATGGGAACCAGAGAAAGGCAGGCCAGGGCCAGCCCCCACCAGAGCGCCTCTGTGGCCGGAAGGGCAGGCTTGGGGGCTCGGGGGCATCCGCCTAGCTCCCAGGTGCAGAATGACAGGCAGCAGCCCCGGCCTGGACAGGATGGTGCCCCTCCCCCCCCACCCCCGCTTGTGTCCTTTGGAACGTCAGCTCCGATGAGAGCCCTCAGCTGCGAGACCCGCGCATGCTTCACCAAGCGCCTGTGACTAGGGTTAGACAGGACCACCGTTCACTCCCTCACCAGACCCGCTGACACGTGGCTGTTCTGGGGGTGCAGTCGCTGTCCCTGGGCCTCCTGAGCACCTCCAGCTGCTTCCCGCCCCCCTGTGCCACGTGCCCACAGCCCCGGGCGCAGCGGGCTCCACCACCAGTGCTCACAGGGACCCACGTTCGGTTTGCACAGGGCGTGGGCGAGCCCGTCTTGAGGCGGGCACGTGGCCGTCCAGTGGCCTCAGCGACGGTGGCCTCACCCTTGCACCTGGCCCCTGCCTCCCCCAGGTGTTCCCTTCCCTCCCCTGCCTCTCAGCCCCCTCCTCCCAGGCGGGAATGAACGCTCCTGCTTTGGCAAATACCGCATGCCCGTGTTTATAAAACAAAGTGGCTCCTCGGCGCTGGCTTCCCCAGAAGAATGCTGGGACAAAAGAGCAAAGCTTGTCATCGTCAGGCTGACAGAAAGCCAGCAGCTGGCATCCTCAGACTCGATGCGCACGAGAGCTGTGCACAGACGCGAACTCCTGCTCTTGAAATGAAGTGGATGATGCTGTATTTACTGGCTGTCAGCAAGCAGAAACTCAGGCCTACTTCCACTGAAGACCCGCACCGGCGGCCCCCGCCCGCTCTCCACACGTACGGACCCTCTCCGACGCGTGAGCCAGGGCCACACAAGCACGAGAACGGGGAAATTCTAAACAGACTGTGCGCCACGTGACCATTTCCCAAGAACGGAGCCACTCTGGGCCCAGCGCGCCGCTCACCAGCTGCCCTTCCCTGCGGCCCCACGGGGCAGCCGCGGGCAGCCCCTGGCTGGGGGGACACGGCCGGCAGCTCTGTGCGCCCCAGCGGTACGGGGAAGACACCCGCCCTTCTTCCTGCCAGTCCTGAGCCTGTCCTCAGCCACGGCCGCCCCTTCCAAGAGCCCTCGGTGCCCGTCTCCGTGCAGACTCGGTGCAGCCTATGGTTCAAGCTGCCTCTCAGTTTCCTGGCTCGAGAGAAAAAAGGAACTCATCAGGGCCCCACGCCCCGGTGTCAGGAACGGCCACGTGGGCTCTGGGCAGGCCTTGTCGCACCTGCCCCGACGCTCAGCTCGGCGCAGGCCGGGGTGCAGAGGGGAAGGAAGCCGGCGCGAGCGGGCGGGACCCGGCCCGAGGCTGCACATCCAGGCACAAGCCCCGTTCCGTGGAGCTGGTGTAAACAGAGGTAGGGAGGGGCCGCCGTGCCCGCCAAGGGAGGCAACGCGGAGCGATTCGCTGGGGGAAACGAGCAGTGTGCCTGCCGGCCGGGCGCGAAATACACACACGCACCGCACAGGAAGCCAGCGCCGGGAGGCTGCCGCCGGTAAGCGCCCGGGCCGGGGACGGGGGGTGTCTGCAGAGAAACACGGGATCCTCTCTGGTGTCTGTGCTGCCCAGTCGCTCACACACGGGTCTGTGGTCCAGGCGCAGAGACATGTGGGGTCGGGACAAGGGTAAGCACCTGAGGCGCGGGCCCGGCTGCGGCCACTCTGGGGCGCCGCTAGGGACGGGCGGCGGCAGGGAACGCTGAGCGCCCCGCACAGACCTGCGGTAGGAGGGAAGCGACAGGGCAGGTCTGAGGAGGACCAGGAGTGCGGGTCCTCGGGTCCCGGCCTTTCCTGCTGGCAAGCGCCCCACTTGAGCCAGAGCCAGTGCCTGTCCTAATGATGGCGCAGGGCCTTTCTCTTCTGGGGCACGTCTCTGTCCTCTCATGAGGAAAGCGGCTTGGACACGAGAGCAGGCGGACATCTCAGGCAGACCCTATGGGTCCTTGGACAGGACGTGCGCCCAGCTGGTCACAGCACGGACGGATGCTCTGGGATGGAAGATGTCCACAGTGGCCACAAGAATGTAGTTTCCTGGGGACTTGAGGCCAGTGAAGTCTGGCAGACAAGCTCCCCGCAGCCTCCTCTGCTCACTGTACCCCCCACCCCCACCCCGGTTACTGTCGGAGCCACGGTTCAGCATGGAGGAGCCTCAGGACAGAGAGGAGGCCACACTGAAAGATCCACAGCCAGCTCTGGAGGCATTCGGGAAGGAGAAGGAGAGCGGAAACCGGCCATGTAATCAGCTAAAGATGACATGAAAGGGACCCCTCCCCAGCCCCTGCGAGACCCAGTGCCTCGGCTGTGGGATGCACAGTGTTCTAGGAGCGCGCCACCTGCCCTGGGGCTCCCATCTTCTCCCCCAGCATCCAGCCCCCTGGGGTGCAGAGCATCCACCAGGGCCAGAGGCTGAGGAGCACTGTCTAGATTTTAGGACGTAGCCCATGCAGTGGGTAACAGTAAACACTACTAAAAGTGAGGTAACCAGCACGTGTGGGCAGAGCCCGGCCAGCCCTGTGTCCAGCCTGACCCTGAGTATCACTACCGTCTGACACACATCATCCATCACAGGCTGCTGGGTGGCATTCGTGAGGACTGCAAAACGTTCCCACTGACTGATGTCCCTGACGTCTGCACAGTCTCCTGCCCACCGGGGTCTGATGCTGGGGGACTCCGATGCAGACACGCTCCTGTTGTGGGGGCCCCCGGCCTCCATTTCCTTCACTGTTAACCCCCCATCACCCCACTGGCCCGGGTGGGGCAGGGCGAGGCAGACCATTGGGTAAAGGTCTCTGGTCACAGAGTCCTTTCCCCATGTCACCCCTCACACCCACGCCATGCTCCGGCCTGCAGCTGGTGTGGGCAGGGCCTGGCCCCCGAGCCCCTCCATGGGCAGCAGGGCTGGCTGATCCCTGTCCCTAAGCTTGGGAAACAAATGTTTGCTTTGTATGTGCTTGCCCAAGAGGATTTCTTGTCCTGAGAGCAGGAGATCAGGTTGGACCAAACTCCAGTTTGGAAACTAAGGTTTTCCTCCAGAGAACTGACATTGCTGAAGAGTGTTCTTTCCTCACATTGTGGGTTCTCTCGGCCAGCTGTGTGGCCAGGCCTCCCAAGCGCTAGAACGCAGGCCACCGGGTTGCACTCCGCCTGGGCGCTGCCTCCAAGGCTGGGTGAGGGCGCCTTGGCGGGGCGGATCTCCTCCCCACCACCCCCACTGGGAGCATGTCCCCCCAGGGAACCCCAGGCTCCACGACGGTTCTCGTGGACGTGGCCTCCCTGGGACCCCGCGATGGCTCTCTGGGCACGAAGGCACGAGTGTCTCAGCCCGTGGCAGCCAGCCCCACTTCCAGCCGCCCCCGCCCGGCTTAGCGCCTCCTGCTCTCCCAGCTCAGCTCACGGTGCGCCTCGGTCACACACACCGGCTTGTGCAGCTGCCCACGTGTGCACCCACGCCTGCTCACGGGGCTGGCGGTGCCGCCTGCCGGTGCAGCCTGGGTGGCATGAGAGACAGGACGGGTCTCTGGCCACCAGACCGCAGATGTGGGTGTGGAAGGCGGGTACTCAATTCCCATGCATGCCGAGAAGGGTCCAGGCAAGGCTGTGGCCTGCTCGGCAGAGAGGCTGCTTTTCTCACTCGGTGGCTGTGGAGGGTCACCCTGTCACTGGAAGGCCCTGTCAGAACACATCCCAGCCCCGAGCGCAGTGTAGGTGCCGCCCTGGCGGACGGGCCACTGGCCCCAGAGGCACCTGTCTTTGCAACCCACTTCCAGTGACGAGGCTGAACGGGAGGGGGTCACGTGGACTCAAAGCCACGCAGCCCAGGCGGAGCGGTGAGGGCACGGTGGGGTGGGGGAGGTCCTGCAGCGGGGGCCCTCCCGGCGCAGAGAAGCTGGGACCCAGGAGGAGCCACGAAGCGGGCTGGGAGCGACTTCCCAGCAGCATCTTGGGCGAATCATCCATTGCTCGGATTTCTCTCAGAAACAGGCTTAGGGAGACTCACCATGGCCGGGAAGATTACTGCAGCATCGCGACCTGGCTGGCCCGGCTCAGGACTTAGGACAGCCATGGGACGGCACCTTCGCTTCCACAGGAAACACACGTGCCCAGGACGGGATTTTAGTCTCTGACTGTCCTGTGCTAGCTTAAGGAGCGAGGCTTTCTCCCTGCGCCACCTCTGTCTGCGTTTCGGAGGGGTCCGCAGGCCCGGCTCTAACCTTCCGCTGCTTTCTCCCACACAGCCCCGCCCGCCGCCGCCGCCGCCGCCATGTGGAGCTGCGGCCCACTCAACAGCACGGGCAGCCTTGAGGACCAACTCCTCTGCCAGCACTTCTACGTGGTCCTGTCCGTCTTCTCTCTGCTCTACCTGGTCGTCGGCGTCCCCATCGGCCTGGGCTACAACGCCCTGCTCGTCCTGGTCAACCTGAACGACCAGAGCAGCATGACCATGCCCGACGTCTACTTCGTGAACATGGCCGTGGCAGGCCTGGTGCTCAGCGCCCTGGCGCCCGTGCACCTGCTGGGCCCCTCCGCCTCGGGGTGGGCCCCGTGGGGCTTCAGCAGCGAGGCCCACATCACGCTGCTCGTGCTGTTCAACGTCTCCTCCCTGGTGACCATGTACTCCACGGCCCTGCTCAGCCTCGACTACTACATCGAGCGGGCTCTGCCGCGCACCTACATGTCCAGCGTCTACAACACCAGGCACGTGTGCGGCTTTGTCTGGGGCGGGGCCCTGCTCACCAGCTTCTCCTCCCTGCTCTTCTACATCTGCAGCCACGTGGCGGCCAGGATCGTCGAGTGCTCCAAGATGCAGGACACAGAGGCTGCTGACGCCATCATGGTGTTCATTGGGTATCTGGTCCCCACCCTGGCCGTGCTCTATGCGCTCGCGCTCCTCTCAAGGATCCGGAAGGAAGACACGCCCCTCGACCAGGATGCGGGGAGGCTGGACCCCTCGGTGCACCGGCTTCTGGTGGCAACCGTGTGCACACAGTTTGGGCTCTGGACGCCTCACTACCTGACCCTCCTGGGGCACACGTTGCTTGCCTTGCGGGGGAAGCCCATCGACGGGCACCACCTGGGGATTCTGCTCTTTGCCAAGGACTTGTCGAGATTCCTGGCCTTCTCCAGCAGCTCCGTGATGCCACTTCTTTACCGCTACACCAACAGAAACTTCCCCAGCAAACTCCGGCGGCTGATCAAGAAAATGCACTGTGGGCACCAGAGCTGCTCCCCAGACCAAGTGGTGGTCCAGCAAGTGATGGTATAGAGAGCCGGTCCTGGGGCCGCCATCAGTGCTCACCTTGCGCTCACCCGGAACGTGGCCGAGGGTGCACGCCCTACAGGCACGGTCCACTCCCCGCTGCCGGGAGACGGGTGACTGACACTTCGATTGGATGCATGGCACTTTTCACTGTCTTCCCCAGGAGGTCACTGCGGCAAGAATAAAGGACAGCACAAGGCGTGTTCTGGCCAAGCTTTCTGTTGTTCAAAGCAGCAGGGGCCTGGTGTGAAGGAAAGCCGTGTCAGCCCTTCTGCCCGAGGCGTGTGCACTGCTCAGTCCTCCAGGTCCACGCCCTCAGCCTCCAACACACTGGGTCCCCGGAACAAAGTGATGACAATCAAAAGCCAGTATTTATACTTCGTCTTGTTAAAATTCTTGATTCCCTCTCTTAGTTTATTTTTGTTTATAAGAAGAGAGATCTGAGAGAAAAGTCACAACAGTATGAAAATGAAGGAAGCAACACAAAAGAGCACCCACGTCGGAAGGGTGGGTGGGGGTGGGCCTGGCGGCTGCAGGGTCACGTGGAGGGGGCGGGCGAGGTGTCACAGGTGGCGTGAAGATGTTTAGAAGGAAAAAGCCAGCAGTGTGGCTGGTCTTAGCCGAGAGTGAAGTAGCTCGCAGCTCTCTCCTTGCCCACCGAACGCACCCGGTACCCCGGCCGCCCTCACAGGTGGCATCAGGCCGGTATAGGTCAACTCCCCAATGTGGGCACTAAACTCAACAATACAAACAAACTGAAGGCAAAGGCGGTTAACGCTGAAGCGGAAGGGACTGCCCAGGGGCAAGACAGGCCTGGAAGACCGAGCCTCGTCTGGCGCAGGGGCGGAGCGTGGGGCCGATGCCGCCACCTTGCACCTGTCAGGTGCTCCACGGCTGCTGCCGCGGGGAGCCCGAGACCCGCCTGCTCAGCCAGAAGCAGCATGCACCTGGATCCTTCCACACCGGGGCCCATACACATCTGCTTTAAAACTGTGGGAACAGGAGCCCCCTGCCCCCCACACCATCACGACACATCCCAGGCCTGCAGCCCCTAACCCCAACTCTGAAATCCACAAAACTCAAAAAACAGGAAGATTTTTCAGGTTGGCAGCAAATTTGTTTGGTAGCAAACCCTGATCTGAAGTGGTAGGAGGGCACTTTTCTGAGGAAAGAGGAGTGTGACTATGGGGCCCTGCCCCAGGCCCACTGTCCCGTAGCGTGCAGTACGCACAGCATGTTACTGTGTGTGCGTGCGCACATGCAGAAGACAGACCCACAGAAGTCGTTTGCTGAAGGAACCATAGACACGCGCATTCCTTAAAATGTGGTTTATATTTCAACCGAAGTTTCCTCGCAGTGTTACGATGAGAGAGAGAATAGCTTGGGCTGAATTGGTGATTTGGTAACACCATCCTGCTTTTAGGGTTGTGCATCCAGAAAAAAAAAAAACACCTGCTTTGTTTTTGGTCGATGCTCAGTAATGCGCCCTATTTATTTATTTATTTTTTATTTTTATCTCTTGACTTCCTTCACCCATTTCTCCCACCGATCTGTTGTTTCTATGACCTTGGTTGTTTTTTCAAAGATCCCCCATATAAGTGAGATCATATGGTATTTGTCTTCCTCTGGCTGATTTATTTCCCTCAGCACAGTGCCCTCCTGGTCCCTCTGTATTGTCGAAAATGGCTGGATTTCATTCGTTTTTATGGCTGATGTTGCACGGTGCATGTTCTCTGTGTGTATGTACACCCCCCCCCCCATCTTCCGCGTCCACCCGTCCATCGAGGGGCACTTAGCTGCTTCCATGTCTTGGCCATGGAGAATAATGCTGCAGTGAACACGGGGGTGCAGACGTCTTTTCAGTTAGTGGTTTTGTATCCTTTGGGTAAATACCACAAGTGTGATGACTAGGTCGTAGGGTAGTTCTCTTTTTTTAACTTTTGAGGAAACTCTATATTGTCTGAGTGGCAGCACTGGTCTGCATTCTCACCAATGGTGCACGAGGGTTCCCCTTTCTCCACATCCTCACCAGCTCTTATCTCGTCTTCTTGATGATGGCCATCCTAACAGGTATGAGGAGCTCTCCCTCTGTGCTTCTGATGCGCATCTCCCTGGTGGTGAGGGGTGCAGAGCGCCTTTCCCGTTCATGTTAGCCATCTGTGTGCTCTTTGGGGAAATGTCTATTCTGACCTTCTCCCCATGTCGTAATCGGATTTTGTTCTGCTACTGAGTTGTAGGAGTTCTTTATATGTATTTTAGATATTAGTCCCGTAGGAGAGATATTAACATACTAACTTGCGACAACCTGAAAACTTCTGAGTTCTGACACATCTGGTCTGAGGATAACAGGGTGTGGCTCGATTTTCTGCCACATTCCATGCAGGGAAGTCGCTCTTTGGTCCTGGTCTCTTGGGAAATTGAGCCCATGACTTAGTTGCGTTTTTCTATCTGCAGAATGTATCCCCTCTAGGATGATGTGACTGAGTTAAGAGTCTGCCTGTGCAGAATCATGAAAGTACACTGGATGCCACGGCCCTGGTCCTGCTTGCCCCTGGTAGCTGTGAAACTCTGGACCAGTTCTGTGGGGCCCTGACAGTAGGTCCGGGGCAGAATGAGAGACATTCCCAGGTTGCTTCTGTCAGGAACGTGCTATTTCTACTGAAGGACGAGGTCCCCCCTCTGCTGCTCCAGGTCTTCAGATGCACCGGGGTTTCTTTTCAAATCCCAAAGCCTCAGGCCCGACCCCCTCCACCCTCCTCGAGCTGTGGGCTGCACGACGGGTAGTCCCGAGGCCAGGGCTCCTCTGGGAGAGCCTGGCATTGGCTGAGTGACCCGTGTGACTGCATGGGCCCCAGCACAGCAGCTGCAGAACCTCTCGCCTGCAACACGCCTCCTGCTGCTTCACCTCCAGTTCTGTCACGGCCGGCGGGCGGGCGGGCGGGGCCCCGCCAGCGTCCACCATGCACAGCCAGGCTCCTGGTCAGGAAGCCAGCACTGGCATTAGCGGAAACGGGATCCAGCGGGGGGGCTGGTGTAGTGGCAGGTCCTGTTTCAAATAAAAAGACCTTTTTCCTTGCTTATCTGTTCTGCTCTTTGCTCCGGGAGAAAGAGCTCCTAGGAGAGAAGGAAAGCCCAAGAGCACAGAGCTGGGGGTACATGGGTCTCTGCCCACAGCCCTTGAGTGTCTCACCCCAGCTGGGGTCCCCCAAACAGGAGAGGGACCTAAAATCACTGATTTGTTTTCAATTTCTCAGTGGCTCCGGTTGCAAACTAGCTTGTTTCTGGTGACGTCCAGGGGCCTGAGGGCTGAGGACAGAACGGAGTGTCCTGGCGGCTCCAGCAGCTGTGTGACCGCCGGGGGTCCCTCCCCCTTCCCAGCGGCCCCGTGTGCTGGTGACACAGGGCCCCTGAGGCACGTCGCAGCCTGGCAGTTCTTCCTGGTGAAGCACAGGCCCGAGGCAGGCTGGGTCTCCCGTGCAGACCCTGACCTCTAATGGAGACCCCCACCACTGCTTTCGCAGCATCCCCGGGTCTCACAGACGTGTCTTCACCTCCATGCTCTTCTTCCTGCTGGGAACACCTCTGCCACCAACCCACATGCTGCAGAACCTACTCTCCATTTCACATTTGTTCATCCACATTCTTGTGTTAAATTCACCTCAGGTCAATCTGGTGTGACCTGACCCTTCTCTTCCAGGTATGGGAGCTTCCAGCGCCTCTGCCAAGTTGCCAAAAAAAAAAAATGGAAAGAATTTTGAGCTGAGAGGAGAATGAGCAGCTATCTGGAAAAGCTAAAGTAGACTGTGAACTCAATCCTATATATATATATATTTTTTTAATTGACCAATCTATACTTCCCCCAGTGAAAGTTTATGTTTCAAGGTCATTAATTTTGTTACCAAATCCTGATGATTACACTTTTTTTTTTTAATTTTATTATATTACGTTAGTCGCCATACAGTACATCATTGGTTTTTGATGTGGTGGTCCACGATCCATTGTTTTCGTATAACACCCAGTGCTCCATGCAGTACGTGCCCTCCTTAATACCCGTCACCGGGCTAACCAATACCCCCTCCCTGATTACACTTTTAAAATTAATCTTATTTTTGTTAATCCACAAACACTCATCTATTTTGCCATGCTTGTTTAAGATTCCAAAAGGTGAGTTTAATCTTAGGTTAACTTCATGAAGGTTATAGAATTTATCTTAGGAAACCAGAGGTACCGCTAATTGTGGCAGACATGTCGATGAGTCAAACATTCATTCCTTCATAGAAAGCACTTGATAAAGGATATAAACCTGGAATAAACTATTAAGACTCTAAGTTACAAGCCCAGTTCTTGAATTTAAAATCGGTTGGAAAATTGGGGGCTTTTTCATTTCTCATCTGTTAAATCTGCTCCCGTGGATGCACCCATTGGCCTAAAGTTCTACATAAATAAGGCAGGAAAACGTGCTAAAGAAAAAACCCACACATTTGAAGATTTAAATTATTTGATATAATCCAATTTTGGAATTCTTAAAATGTGTACTTCCAGGGCTATAGGCTGTAGATCAGAAAACGGCACAGAACTTACCACCAGGAGATCGGTACCTCCCTGGTTCTGCGTAGCTCAGGGCTACAACCACAGGAAGCCGACCAGTCGTGGCCACGCGCGGTGTTGGAGTGCGCCGCGAGCGCCACGCACAGGTCGGGCCCCAAGGCGAGCAGAGACAGCCTTACAACTCGTGCCAACGTCACTCTTCCTGGGGAACAAAAATTTAAAAATGGCCGACCACATCCTGGGGGCTGAGGACAGAGCGGAGTGTCCTGGTGGCTCCGGCAGCTGTGGGGTGGGGGGTCCTGACCCCTCCGCAAGAGGTCAGCCTGCTGTGCGCCTAGTGAGCGCTCAGTCAAGTTGCGAAGTGACGGAGTCTTCTAGGAACGAAAGAATTTGAAGATACCCATTTTATCTTAATGAAGAATACGCAGTTTGAAGACTTTTACGATGCGCCTTACTGTGTCCACCGTGTACGCGTGTGAGACGGGGTCCTGAGGACAAAGCTTTGCTGAGTGCCCACTGCATCCCCAACCGTGCCCCTGGTATTTAAGGCCACGTAACGAGAGGCTCCTCCGGCCCCTCTGCCGGTCACGCCGGGTGACCCTAGGACCTAAGCCGCGGCGCCCGGGACGCCGGAGCCTGGCGCGGCCGTGCTGAGCTCTAGCGGACGGACCACCACTCGAACTACTTCCCAGCCCCGCGGAGCGGCCGTGTTTGCGGAGCTCCATCCAGTGGCCGTCGGCGGACCCTCACTCTGCAGGGCGGCCGAGCACTGCCCGCGGAGCCCCGGCCGCTGGGACCCGCGTTCCCACCACGAGACGCTGCTTCCCACCGGTTTCACCGCCGACGTGCTTGGGGCCGGGCGGGCCCCGTTCCGTGACGTGACTCCGTGATCTCCTACGGTGGCTGCGCCCCCACACCAGCTGCTGAAGAGCAGACACCCTGCTACACACCCCGACGGGACTTGTCCTTCAGGAACTCTTCCCCGCAGACACAGGCCCACACTCCACGAGGCTCTCCGAATTCACCGCAAACGGTGCCTTTACAAAAACACAGCCTTCCGTCCGCCAGGGGCCGCCCCGCACGCACATACACGCGCACTCGCGCCCGCTGCCCACGCCGAGCCCGCGCAGCCCCAGGCGGCCACACTGGAGCCGGCAGAGCCAGGTGCCCGCGGGACGGTAGCCGGCTGAGGGCCTGTGACGCTGGATTTCTGGGCAGTTAAGGCTCGGCACGCTGCTGTTCACGGGGCAGCTCCACGCTGGGATTTCTGATCTCCGAGTGAAGCCAAACATTTAATGCAACGTCCTACATATCAGGAAGCTTAAGTGCTATGGCTAGAGAGGTAACTAAGAAACAGTTGCAAGATTATACCTGCTTTTTATTTTTTTTTATTTTTTAAAGATTTTATTTATTTATTTGACAGAGAGAGAGACAGCGAGAGAGGGAACACAAGCAGGGGGAGGGGGAGAGGGAGAAGCAGGCTTCCCGCCGAACAGGGAGCCCGACGCGGGGCTCGATCCCAGGACTCTGGGATCGTGACCTGAGCCAAAGGCGCCCCATATACCTGCTTTTTAAAAACCGCTGGGAAAGTTTCCATCTAAAAAGGCGCTGGTGAATGGTGGAGTCTGGAAGCGGAAAGCACTCTGGCCCGTGGCCTCTGGGCCTGCTCACACGCGGCCAGCTGGAAGGCCCCACGGGTCCAACCTCTGCTACGTGGGGGCTGCCCGTCTCCTGAAGCATTCAAACTACTTCCATCACAGACAGGGGGCCCATCGCTGTGAGGCCCTTCCCACTCCCGGGCTTCCAAGATCAAGGAAACGCTCGTGCAGTGGACTCACGATTCCACCAGGTGTGAATGACGCTCCCAAAAAGCGCCGGCCCCCTACCCCCCCGGAGGAGGAGCCCACACTCCTCCCCTCCTCTGTGGACATCTGTTACCTCTGCACACACCGCGCCTTATCTGTGAGGAGACAGCCCACCAGACAGGGCTCAGTGGGCCTAACACTGGGGCCCTAAGGGCAGCACCGCGCTCACCACACGGTCGCGGAGACAGGCTGCCAGGCTGAGGGGCTTGGAAGTCAGGGTCGGAGCCACAAATAACCCGAACATGGTTTTCTTCAGGAAAACATGTGTCCAAACACCCCAAGCAAGTCCCCCCAGCGTCTGAAAGGCCCCATTACTTGGCGCTGTGGGTTCGCTCCAAGATTCTTGGGTGACCACCGAGGCCAGATGAGCATGGAGATAAATCAGGAAAGAGCCAGCAGGACGACCGCGGGTACGCGGGCAGACAGACCGCCTGTTGGGGCAGTGGCTCGGCTCCTTGTGCTAGGAGCACCCGTGGGGGCGCCCGCATGTCTGCACGCCTGCCAAGGCTCCCATCGTCCCACAAAGCTGCAGAGAAACACCCAGACTGTGGCCTGCGCTGGAACTGAGATCGGTAACTCCATCATCAGCCTACTCTTTCTTTCTCTTGCTGAATGAACAGCCAGGACAAGGAAAGTAAAACAAACAGCTTGGTGGCGAGTGGGGGCGGAAGGCCAGGGAACAGGGATCGGCTGCACATGGGCAGGTGGGACCCCTCCGAGGTGACGGAGAGGTCCCTGAAGTGGGCTGTGGTGAGGGCTTCTACTAAGTATCAGTGAACTGTATTTTCAGAACAGCGGAGTTATATGGTGTCTATCTCAAATAAAGCCATTTTTAAACACATAAAGGTGTCTTAGTGACAAGAATCAAGACACACGCAGGGGGTCATCAGTGCCGGTATTTCAGAACATGACATGAGAGGCGGCTCCCCCCAGGCCCCGCAACCACTAATCTTCCCATCTGCATGGACCGACTTCTCCCGGACACGTCCTCAGTGGACTCACAGAACATGTGGTCTTTTGTGGTGGGCTTCGCCCACTGGTAAGGTCCCTCCAGCCTGTGGAAGGTGTCAGTCCACCACTCCTTTCTATACAGTGCATGGGTGTACGTTTCCTTATCCATTCCTCCGTCAACGGACACTTGGGCCGCTTCCACCGCGGCCAGTGTGAGGAGAGCGGCTGTGAACACGGGTGTGCGAGACGCCGGTGGGAGAAGGCTGTCTGGACAGGCCATGCCGTACAGCACAGCCATGTCCACAACCTGGGCTGGGCCGTGGGCAAAGCCAAGGGCAGATGCTCTTACTGCTGAGAACACGAAGTCCGACCGTCCGGTGCTCACACACAAGGATGAGACGTCCCAAGACAGCGTGTTCTGCGACAGAGGGCGGGTGGGAGAGTTACTGCTCCCTGTATGGGCGGTCCCATCGCCTTCTCAACACGGGGCCAGAAACTCGGGAGGAGCTGCGGGCACAGGCAGACCGCTGCCAGTGCCCACTCGAGTCGAACAGCCCACCCAGCTGCCAGGCAGGCCCTGTGCTCTGGGGGCAGAGGGAGGGCAGGGGAGGGCGTGGGGTCAAGGGCACACCTTCTTTCAGGCTTTCGCTCATGTCCAGTATCCGACACACTCCGACCTCCTCACTGGCGTCTGCACTTGGCACTGAGGGAGCGTGGGCCGCACAAGGGATGGGGCGGGCCAGGAGATGAGGCGGCACAGCCCTCCGTCCCAGAAGCCATGTCTTCCTGCACCCCAACCCTGATTCAGAGCATGCAGCCTCGGGGCTCAGACAATCCAGCGGGCAGTAAATCAGATCCATGGAAATGCTAAGACAGGATGTGACAGAAGGTGGGGACGAGTCCTCGAGGCACCTCGGGAGGAGGGTGCTGGGATGTCCGAAAGGTAGATGGACGGTGGGCTGGAGAGGGATCCAGGCCAGGCTGGATGTGGGGCTGGGCTGCAGAGGCCGGCCCACGTCAGACCCATGCGGGACCCTCTCTTTGTGCGGCTCACGCCGTCTGGCAGAAACCTGCGTTTACGACGGTCCCTGGCCTCACACATCCAGGTGGGCCCGCTTATCTAAGCCTCAGATGACCACACGCGGCACTGGCATAAATACTGCATCTGGCTGGAGCTAGCCGGCCTGCCCTCACCACCCCCACCTCAACGCCTCCGGCTCTCCCCTCCCCTCGGGACCAGAATTCAGGCTATGAGCGCGGGTGGTTCTCTCAGCAGCTGTGTTTGCCCTCTGTTTCACCCCTCTGCCCGCGGAGGGCCAGCCCAGCGGCCAAGGTGCCCACGAGAACAGGAGGCTCCTGTGTTGTGGTGGTTCTCACGGCCCGCCGGCCAGGGACTGGCTGCCGGCAGTGCGAGCTCGTGGCGGCCGCGCAGCCTCTCGGCCAGCAGCAGCTACGGCGCAGACGGAACGCGTTTCGGACGCTGCAGAAAGGAGCCAAACCATACACCAGGCCTCCCAGTGGAGGCAGCTGGGGAGGACAGTGTGGTTTTCTCAGCTTAACAGAAGAGCAGGAGGTCAGGGCAGGGAGAGGCCAGCTGGGCCAGCTGGGCCCGTCGCTCTTCAGTAGCTCAGACATTTGCCCACGAGGCTGGGAGAGTCCAGAGGGTAGGCTTCTTTCGCTAAATCGGGGCTCTCAAAACCCCCAAGCCCCAAGCTCATGCGAGCAGGAGGCAGGATGCCCCAAAGCGTAGGACAGACGTGGTTACTGCTCCCTGGGGACTCACTCTAAGGCGGCCCCAGATTTCACTTATGGGAGCAACGTCCCCATGATGCCAGCGGAGCCCACACATGAGCACCATCCACATGGAGCAGGGCTCCCACCACACCTCCTGTCCCCAGGAGGGACCCCTCCCTGCGGCAGTGCCCTGGCCCCACGTAGCCCAGCCAGGCTTCTGACAAGCCCGATGAGGCCCACCCACCAGCTCCATCACCCCGAGGCATCCTTCCAACAACCGGGCGCAGCTCTGTAAACCCATTCACAACAGGAAAGGTGGGAGGCCCACGGTCACCAGCTGCACGTTCACACTCAGAGCCCAGAGAGCTTGCCAGGGTCGTGCACAAGGGCTTGGACACCAGCAGGCTGAGGGAGGCATGCCAGCCACGCAGCAGCTCGGGGCACCTTGCTTCCCCTGCTGGCCACACACTTGTCAGGGCCTGACTCCAGGCTGGGTCCTTCCCTGTGGGTACCCGTAGGCGGGGCTGATGGCCACAGGGGTCTAACAGCAAGGCACCTGGTAACCCTGGGAGCCGAGAGGCGGACGCAGGCCAGTGACATTGACAGGGACCCAGCCTCTCCCTCCAGGCCTCAGGTCTCCCACCTCTAGAGGAGATTAGCCCCTGTGCGCCGTCCTCAAGCCTCCATGAGGCTTCCCACTCCTGAGCAAGCTCCCAAGTAGTTGCTCGGACCCGGGGCTCTGGGAACAGAGGCCCCAGGCCGGCTTGCTCTCAGGTGCTCATCAGCAACAACACTGTAGGACCCATGTGGGGGGTCCAAGTTGTAAGAGATGTTCAGATGAAACATGGTCTCTGACCCCAGCCTGGGCTCAGCGACCGAGGGGGCCCCCAGGGGCATTCTTTGCCTCCCTAGGGCCTCTGTGGGTTTTCCCTGGAGCTCACGTGGCCGTGGATGCCATCAGTGACCCCAGGGGGCTGCGTGCTGCATGGAACGTCCTCCAAGTGCTCCTCTACCTTACGCAGGGCCAGCTGCAAAAGGGACGCAGGTGCGTAAAGCAGGCTCTGCATGTTGCGTCTCCAGCCGGGGCTGGCCCGGGGACAGCGGCCAGGGAAGGCACACAGGCCCCCAAATCTATTGCTGAGCCCTTGCTTCCTTTAGGCAGGTCCTCTCCATCAGGAATTTGGGGGCTCCCAGGCCACTTCCTGACTCCCCCAAGGCTCAGGACCGTGTGGACCCTGTCCTCCCTCCGAAATGCTTACCTGCCCTGTGCCCAGCCTCCTTGCCAGGGCGCGGGTGACCAGATGTGGATGACCCGTGCAGGCAACAGCGCCCTGACTCTGCCTGACCCCGAGTGAGGCTCCAGGCACAGGTCTGCGGGACAGTGTGTTCAGGACTCGGGCTCACTGACGTCCACCCTGCTGTCAGGGGACAGAGGGCAGTGCCCGGTGGGGGTGGCACCAATGCTGGCCCTGGAGCGGAGCACACTAAGGGGGAAGCTTCAGGGGACTTCCCTCCGGCTACACAGGTCGGGAGCACTTTTCCCTATGTTATGGGTGGGGTTTTAGGTCCTATTTTAAGTTGCAGACGTTGCACACTTTCTGGGAGGGACCGTTTTGTGAACGGGCCAGTGTGTGGAGTCTGCAGGAAAACCGCTGGATGCCCACAGACACCGGGGGCACAGGCACACACATTACTTCTTCTGTCTACGAGACGAGGCTACCTCGCTACGTAGGCCGATGTGAATGTTTCTGGGTCACATGGCCAAGCCACACTCTCCTTAAAATGCAACGTGTGTGGTTTCAGTGACTTAAGACTGAATTCCCGTCTTCCTTACAGGACTGTCGGTCTGTGCCTGCCGTTTCCAGCGAGCCCAGAGCAGCCGAAGGAGAGTGCAGGCTGGAGACGGAGGAGGCGCGCCGGGGCCCCGCACAGGTGAGCTGCCGGCCCTCCCGGCTTTCTTCTCTTTCCCTGCTTCTGGGTGCCCCCCTCCCCCGCCGGCTTACTGGGACCAAGCGCTGGCAGACAGCGCGGGCTGACGGGTGGTTTCACGGCTGAGCGCCATTTCTCTCTGAAAACTAAGGCTCCTTTAAACTATAGGCTGGCTCCAGTAAAAACTAAAACGAGACTTATTTTCCTAGCATTTCGACCTGGAAGTGACTGAGCGGACTGCTCAGGTCTTCCTCACTAAGCAGAGACTGATAGTGGCTCTAGTTCTGTGTCCCGAAGACGGAGTCAGAGCAGCTTATTATCGACTGTCAGCACACACATCTGGGCGCCGACCGAAGCTGCCAGGGGCACTCCTCGCCCTGCGTCTCCATCCTGGGGCACAGACGTGGAGAGCTTTCGGTCTGGCAGAGTACAGTGAACGTCTTACACAGGGCACATCTGGAACGTATATGTTCCATGGGGCGCGAAGCCTGGAATGGGGGGCCTCTTTCCACAACCGTGGCGGGGCGGGGCGGGAAGCCCAGACCCGGCAGTGTTCCACCCAGAGGGTGGAGCCTAGAAAGGAAGGGAAGGTTCAAGTTTTCAAAGCAAGCAGGGGCAGCCAGCCTTCTGCACAAGGCAGGCTTTGTGTTCCGGTGACGCTCAGTTGGCTCTCCGTGACCACCTGAATCCCCTCTGTATGTGGAACCCCCACGTGCCCCCTCGTCTGACAGAATCTTCACAAAGATGCTCGGGGCTGACATGCTGTTGACACACACCCAGGAGCTGATCAATTTGTGCAAGACCACTATGGAGTGAAACGCTGGGCTATCCACCGCACAGAGGGGCGGTGTTCACCTGCTGCTGGGACAGGGCAATGACGGAAGCCCACGGAGCAGAGCCCTCCAGGACCTCTGGGGACAGGGCTGGGCCCTGCACGTGCCCCTCAGCCGGGGGCCCGAGGAAGGTCAGGGCAGCAGAGGACGGGGCTGGACGTAAGAACTGGGGATGGCAGGGCAGAGACCGCCGGGGGAGGGGTCCGAAGGGCCACAGCAACCCCTCGCCAGGCGCTGCAGTCCAGAGCGCAGGACATGGCATCACCGCAGGGGCCGTGTGGGGAAGGACAGAAACAAGGGTCTGGCAGCCAGCCTGGCCGTACGGCGTGCCACGGCCCTCACAGAGCGCCAGCGTCAGATGCCGTCCTGGGACCGGCATGAAGCAGACCGCGGAAGGCCACAGAACGTCAATACCCTCCCGTCTGGTCCAAACGTGAGCTCCGCCTCTTTACCAGTGACGCCACACCCACCCTCAGGCAAGCCCACGCAGGACCCCGGTCGTGGTACAGCCCCCACTTTCTGACAGACAGCGTCCACTTCCTCAGACCCTCCTCCAGATCACCCACCCACCCCCAAACCCTACAGCAGGCGCCTCTGCTGCGATGCTCCATGGGGCACACGGTTTGGCTCGCCCCATCCCGTGCCAGGTGCCAGCTACAGGTGTTCTCCAGCTAAGGCACCGATGGCCCATGAGGACAGGACAGTGGCAGCCGGCGGCCAGGGCCAGGCTCCTCACGAGTGCTCGGTAAGTGTGTGGGAACGGGTGGATGGAGGGTGCATCTTTAAACCAGGGGTGAGTTTGCCAAAGCACGGTTCTCTCAGGCTCAGCTCTGGGAGTTGAGGCTGCTCCCAGTGCACCGGGAGGTCCTGGCCACCACCAAGGACGACAGGGCTGTGGGTGGACACAAACGGGCACCCCTAGGCCAGGAGACCCCCTTCGTTTCTGCCCTCAGAACCGTCCAGACCATTGGGAAGCTTCTCACAGGCGAGCTGAAAAGAAGGGCCTTGAGTACAGACAAGGGACTCTCACGGTGTCTCTGAACGGCTGCTGAGCAGCAAGGGGACACGGGGGAGTGTGCTCAGGGTCAGAGGAAGAGCCCGTGGGGGGCTCAGAAGCCCGGGGCTCTGCCTGCCCTCACAGGGGCAAGCCTTCCACAGCTGTGCTCTGGCCTCCTGCTTACGCAGGGACGCAAGACGTGTCCACGAAAGCTGCGGGGATGGCGGCGAGGCAGGGTCCTCTGTCCAGGCAGGGACGTCCACCGTGCGAGGAGCAGGTGCCCCAGCACCAGGTCGGACAGGGAGGAGCTGTCTCTCCTAGAGGTATGTGTGTGCACACGCGTGCGCCTGAGTGTGTCCAGGAGAGACAGAGGAGGTCTCGGAAGACACCAAAGGAGCAAAGTGGAAACCTTTTAATCTTTACACTTCGGGGAGGTTATTTTCCCCAAAGCCCATAGAAGACATTCAGAACGGTTCAGGAATTCACGCCCAGGAAGGAGAGGAGGCAGACGCCCGGTACGGGGTCCCCACAGAAGCAGTATGGGTAAGCAGGGCCACACAGCCGGTCACGCTCCCTTCCCAGTCCCCAGGTGGGGGCCAGAGATGGGAGGCTGGGGCCGGCTCCCACACGCCATCTGGGTCTGAGTCTTGGGTGGCCCCCTATGCCCAGTGTCCACGAAAGCTCATGCCCTCCACCCTGCACCACCGTAAAGCTGGTGGGCTGGACAGCACAGGGCCTGGCCATGTATGGGCTGAAGAGTGACTCATGAGGCCCAACGGCTCCCCGTCTGCAGGGAGCACAGAAGACGGGGCTGGAATGGAAACATTTACGCAGCCAAGCCCAGAAGGCGCTACAAAAGCCAAGTCCTGCCAGGGGGAGCAGGAGAGGGAGGGGCTGGCCAAGAGGGAAAGGGGCTGATGCCTTGGGACAGAGTAGGAAGGAATCCTCCCAAGGGGCAGGGACAAAAAGCAGTTTACCTTCCCGGCACTCGGTCCTATAACTCACTAGATTAACATGGAGCACGGAGCGCGCCTACCACATTCTCACGCGCCTGCAACATTAGGAGCTGGTGGTGGAGAAACAAGCCAGAGCTTGTGGATGACGGGACCCCAGATGACGACTGCCCAGAGGTTCACATCTGAGACCGATGGGGCCACAGGGACAGGGTGCGCTCGGAGACCCTGGCAGAAGGTCACGCCAGCCAGGCTGAGGACACGGCACAGTCACTGAGCAGACTCCTGACCTCAGAGGCTTATGCTCTTTCCATATAGAAACAGTCTGTGAGCCTTTCTGGGATCACATGTGAAATGAGCACAGACCTGGAAAGGACCCAGCAAAGAAGGACAGCAAAAATTCAGAGACACCGTAAGCATCCGCAGTGGGGTCCCAGCACTCGAGTCGTTACTCATCCACAGGGGTGACAAGAAGGGCCATGTGGACGCAGGGAAAACACCGAACAATCCAGGTGCCCAGTGCCCTGAGCAGAGCTCCCTGGGACATAAATGCAGGCCCGTAACAACGTACGCGTGAGGAGTGGCTGCTGGAAGAAGGCCCCGTGGAGCAAAAGCTGGACCGCCACTCAGGGCCCGTGGGGGGACCGAGGGAGCGCAAACCCACTGGAAGCCGCCCCGCTCGCTCCTCCCATTCTGAAAGCCTATTTAAGGAGCTACAGCCACAAGCTGCTGTAAAGAACACAAAATTCTCAAGGCTCTGGCCTTGGAGCGCTCCCAGGGGACCCCAGAGCTGGACCCTGCAGCCCTTTCATGTGACTCAGAAAAGGGCCCCTGAAACCCTGGTTTTCGGCCCGAAACTGGCACCAGAACAAGGCAGGGGTCTGCCTCAGAGGGTCAGCCTGTCTTCCAGGGGAATTCGGGGCCTCAGCTAAGACCCGTGCTGGAGAGTGTAGGCTCTGGCAGGGATGCAAAACATCACAGGCTCTCAGGCAAACACTGGCAGCTTCGCATCAAGTGAGACACACACTCACAGAAGCAAGCCCAGCGCCCATCAGCAGCCGAGCGGATCGAGACGGTGCAGCACACACACAGTGGGACGGCATCCGGCCGGGAGGGAGGACACACTGCCCTTCCGGGCAGCACACACGGGCTCGCAGTGCGCCATGCTCCTCAACGACAGAGGAGGACGAGTCCTGTAGGACATCACATATCCACTTCTATCCATCGAGAGAAGTTAAACCTATTAAAAAACAGACCAGGGCGCCTGGGGGGCACAGTCGGCTAAGCATCCGACTCTTGGTTTCGGCTCAGGTCATGATGTCAGGGTCGTGAGATCGAGCCTCGTGTCGGGCTCGCGCCACACTCAGTGTGGAGTCCGCATGAGACTCTCTCTCCTTCTCCCTCTGCCCCTCCCACGCTCGCATGCTCTTTCTCTCTCTGAAATACATAAATAAATCTTAAAAACCAAAAACGAGCCAGTGAAAGGGTGGGACGGGGTCAGACGAGGGCACAGATGAGAAACACAAGTGACTAAGCCAGGGACCTGCTGCACAGCTGATGAACACAGACAGTCTCACATCGGCCGATCATCAGTGCATGAATGTACCAAAGTCGCACGCTGCACGCTGTACGTTTATAACACGTCACATGTCAAATGTACCACATGCCATTTTCAAAAACAAGGCCTAGCAATCCCACTCGTAAGTGCTCACCCAAGGAAACAGTATCATGCTCGCCTGCAGAACCGCACGTTCACGTACAAACCCTGTGCCCGAATACTTAAAGCAGCTGTATTTGTAAGAGCCCAAGCCTGGAAAGAGCCACATGCCAGGGGAACGGCAGACGCACGGCTGGGGTACGACTCAGCGACCCGTGCACCACGGGGGAGTCTCGGACACCGTCCGCCGAGGCGAAACGTGCCAGACGCGAAAGGCGCCACACGTGTGGGTTCCATTCCCATGACATCCCACGAGAGTCCGAACGAGAGGGATGGTGCGGGGGTTGCCCGATGTGGCTCAGGGGCGGGCTGAGCACCAAGAAATGGCACAGAGGAATTCAGTGGGTGATGGGACCGTCCGTGCGCTGCGTGGTGGTGTTTGCAGTATACGCCAAGAAGAGTCACTTCCATCGCATGTAGATTTTTAAAATGCACAGGTTCTGGGGCGCCTGGGTGGCTCAGTCGTTAGGCGTCTGCCTTCGGCTCAGGTCACGATCCCGGGATCCTGGGATCGAGCCCCGCGTCGGGCTCCCTGCTCGGTGGAGAGTCTGCTTCTCCCTCTCTCTCTGCCTACTTGTGCTCTCTCTCCCTCTGTCAAATAAATAAATAAAATCTTTGGAAAAAAAAATGTACAGGTTCTTGGGCCAAACCGTCAGGCTCCCATCTTGATGTCATCGCTACTACCAGCTACCTGAACGAATGACTCCCTTGCTCTGTGATGTGCTCACGTCCACCACAGAGTGGGATTTCAACGGTCCCTACCTCCTGTGGAAAACTGGACAGTTTGAGGAAATTATTCTGTGTAAAATGCTTCCAACAGCGGCAGCAGGTGGTGAACACCCAGCTTGCCGGCGAAGGCCCTGACTTCCGCGAGCCCTGCCCCCCGTGCGCCCCTTTGCAGGGTAAGCCGCAGGGGCTGGGGCGGGAGGGGGAGGACTGTCAAGGCCAAAGAGAAGCCGTAAGACAGACAAGAGACACGAGAGAATCAGGGATGTGGGTGGGAGTTTGGGCGGAAGAGCGGTCATCACAGACAATTTCATGAGACGATGTCTTACGTGTTTTATTCTCTTTCCGAATAAAACCCAAAAGCGGTGGTGAGGGAATGCTGGCGGCCAGCCCGGCCCCTGAGAAGGCTCAGCCCAGAGACGCAGTGGGTGGCGTGCGTGGCCGCAGCGCAGGCGTGCTGGGAGGAGGTTCCGTGCTCCTTGGGCCCAGAAGGGGGCAACACCGAGAGCCCACCAACCCTTCCCAGGCTGGCCTCAGCAAGGCCAGGGATTCAGAGGTGCGCCAGGTCTCACCTGCTGGGACACCTCCCTCCTGGGCCCAATCCTGAAGGCATAATAAGGTGCTAGAGTTCCACCCTTTGCCCACACAGCCCTGGGGCAAAAGGATCAGAGCCCACACACCTGCGTTAAATCCAGGGGAGGGAGCAGAACCCCACTTAGTATGCTGCTGGGCCACCGGGGGCCAGTGCGCCCCGCCCATCCTTGGGTGACTTCCTTTCCTTGAACGTTCCCCTGCCTGGGAAGGGGTTGCCCTGGAGCCCAGCGTGCAGATGGCAGCACACCCACTCCTGGCTGTGGGCCCACAAGGGCATGACCTCTCACCAGCCAACTCACACACCGGATGGATGAGAGTGTGAGGCTGGAGCTCCCCCCACCCCAGAAGGCTCCTTGCCTCCGGAGAAAAGCACAGGACAAGGCAAGAAGCAGTCAACGAGCTGACGAGTCTGGGATGTGCTCTCAAGGCCAGATTTGGGGACACATACCCTCTGTCCACCTGGCTGGGTGACCCAGAGCCTGGCCACCAAATCAGGTCACAGAGCCGACTGCCACAAGCAGGGTGGCCTCTGACAACGAGCACCCCCAAAACCACCCGCAGAGAGAGTACGGCTGGCCCCAGGAAGTGCCTGGAACACTGGCCAGAGGCAGGGATCGGACGCCGGCACAGCCCTAATGCTGTTTCCTGACCTGTGGTCAGTGTTCACAAGATCTTCCTTCCAGTTTGCCTCAATTAAAGATTAACATTCCAAATCACTTCCTCTCAGTCGGGTCACTATTCTTAATTTTGAAGTCACTCAGTGTCCTGGCAATTACTCATCACCTTCAGCAGCAGCAGATGGAAAACAGCGCAATTCCGTGTGTCTCTCAGACGAAGCCAGCCAGACACGTACCTGGAGAAATGTGTGCGTTCAAGTCACCTCTGCAGGCCTGTGGGACGGAGAGCAGAGTCAGTCCGCAGGGAGAGCTACTGACGAGACAAAGCAAGCACGCACACCGAGGCAGACACACACTAGCCCACCTCCACTCGGTGCACCCCATGGCTGTCGGTCAGATGAGGACGTGCATCTGCGTCTGGGCACTGGGCACATCCAGGAAGCAGTGAGAAAGGCCAAGGACACATCTACGTACGCAAGGATGCCGCGTGTCAGACAACCCGTGTGTAACAGAGGCTTCCAAATGCAAAGTCTGCCACTGAGACAGCGCTGGACGTGTGTGGTCAGGAAGAAAGGCCATTCACTTGGGCTCTCTCCTTCGGAAGTCCACGCTGCTTGTGTGGTCACGAGTCACTGTGTGACTCTGCCAGCCGGGACCCCAGCCGCCCCCGCGCAGAGCGCGAAAGCTGGCTGTGGGGCCAGGCCCACCGTGAGCATTCCATGAACAGGAACTTTCCAATTTTATTCCTTCAACCTCCTTTGAATGAGTAGCTACGCTCTCTCCCAGCCTCATCTGCTATTTGGTTAAAATTTAGGGGGGAGGATACGTGTATACAGAAATGAAACAATTTCGGTGACAAAAGACCAGCCAGGAAGGCTGTGAGTCTGTCAGCACTGCAATTTAAAGCCCCAAGTCAGGACTTTACAGCTCGGCTCAAGGACCTCCTGGCGCTGAGGTCCTCGGGGGGCCAGGGTCCACACACCGTCACCTTCCCGTCTCCAGAGTCAGCACTACGGAGTGCGGTCCCCTCAGGCCAGAGTCCATCAGAACTCCTCTGGGTCCAGAAGCTGGACGGCTGCATGCACACACGTCTTAGAACGATGCGGACTCAGGCCGTTCCCTCCCTGAGGCAGAGGCCCTGACTGGAGTGAGCACGAGGCCCTGGAGGGGCTCCAATCCGGGGCCTGGAACTCCACGCCCCGGCAATCTTTCGCTGACCCCCAACGTGGGGAGATCAGGACCCCTGGCGCACAGGCCTTAGGGGCGGGACCAAGACGTGACCTCGTTCCAAGAAGGCGTCTCTCTTATGAGCAGTAAGGTCCTTCTGCTGTGGGGGGAGGCGAGGCAGAGGGGGGCCCAGGCCCCTGCTCCAGCAGGCCCCGGCTTGAATTTGCTCCAGAACGCCCACGCAGGGAAGCTGGCTGTCACGGCAGTCCCCGTACCCACCCACCTCCGTGGGAGGCCCTCCTTCAGGCACAGGCTCCCTCCCCCCGGGGCAGCCCCTCTTGCCCTTAGCGTGACCCCATGGTGACAGCCAGTAACAGCGCCGTATGCTTCTGTTGCAGCTCAGACATGGCCGGGACGAGCTCCCACAACATGTCGTGGGTCCGGTACCCGAGCCACGTCTCCACGGCAGTTGAAGACGTCATCACTGCGCAGAGCATCGTCTCTAGGTGCCTGTACGTCTACATGGCCCTGTGTGTCCCGGTGAGCTTGGCGGCTGGGCTCTTCAACCTGACCACCTTCATCAAGGGCCGCGCCAGGCGGGGGGGCCTGGACGCATTCCTCTCAGACCTCACGGTCACCCACGTGCTGGTGACGCTGCTCTCCCTCACCACCATCAGCCGGCCAGACTACATGGTCACCACCAACCTGGGCTGTGCCGTCCTCTCCTTCCTGGCCAACGTCTGCTACTTCAACGGGCAGTACGTGCAGCTAGTGATGCTCTTTGCGTTCCTGCTGCAAGGCTCCGCGCCCTGCCTGCGCACGGCCACCAAGGCGGCCCAGAGGCCCGTGGAGAGCCTGGCTGTCATTGGGGGCTGCGCCTTCTGCAGCTCCCTGGGACTGGCAGCCCTGCTGGGCACATCTGGGGAGCTGTCCAGAAGCACCCTGTGCCAGGTGGACCCGCTGACCGCCTGGCCCGAGTATGAAATCGTCAAGGTCAGCCTGGGCTTCGGGCTGGCCCTGGTCCTGAAGCTGGTGTTCTTCATCCTGCTCATTGTCCAGCTGGCCTGGCGAGCGGCCCTCCCCCAGAGGGATGCGGCCTCCGCTCCCCGAGTCGTGCTGGCCACGGCCCTGACCACGTTTGCCTGCCGCCTCCTCTACAACATTGCACTCCTGCAACGGGCCCGGCTGAAGCTGCAGAGGGACATCGGCTCCCCCAGGGATGAGCTCCTCATGAGCCTGGCAGAGCTGGGCCTGTTTGGGGAGAGCTGCGTGAATTCCCTGGCCATCCTCTTCCTCCACCGGCCTTGCAGGCTGGCACTGCTGAGCGTTTCGGAGCACCTCACCCAATGGTGCAGGAAAGGAGAGCCCAGTGACAGCTTCTCCTTAAAGAGAGTCGAGAGTTAAGGCAGGGCCCCGCCTGCAGCAGACGAGCAAGCCGGACAAGTGAGGGGGTCTTTCTGGCAGTGAGGGAACAGGACCATCTGCTGAAACTCCAGTCTGCATGGTGAGCGCCAACATGGGGTGACGGGATGGCCTGGAAGGCACTGCCAAGTAACTGCCTGGCATTCGGCTCCGCGTACGCGAACGCTCCACACCCTGGCTCAAACCAAACACTTGCAGCTGAAGGAAACCCTGCAAATCGAGGGTGCAGCGACTGTGGGGGCCAAAGGTGGCCAGACACAGGCCTGACTGGGCGGAGATATCCTAAATGCTGGTGGGCAATTCCGTTAGCTTGTCTGCGAGCCGGCATCCTTCTCTGCCCCTGCCCAGCCAGACGACAGAATCTTGAAAATAAATACATTATTCAAAGAACTTTAGGGCCATATTATAACCTGGCCCTAAAGGGTCGTTAACTGGATAACCTTTAACACTGCCAGAAAGTCTGGACCACCTAAATATTGCTGAGAGCAAAGAAGTTTGGCTCTATCTTTTTCTAAATTTATCATCATCACTGGAGGTCTGAGAATATCACCCACACGCTGACCAAGTGTCCCACGGCACTCCCCACTCCCTGTGACCTGGCAGGTGGTTGTTGCCCGTCGTAAGGGCTCTGGGTAGTCAGTGACAAGCTCTGTGTCCAAAGCCCCATCTGCTCTGTTTGACATCATGTGCAGAAAGGCTGGACCAAACATAAAATACAAAGTTCAGTAGTTAATCTTAATCCAAAATTTACTCTTAACCAGTCTTGCTAGATTTATATTAAGATTTTCTTGGTTGAATAGAGAAAGGAAGCGTGCAAGGGAAAGATGTCTCTGGTTGTGGGATCCTATTCCTTTGACAGTTTCGGTTTCTCATGAAAACTTGACTGTTCAGAGCAGTTTTAGGTTCACAATAAAATTAAACGGAATTAGGAGATTTCCGCCACGCCCTGCCCCCACACTGATGTCCCCTCGGATGAAGCGTCTGTCACAGCTGATGGATCTACATCGACACATCCACAGCTCACGTCTGGGCTCACTCCTGGTGGTGTACATTCCATGGTTCGGATGGGTCTACACGGACACGTATCCTCCATTATGGCATCACAGAGTACCCACTGCCCGAAAAGCCCCTGTGCTCTGCCTCTGCATCCCTGCCCTCCGCCCCTGGCACCCCCCCATCTTTACTGTCCCCGCAGTCCTGCCTTTTCCAGAATGCCCTATGGCTGGAATCCTAGTCCAGTGCCGGCTCACGCTGGCTTCTGTCACTTAGGAACACGTGTGTCGGGTTCCTCCAGGTCTTTGTAGCTTGTTTCTTTTTAGGACTGAATAATACTCTGCTGTCTGGACAGCTTCTATTTTAATGAATATTTTATGTTACTCCGCAAACTTTGGAACAAAAACATTTTGAGTATTTTCAAAAACATTTGAATATTTTATGTTACTCTGCAAACTATAGAACAAAAACTTGCCTTTTGCGAGTATGTCTTTTCAATGTTGCTATATCTGCATTACTTTGGAAGAAAAAGGATTTGGATTATATGGTTAAATAGCTTCTGTAATATGCCATTAAAATACTAAATGCTTTAAAAAACCCACTCCCCTTCTGTGTTCTGCTCCTCTGTGTGCTCACACACTCAAAGAGCCTTGGCCCTGGACTGCAGGCAGGCGCGAGGCCGGTAGGGGCCGGCAGGCATGCGAAGGACAGAGCTGGGAGCTTCTGGAAGTCAGTGCGTTCCCTTCCGCCAGGAGGGTCAAGCAGGACAAATGGCATCAGGACTGACACATTAAGGCTGCTCCTTCACGCATGACAGAGTAATTTTTACTAGATGCTGGATGTCATGAATTTCCCTTGTTGAGTGTTTAATTTTACTCTTACTTTTTTAAAAGATTTTGTTTATTTATTTGAGAGAGAGCAAGCAAAAGGGAGAGAGAGCATGAATGGGGAGGAGTGGCAGAGGGAGAGGAAGAAGCAGGCTCCCCACTGAGCAGGGAGCCCAACACGGGGCTCGATCCCAGGACTTAGGGATCATGACCTGAGCTGAGGGCAGACGCTTCACCATCGGAGGCACCCAGGCGCCCCTGACTCTTTAAAGAGTACTGATGTTTACTCTGGCAGGCACGTTGTTCCTTGTAGATCCGGGGGATTCTCTGGAGAGCTATGTTTAAGCTTTGTTAGTCAGGGTCTGGAGCATCCCATTCTGGGGTCTCTCCTCGTCACAAATGCTCAGAAGCGTCTCTAGGCTGGCCGGATGGAATGAGAAGGCGGCTCAGGCCTGTGTAAACTCTGGGAGCTGTTCGGCTTGGAACTGTCCCGCAGCTCTTCTGGGCATGGCCTGGACTCTTCACACCAGGCACGTACAGGTTCAGCTCTCCACACCTCGGGAGCTTTCTTGACATGGCTCCCTGTCTCCAGCCCCATCTCCTGCCATTCCAGCCCCTTCAGCCTCCCAGAAACCTAACCCCATCCCCTAACATGGTCCGGTCATCCTGAGCTGCTCGGAACCCCTCCTGCCTCCAGACGAGGGGGCTCACCACGCCTGCTTCCTTCTCTCCGAGACCAAGGCCCTGCACTGCCCACTGCCCCGGTGTCTGAAAACAGCTGTGTCCTATATCCTAACCAGCTTTTAATGGTTTATGGCAAGTTCCCTGACGTTACTCATTTATGGCCAGAAGTGGAAGGACCTAAATTAATGTACAAATACACAATAACAGAAGCCAACAGCCTGCTGGTTTTGGAACAGGAGGGGTTAGGCTCACATGCGCTCAGGACTTCTCCGAGAAATGGCGGACTCAGGCTGGGACAGTAAACACGTAAGCCAAGCCTGGAGAATCTGATCCCACTGAGTTTCTCAGTATTTTGGCTAAAGGAATGGTTTTAGAACCCAACCACAGGAACGTAAATCGGTGGTTCTCAAACTTTTTCTTTTGAGCCACAGGATCCTTTCTTTAAACAAATCCTACAGGGAAGCCCAACGTCTGAGACACTAAAAGGTACCGTTGTAACAGGAGAGGAGGTGGGGAAACCCGACCTCTAGAACACCAAGGTGCCCCCAGCCCCAACCACCAGCCCTGCAAGGGCCCCGTGGGGACGGGGCGGCTGCCGGATGTGGGTCTCGTCTGCTCACCCCTCATCCTGGGACAGACAGGACACACTGAGAACAGGAGCTCTTCAAGGACAAAGCCGAGAGAAAGGTCAAGAGCCACAGAGAAGTAAGAAAACACGAAGAACTGTGGTTTTCCAGCGTGGGAGGTGCTTTAGCCCAGAAGGCGCCCATGAAACCTCGATTTGAAAAAGATGGCTCAGAACAGAGGGGGTGGAGGGTGAGGAGAAGCTACTTCCTGTGGCCCCAGCCTCTCCCCAAGGACCCAGACCTCCAGCCCGGCATTCTAGAACATGCCACCCGCAAACAGCCCTCCCCGGGGGCGGAGCCTGGTATGCGCCATCCGCCCGCACTTCTGCGGGCCACATGCACGGCGTTCTGGGTGCAACTGGCACATCGCTCTCAGAGAATTAGAGGAAATGTCCAGAAAGCTCCAGGCAACGGCTGAGAGGAGCCCAGCTGCCCAAAAAGTCAACACGGGTGAAACCACGGGGACGGCTCTTTTATGGTGTCATAAAATACCCCCAGGGTGAGTGGGTATGAAGGTGCACCTGACGCTGGAGAGCACCTGAACACGCAACATCCCTTCCCGTGACAGAAAAGGCCGGATGGTGGGTCTGCAGAAGGCCCGTCCGTTTTTCTCCAGGGAACAGCTTCAGACAGCGTAGACGGCGGCTGTTTGGCACGCTGCGGTCTGCACACACACGGGACCGAGGACGGAAGGACAGCGCTGACGCGTCCACTCCTGCCCGCACAGGCTCCGGGCTGGATCTGCAGAGCTCACGTGGAAGGAAGTGCCTGGTGGTCGCCCCTCCACTCCCCAGGCAGGCTTCCAGGGCGCCACACACACACACACACACTCAGAAGTTCTGACGCTTGGCCCCGGCCAACGGCTACCCACTGGGGGCCTACAGTATTCCCTAACAGCACACACCTCCTTAGGCCAGCCTGCAGCCAACAAAGAGGATGCAGGACGCCCATCACACACGCTTCCCCAAGGTGAGCACGTTCCTGTCCCCTCTCTGGGTCCTGGCCTCTGTCTTCATAGCAGGTGGTGCTGGCCTGGATGCTTAGGGTGGGTGTGAGCACAAAGCCCACAGAGTGCTTTGTAAAGAACGCAGGGGCAGGGGCTCTCTGCTTCCCCCCACTCGGGATAATCAGAGACAAGGCACGAAAGGCTGCGTTTGCGGTGTTGCCCCTCAAGTGTGGGACCACCGTGGTGCCCGTGAGCTTCCCCTCCATAAGCACCACACAGGCCAGGCGGACTCCAAAGCGTGGCACCCACATCCCCCGGGGCCTCAGTCGTGAGCCTACAACACTGGGACTGATATGCTCTCTCCCTGCGATGCACCCAAAGGACACAGGAGCCCAGCTGCCTGGGACTCGGCCCACGTCTTGCTAACCAGGCCGTCCTGGTGAAGGGTGGTGCACGCACCGTGGGACAAGCACGGCAGAGACGCCGGGTGACCGGTTGCCCTACAGCTGTTCTACGGGCATCATGTAGCTCCACAAGCACAAGCCCACGCGCCCCACTCTACCGAGGGCCCCGGGGCAGCCGACTGCAGAGGGAAAAATGGAACCTGGCGGTTCAGAGACCGGGCTTGCTCCCGCTGGGGCGCCCCCGCCACAGGCAGGGGGACAATTCTTTGCTACAGAAGAGCAGGGGTGGCAGGGATGGAGGACACAGGGAGGTTCAACGGCGACACATAGGCAGCGCCAGGCCTGGAGCAGCTGGGAATGAGGGTGAGGCTTCTGGGGGGGCCCCTCATTCAGGCAGACCTCCTGGCTTTACCGCATGTCTGCTTTCTATGCGTTACCCATTATCGGACTCTATTTGCAAATTTAACTAAACGCCAATCAGACTGGATTCCCTCTGAAGTTTCCCCGTCATCCGATTCTGGGGATGGACAAAAATCTATGAAGTCCAATTCAGCATGGAGACAACCTTGTTACAAGGGGACTGGCCACGTGGGAAGTGCTCCGTGTGATGACAAGGACCGTGGGCCAGAGTCAGCCAGACTGAGGCCTGGGGCAAACGCCCCTGAGCTCAGGCTTCTCACCCGTGTGGCAGGACAGGGGCAGCCCTGACGTGCCAGGGTGCTCAGTGAGGGTGGCATGAGCCAGCGGATATAACGCGCTAGCAAACAGAGCCTAGCGTGAGTAAACGCTCACTGAAGGGTGGATTTTAAACCTTGCAGGAGGTCTTTATGCTTGACAGAGACATCTGCAGGATGTTCCCATCCCCGGGCTCAGGTGCATGGACTGAAATCCCTACCAGCGGGGTCCCGTGCCTTACGCGAGCTAGTCGTGTGAGGGCTGACAGGTTACTAGCCACCCCGTGCTAACACCTGGCAGCCCTCAGCAGCCGATGCCACGCCTTCCGCACAACATCGGCCTGCCAGCCGTCCCGGAGCGACCTCAGCGGGAGACGCAAGGGTGGCGCGTCGGGAGCCGCTGGAAGCTCCTCGGCCACCGGGACCACAGGGGCTGCGGCCACGGGCTGGGGTGAGTAGGCAGAGGCTATTTTTACGTGGCATGTCTTGGCTATTTCAAGGTTCGGATTTTTATTTATTTTTTTTAACACAAGAGGAAGTTGTACTTTCTCATGACTCACTTCTTTCAAAATGGTGTCCTCGGGCATCGTTAGGGCCTCGTTCACGTTACCATGTCATTCAGAACTTGAAAAGGCTAACAGTTTAGAATTACGTCTGGATTCTAAAGCTGGAAAGAACACTGATGTTAGTATTTTTCCACAAAAAATTTAACATAATATTTTCTGTTGAAAAATATGTGTATAAAACACGAATCTGAAAGATGTTAGATTTTTACCCTCCAGAATACCTTCAAGCTCACAGGCTCCTGACAAAACAGAAAGCTTGCAGGGACCACACTGGCCGCCTGCAGTGCCTGTAACCGGAGGGGCACCCTGCGCCCGACGCGCCCTCGTCCGACCAGACGCCTCCACTCCCAGCCTGGAACCAGCCTCTGTCCCCTGGGGGAGAACATGCTGGCCCCCATGCTGCCAACGCAGCGGCCATCTGCTTTATTCACACTCAGTAATACGAAAGATCATGCTCAGTTCAATCTCACAGCTTCAAAAAGTCACCAAGAGGAAGGTATGAGACCCATTAAAATGTGGTGATGTCCACGAACACCGCACAACGTGGCGCAAGCAGCCAGAACCCGGCAGGTCCTGCAGATGTGCAGACTCTGCCGGCCTTTCTCCCAGGCGATGGTGACTCCCAAACCCCGCCGATGCGGCAGGAGACAGCAGCTGCCTGCAGGACGGTCAGGCACTAGGGGTCCCTGGGACTGGGACTAAGTCCACCCCGACCGCACAAGAGTCGCGGCCGTGGCGGGGAGGAAGAGGAGGGGGCCTCTCGGGTCAGTCACCAACGCCTGCTGGACAGGTGCACGCAGGCGGTTTCAGGAGCAAAGGGAAGGGGAGCGCTGCGACATGACTAACACTGAGAGCAGAAAAACAACTCTGATTCCTAATGGACTTGCCCCAAATACCTGCTATTTCTGGGGTTTAAATTTCTTTCTGGAAATGCTTTTGTGAAAGTCCTAGGTTAAATTCTCTAAGTATAATTAGTACAGTACTCTCTAGGCTTAGGAAATCCAGCGCTAAGTTTTAAAAACAAGCAAGACCATTTCAGTTCCAACAAATGACGACGGGTCATCATCTAAAAGGTACACAAGACCTACTTCCCATGCTTTCACGCTTAAAAAAAATTGTATCAGTGGGTGAAGAAAAGCAGTTAAATCTGGAAACTTCCATAAAAATGTGTAGTGGGACCGAGCTCACTGCCACAGTATGGGAGAAAAAAGGCCAGCAAAAAAATGGTTAATGCTGGCCTTCTCAGGAGGCCGTCCAGCGGTGCAGAGCACAATGGGCGGCCCTGGGAAGCCTATAAAGCCTGCAGTGCCCCGGTGTCCAGAGCAATGACCGGCATTCTGGCAGGTCAGCCTCGTGCACCAGGCCTCCCTCCCCAGGACCACCACTCCAGCATTCTTCGACGGGTGGAACCAAGTCCAGAATCCCCACCACCCGAGGGAGAGCTGCAGCTACGCCTCCAGCCTGCCATGAGCACGTTTGCAGAGGCTGGCTGACAAGCCTTCCAAGGGACGGGGGAAGGGTCTGCTCAGAACCGGCCCAAGTTGGGGTGGCTGGCTGCGGTGCAGGTGAGTCTCCATCCTGGGTTCCTGGTTCTGCGTTGGGGGCGATGGAGACCGCCAGGCGGACCTGGCTCAGTGGTCTCGGGTAAAGTGCCACATGTTATGCTTACAGCTGGATGCAGACGGGGATACACAGGCCACGCTCTGGTGAGAGGGGCGTGGAGGCTACAGACCCCCTCCTCCACATAAGAACCCAGACATGGCTCTAATAAGCTCAGCGTGACTGTAGTTGGGGAGGCTTATGCACAAAGGTTCTTTCTGTAACGCACGCCGAGAATAATATCCAGTATTCTGTTGTATTTCGCTCAAGCAAGGGGCTGTCTCGCATTAGGACAATCAGACGGCTCTGTCTACAGTACCGCTCTTCAGTCACTCAATGAAAACACTCGCCCAAGCCACACGTCTGGGCGGATTAGTATTCTTTCACAAAGATACACACCCAGTAGATTTGACAAATGTGGTTTTAGTTTTCTAGAACTAGACAAGCAGTGGAAACGTGAAACAAAACGATACCAAACTGTTTCATGCTCATCTTTATAAATTCATGGTCAACACTCAGGAGAGTGCTGTGGCGGTAGGAAACGCACCCTACTTCCTATGTCGGTTCTAGGCCGCTATGAAATAGCAGTATTTGCCAAGGATCAAAGGACTCATGTACATGGGAAAGAAGTGCAGGACTTGCTTTAAAACTCTTTCCACACGGCCTATCTTGACAAACACAGGAACAGGACGAGTGTGCGTGGTGGGCTCCCCTCACCTTCAAGTCTTCCTCTGGAAGCACTGGAAACGGCCCCAAGTTTCCACATTTAGAGAGCAAAACAAGCACTCGCAGCACTTTTTACAAAGAAATTAAAAACGGAGGCTTTAAACGTTACAGATAGTATCTGGGAACAATGACATTTATGTGGTTCAAATTGGTACTATCTACTAAAGATGAATAAAAAAATGCAAAATAACTAATAAACTTATCATCACCGCTAAGCAAAGCTTACTGAATATTTTTTAAATAATAACTGACCCTAAGGCTGTGATTTATGTTTTTTTGCTTTTCTGCCTTTTTTTTTTTTAAGCAGTATTTTCAAGCATTTGTTCAATAAATGTCTAGTCTGGTTTGGCAACACTTCAAAAATGACTCCTAATGATCTCACAGGGTAAAACAAGAACTCTCAACAGAAAAACAATTCAAGTCCATTTTAATGTGCCAGGTCGGCTTCCTTGGGGTCTCTCTCATCCTCTGTGGCGGGCCCCCCCTCGATGCAAGGGCACCCCTCCCCAGCTGTGACGGCCCAAATACCACCACGGCTGCCCAGCGAACCCTGGCTGAGTCGCCTGTCAAGACCGCGGATGAGCCAGGCGTGGTGGACGGCCCCGTAGGCTAGACCTGTCAGCAGCAAAAGTCTAAAGGGCTTTGCTCAGGCTTTTTTTTTCCCCCAGGTTCTAGGTTACAAACATTACAAAAATATATTAGATTTTACAATAATTTATGAAAACATTGGATAAATATTTACTAAAGCCAGTACCATTTTTATGATTTTTTCTCTCTCATTTCGTATCATGAAAAAAGTTTCATTTGGGGCACCCAAGCTTAGGTCAGCAAAAAAAACAAAATAAAAAAACAAACTAGATTTCTTTTATCTGTTTTATTGTAAGAGATTCTGCTCCAGTTTCCACGAAGCATTCTGGGTCCACTATCTTCAGAGAAGCTGGGTTTTTCCCTTCCCATCTTAGTTCTCTTTCCAACAGCTGCTGAAATAAATTTTATTTCCTCTGCTGGCAAATAGTACTTTTCCTGAGATTTCCATACCCAACAGCCATGTTACTTCATAAGCCTGCTATTCAACTATTTTAAAAAATAGGCGTCCACCGCGCATTAGGATGACTCACAGTCCAGGCTCCAGTCAGACTGAGCGGCCCGGGAGCCCTGGGGACAGAAAACGGGGCATTTTCTATACTTAATTCTTCTTCCTCAGCTCAGTGACAACCATCTCTCTGAGACACTAAGGACCTCAAGTCCCAGCCTTCCCTTCACACGCATGTGCCTGCCCTCACCCTGTGGCCATCTGCTGCAGAGACCGTCCTCATCAGAAAGCCATCAGAAAGCCGTAGAGACTTGAACCAAAGACTTACTCCTGTTCTGTATGCTTCTCTCAGGTGCGCAGGAAGTGAGCGCCATCCGGTGGGCGCTGAACACTGTAGTCGACGCCCAGCAGACGCCCGGCAGACACCCAGAAAGAGAGTCTCTCGCGGTGTGGACATGGATAACCTTCTCCATTTGCTCAGCTTTCTGCAAAACAGACCCACACTGCTTCCGGTGGTGCCTGTGATGAGCTCTGCTCTTACAAACATCTGGCTCACTTCAAAGAGCATCACCTTTCTTTCTAGAGATGGATTTATCGTTTAAGTTGGATTTCTGCTGTGTGGCAAACCGTGAAAGCTGTGCATCTGGGGATATGGATGTGACTTCCCCAGTGCCCGCCTTGGGCATGGAGACGCACCCCGGCACCTCCAACAGCACCCCCCCAGAGCTCAACCTGTCCCGCGCACTCACTGGCACCGTCCTGGCGAACCAGACAGGAGAGCTCTCCGAGCACCAGCAGTACGTGATTGGGCTTTTCCTCTCCTGCCTGTACACCATCTTCCTCTTCCCCATCGGCTTCGTGGGGAACATCCTGATACTGGTGGTGAACCTCAGCTTCCGGGAAAAGATGACAATCCCGGACTTGTACTTTATCAACCTGGCGGCGGCTGACCTCATCCTGGTGGCCGACTCCCTGATTGAGGTGTTCAACCTGGACGAGCAGTACTATGACATCACTGTGCTGTGCACCTTCATGTCCCTCTTCCTGCAGATCAACATGTACAGCAGCATCTTCTTCCTCACATGGATGAGCTTTGACCGGTACATCGCCCTGGCCAAGGCCATGCGCTCCAGCCTGTTCCGCACCAAGCACCACGCCAGGCTGAGCTGCGGCCTCATCTGGATGGCCTCTGTCTCTGCCACGCTGGTGCCCTTCACCGCGGTGCACCTGCAGCACACGGAGGAGGTCTGCTTCTGCTTTGCAGACGTCAAGGAGATCCAGTGGCTGGAAGTCACCTTGGGTTTCATCATCCCCTTTGCCATCATTGGCCTGTGCTACTCGCTCATCGTCCGGGTGCTCATCAAAGCTCACAAACACCGAGGCCTGCGCCCGAGGAGGCAGAAAGCCCTCCGCATGATCTTCGCAGTGGTCCTCGTGTTCTTCATCTGCTGGTTGCCAGAGAACGTCTTCATCAGCGTCCACCTGCTGCAGCGCACACAGCCAGGAGCTGCTCCCTGCACGCAGTCTTTCCGCCACGCCTACCCGCTAACTGGCCACATCGTCAACCTGGCGGCTTTCTCCAACAGCTGTCTGAACCCCCTCATCTACAGCTTTCTGGGGGAGACTTTTCGGGACAAACTGAGGCTGTACATTGAGCAGAAAACCAACATGTCAGCTCTGAACCGTTTCTGCCACGCTGCCCTGAAGGCAGTCATCCCAGACAGCACCGAGCCGTCGGATGTGAAGTTCAGCAGCGCCGTATAGAGGCGGCCAAGCGGTGTCAGCACAGGCCCAACACTGTGTCACCCCAGGGCAAGGCGGGAGGAAGGGCTGGGCCACACCGTGCCCTGAGCCCCGTCAGAACTTGCCAGCCCGCCTGTGCCCCAGCTGTGGGCACACGTGGGCTCTGAGGAGCCCACACTGCAAGCCACCCTGACTTTGGGCCGAGCACACAGCACTGGGGCTTCCCACCCACATCACGGCTGCGGGGCGTGGGGCTGGCGTGAGCGGGCGCCGGGCATGGGGGCCACTCTGCACACACTGTGCCCCACAACAAAGGATGCTTCTCACGTTGGCCAATGAAAGCAAAACCAAGGAGACATTTTGGAGGCAAGACCTTAGTTTCAAGGTCGATCTGCCATAAATCTGCCACCCTTGGGAGACAGAACACACTCAGCGGATCTGAACTGGATACTGTGGTCCATCCCCCACGTCTGTGGCCTATGGTTTATTATGCGTACTAACAAGCGCACTCGAGTTAGAGGGGAATGGAGAAGCGTTTCTCCCAGGCGCACCCCTCAGAGCGGCCCCTCGCCGACAGCGACTGCGTGACCCTGAGCACTCGGGCCACCTCAGCTGGAAGGCTCTTCTGCAACCAGAGACCCCCCTGCTGTCCGAGTCGCCGGCCCAGTGCTGCCTGTTTGTGGGTGTCTCTGCACCTACACCACCAGGGAAGGAGCCCATGGGGGTAACAGGCTGGGGAGAAAGATGACGGCAACGTATACAGTTTTCCTTAAAACGTACAAAAGAAAAACTAGTGATTGCTAAGAACGTCCAGCCTTTCTCAATAAAACATAGTCACATCCTGATTCTCACTTCTCTGAGTTGTTCGCTGCGGGGGGGGGGGGGGGGGTGTGGCGCGCAGCAGGGTGGGGGTCCTTGAGCCTCGGCAGCAGAACCAGTCTTTACTCACAAGGAAACCCCCGTCCCTGGCGTCACTAAGCTCAGGACCCAGCCAGAGCTCCCTCATAGGACCAACGTCTAAACCCAGCCACTGGCACGCACCTGGCATCTCCAAGATGTCTGACTCTCTGCTGCACAACCCTGCATGCCAGAGCAAGCATCACGGAGATGCACCACATGCCCTGGTTCTTCCGGAAGGCTCTGTCCTATCAGCATCAGGTACGGTGCCTGCAGTAGCTCAGAGTGCTCACGAGGCAGCTGGGGGGCAGAGGGGCTTCTGTCCTCCAAGACAGGCCAGCTGGGGGGCCCTATCCTCTAATGCACGGGAGCTGGGGGTCCTGCCCTCCAGTGTGGACTGGGGCTGGGGGTACCAGCCTCTAATGTGGGCTAAGACTGGGGACCCCTGGTCTCCCTTTTGGGCTGAGACTGGGGAGCCCTGGCCTCCAATGCGGGCTGAGGCGGGATCAAAGTGAACCCCACTCCTCCTGCCCCACATGCTCCATTCAGGGGGCCCACCTCCCCAGAACAGGGGGCCCTCAAGGATTTTCACACAGGCAGGGCTTCCTGCGGGAGAGGCGAGACAATGTTTAGGTAATAGGGAAATGAGCCATTTGAAGTTTCAGTGGTGTTTATGGGTGCAAATCTTCAAGAAAGAGAGCATCCGTCCCAAGTAAATATTTGCGTCGACCAACTGTCACCTTGCAGAAATGCCATCTCCAGCACCCAAGTCCCACTTCAGACTTACTTTCCAAACAAACATCCCCGTTGCAGGAGCGGAAAACCAACCGGCTGCTGAGGACGGTTCCCATGCGCTAGGAGCTCTGCTGTGGGGAACACTGCTACCGGGTAGCCGCATGAGCTCGCCCGCGGCGCTGTCGCAGGACACCCACCCTGCAGCCGAGGTGAGGGGAGCAACTCCCAAGGAAGACTCCTCCTTCCACCCTCTGCCCCCCCAGAGCCTCCAAAAGTCACGAGTCTACGTGAGGTACAGACACCGCATTGATGCACCTCATCCTATAAAAGCCAGGAGAGGTTCTAAGATGCCTTCCCTCACGTATCCTCTGAGTCCCCCGTGGAACAGCTTCTCAGGATGGGCTCTGCCCCAGCCCAGGGCCTGGTCAGAGCAGATGGCCACGCCAAGGACCCGGCCTGCAAACCCTGCTCTTTACCAAGTCCCCGCTTTGACTTCAGTGCTGACAACTCCAAGTTGCAGAGCGGATGCACAGACTGGCACCCCAGCCGCGAGCATCTGACTATGTGCAAGGGTTCATCAAACACACGCACCATTCCCAGTGTGAAAAGCAGTGGCAGGGAGGTGTCTGAAGACTACACAGAGCCTGGAGACCCAGGCTGTTTAGCTGCAGCTCTTGAGAAAGAGTGGGGAGGCAGACAGCACATCAGGGAATCAGGCCTGCTCTCTGATCCTGCCAATAAACCCATGAGGCACACACTGTCCCCATTACTCAGAGTCCTGAACTGCTTGAAATCTTGAATGGTAATGAGGTAGCCAGGAACTGACCCACAGCCTATGTCTCCAAAGCCCACGTCCCTTCCTCTACAGCACTCGGGGATCAAGAGGTCAATCAGGGTCACAGGCTCAATCCTTTCCCAAAGGTGCACCAGACGGGACATTCTGGGCAGGGAGGAGTGGAATGGAGAGCCCCTCCAAAGATGTCTGGGCAGGAACTGTGCCTGGCCAAAGCCCCAAAGCATCGGTCAAGGGCAGGGACCTCCTATCCCCAGGCAGCCCTCCACATGGGCTGTCATCCACACGGCGGACATGGCTGTGAGAGCCGGAAAAGGCCAGCCCTGCACTCATCAGCCATCTCCTGCTCCTGAACGGCCTCACCAGCAGGTCTTTCACAGCTGGTGCTTGCCCGGGGCACAGGTCCAACAGGGCCAGACACAGCTCCTACCTCTAACCTTTCGAAGCCCATCTCCTGATGTGTAAACTGGCAGCAGAACTCCCCCAGAGAGTCCACTGGACGGTCACTAGAAGGGCAAGTGCAAGGTAGAGATCCTGACTCAACAGAAAGGAATTCTTAGCCCAGGCTGGACAGGCGGCCTCTGGAGTCTTCTCTGAGCCCGAGACCCTAGAGCCCGCGCCAGAGACGACGGAGCCTGTGTGTGCAGGCTGCCTGGCCCATTCAAACGCAGGCCATTCTCAGAAGCATTTGCCTGAGAGCGGAGGCTGATTTAATTATTTTGTCAGGAACACCACAAGATAAAATCAAGGCATTTGGTTGCCTTGCTGTTTCCTGGTAGCCTGGCTCTCCCAGGCACTGATGCTCTAACCCCACCAAGAGCTCAAAAGTACGGAGCTGGAAGCACACAAAACCCACTGGTGCTAGCACCGAATAGGACTTAATAATTTTCTTTGTGCTTAATAATTAACTCTTGATTATGAGGGTGACACTTCCCAGACCCTGCATCCCCCTGGGAGGGGTGGAGGCATTTGGGCCATTACAGCCTCCCTGGGACGTGCCCTCTCGTCTTTCAAGGTGGTACGGGTGAAGCAGTCCTGAAACTTCTACACACATTCTGAATGGAGCATGTTCGTCACTGAGCCCAGTTGTTCTCAAGCGGACGGCAGGAGATGCAACGTGGAAGGGAGGAGGGCAGGCAGGGAGGGCCCCGGGGTTGATGGAATTGGGGATGTCCAGAGAACCCCGAGATCTCTAAACTAAGAATATGTGCAGGACGGCACACGGTGTGTGCACATGCGTGACCTTATGCTCTCTAGCTCCATCTGCTCCAAGAGGCCAGGAAGGGCCTGAGCGGCTATGGGCCCAGCAGCACCCAGGCCATCCCCCTGAAAAGAAACCAGGCTCCTCAGAGAAATGGCCACTTCAGGCAGGGCAGGAGTACAAGGTGAGCCCAGAATGAAGAAAAGCTTCAAGAGAACGACAGAGTCACATTAAAATGACACGGGGACCTACCTGAAGGGATCCCACTAGCCAAATTCAGCATCAAGACAATTATAGACTACTGAAAGACAAGAATCCATGCGTCCATTCCAGCAATGAATACAGGTAAACATAACGTAAATGAAATGAACGCAGAAATAAACAAACAGAGTACAGTCACACAGAGTGAGTGAGCCTTGCCTGCCTGGGAGCGGAGGGCTCCCACGGGCTGGCGATGGGGGCGGCTACTGTGGCGGTCTCAGCGAAGCCCGGGACAGGTGAGAATTCCTAACGGAGGCTAAACCCAGGACACCTGATGGAGCAGGACATCTGTAGAGGCTTCGTGCGTCCCGTCCGGCCGGCCGGCCGGCCGGCTGCTTCTGTGTCAGGGAGACAGGCACCACATCACAGAGACGGGACGGCCCTTCACGGAGAGCCGACAAGGAACTCCCATGGGCAAGGGTGGTCCAGATGTGGACCCCAAATAGTACACGACGTCTCCATGTCCTATCTGGGATTGTGACCTCAACCTGGACAGGAAGAAGTATCAGAAAATCCAAAATGCGGATGGGGTAATGATCCAAAACGTCACGTCAAAGAGACAAAGAAAGGCAGAGGGAGTGTCCCAAATTAAGACAGGGTAAAGAGATAAAGCAACTCAGTGCAGCATGTGACCCTCAACAGGACGTTCTGCTAGAAGGAAATGCTGCAAGGATACTGTTATGGGGCCAGGGGACAGGAGGAACTGCTTGGTGCTGAGAGCTGTCCCGCGGTACATGAAATAATGCTCTTCTTCTAAGAAAACACACAATTCAGTATTCATGGCTGGGGCATATCCACAGAAAGACGCAGACTGAGGACAAGCATGCACACAAATGTCAAAGCAAATGGGACAAAAGGTGCAGAATGTCCATTCCAGGCCTGGGTATAGACCCAAAAGAACTGAAACAGGTGTTCAAACAAAAACTTGTACATGATTACTCACAGCAGCACCATTCCCAATAGCCAAGAGGTAAAAACAATTCAAAGGCCCACCAACAGCTGATGTTCTAGCCGCCAACAGATGATGGTCTGGCCACACAATGGGATCCTATTTGGTCACATAAGGGAATGAAGCACAGACACCTGCCACGGCGTGGACGAACCCTGAAGACCTGAGGCTCAGAGAAAGAAGCCAGACGTGAAGGGCCATGTGGTCTATGACTCTGTTCAGCAGGCCCATCTGCAACGACCAGAAGCAGGCAGGGGGCGCAGGGGCCGGGGGAATGGGGAGGGACACTAACAGGAACCAGGGTTCTCCGGGGGGGGGGGGGGGGGGGGGGGGGGCGAAGAAAATATTCTAAAATTAGATCGTGGTTAACAGTCAAATAACTCTGAATACACTGAAAACCACTAAGTACACACTTTAAAAGGGTGAATTTGCATTACGTAAATTACGTCTCAAAGAAAGCTGCTGTTTAAAAACAACCCCCCCCCCCCCCCCCCCGGTCATGTGTTCCCACAGCGGTTCTTCCCTGCTCAGACACGGGCTCGCACCTGTAAAACCACTCGGTGCCCTCCAAGGCAGTGCGGGGTCTGCCGGCGCTCTTCCCTCCACCCACCGGGCGCTTCACAGGTGCCAGGAACACCTGCCAATGGGAAGGCTGATCCACCCAGGGTCCCAGAAGCTGCCTTCTCCTAACGAACACTCTCTCCTTGCACACTGCCATGTAGTTCAGGCTTTACTTTCTTTTCCATGGTGGGAAACTGAGCATTTGGGGTGTCTTCTGACATGCTGGCAAATTAAAAACAGACCAACAGAACTTGAATAAGAAGTAAAGCTGAAGGGGCACCTGGGTGGCTCAGTCGGTTAAGCATCTGCCTTCAGCTCAGGTCATGAACCCAGGGTCCTGGGATCGAGCCCCACGTAGGGCTCCCTGCTCAGTAGGGAGCCTGCTTCTCCCTCTCTCTCTCCCCCAACTCGTGCTCCCTCTTTCTCTCTCTCTAATAAATAAATAAATCATCTTAAAAAAAAAAAAAGAAGTAAGGCTGAATTTACTAAGGGCTGAGAGGAGTGGCCAGGCCGGTCAGGCAGGGCCAGCAGCCCGAGGGCGCCAGTCTCCGAGGCTGACTCTCCAGCCTCCAGCTCAGAAAGGAAGCAGGTCAATGGCCACCTCTCTGCTGCGTACTGTGCTGGGGCACCTTCACAGGGCCAGCTGCTCAGGACCCTAGCAAACAGAGGCTTCCTTACCAGACCTATTCTTACCCACACCTGGACTATGCACCTTCTGTTTGGGACAGAGCCCCCCCCTGGGCAAGCGGAGGCTCAAGATGCATGACACCCATCATGTCCCTGTTTCTCCTCTCAGGTCAGGTGAGCTGTCTGAGCACCGAGGTCCATCCCTGCACCCATGCTCATCACCTGAGCCAGGGAAGAGAAGCCTGCGCTTCTTCACACGACCCATCACTGAGGCCGAAGCCTGCTGTGGATCTGATCGGTGAGCACTCCACCTTCGCAGCTTCTGGCGGGTCGGGGGTCAGCCGCCCAGCAGTCGCCAAAAACTGGAAGGGAAGGAGGGAGGAGGGTGGTGTCATGGGTAAAATGCCCACCAGGTCCCAGCCTCTCCCTCCCTCCCACCCTCCCGAGTGCCCTACCCAACCCCATTCTATCCACAGGACAACCTACAGGACGGTGCAGCCACCATCAGTCAGCAAGCCCTTGCCAAAGATAGAAGAGTCCCAGATAAGTGGGGTGGCCCTGTCCAAGACAGCGGGACAGCCACAGGGGGACCCGCCAAGGCAGGGACAGACACAGTACCCACTTCCAGGAACACGAGGCCTGGCACAGCCCCATCCAAGGCTCCCGCCCTCCCCGATGAATGGTCCAGGCCAGTGAGCATGTGCACGGCCTCAGGCCTCACCTCCACACCCAGTTCTGTGTCGGCAGAAAAGTGTTGGCAGCTGTGAGTTAATCTGGTTTTTGCCATTGTCCAGTGGGCGGGGGTTCTCGTCTGGGAACAAGGGTTTTAAAAGCCAAAGAAACACAAAACAAAAGTGCATCAAACCTGACTGTAATTCTAGGCCTTTATCCCAGGGTGGAATCAATCTAAAACTTATCACAAGACATCAGCTGTAGGGAGTCCTGGAAAGATGCCAGTTAGTATCAGAAAAGGCCACGTCCCCTAGTCTCTCGCGGGGGGGGGGGGGGGCCGGTTCTGCTGAATGCAGACATCTACTGACAGGAAGTCCCTTACAAGTTCCTGCGCCTTCTTCCTTCCTCCTGCCCCTGCCTGGAGAGTTCCTAATGTGCTCGCCCACCTTCTGCCTCCCGGCCCCCTTCTCCTGGGACCTGAGCTCTGGGAGCAGGGGGCTGTATGAGACCCCACAGCAACGAGAACAAGGCTCTGCGGGAAGCACTTGCTACGCAGAGGAAGGAAGACCCCAGCGGCGGCTCTCAGCACCTCAATGTGGCTCTGAATGGTCACCTGGAGCACGAGTGAGTGCTCAGTGCCCACCCCCCACCCCAGGAGGCCAGGCCCTCCCAGGAGGGTCACAGCCAACTCCTGCAGCCAGCAGGAGAGGTCGGAGACACAGCCCCGCCCAGGACACTCAGTCTTCAGCAAACAACACAGCTTTTCCCTTTGCGGACTCAAAAATGTAAATTCCCCCAAATGAAGAAAATCAGAGCAGGCCCCTTCAGAGTCCCGATTCCTCTGAAGAGTGAAAAAGCAGAAGGCTCTTGCCCACGAAGTCACTGCACAGAACTGCCCCAGAGGGACTGCAGTCTATCCCCTGGGCTCAAAGACCGGATGGAAGGAAAATACCCAAATCCGCCAGGTGGCCCCATCAACCTGCCCCCGGTAACAGTGGACGCGGCTCGATCAGGCCACATACATCATTTCTACACCTTAAAAACACAGGAAACCTGAAGGCATTGGGGCGGGGAGGCGCCCAGACCAGTTTCTAGAAGAAAGCAGGAAATAGGGGAGGGGAGTTGCAATGTCCGGAGGGCACCCGTCACCCCACGTGGCCCACAGTGAGCCGAGGCTGCAAAAGGCTGCGCTAGAACTACCCCCAGCTGACACACTGGTGGCCCGAGCCCCGTATCGCCTTCGTCCCACCCCTGCAAGTGCACACGCACACACACACACATGTGTGTGCACTGTATGTACGGCAGGCTAGAGACCAGACGCCCTCAGTGCCGAGGAGCGCACAGCTGCCCTGCGACGGGGGGCTGGGGAGCCAGCCTGGGGCAGGCGTTGAGGTGGTGCTCGTCTGCCGCACCCCAGACCCGCTGCAGGAGCCGACATACGCTTCCGGGAGGACACGGCCATCCCAGGCGGCGGAAATGCCCGGAAAGATTTCTGAAGCGCGGTGACCGGGAGGAGCGGGAAGACGGCCGGGGACGCAGCGAGAGCAGCGGCCGACGCACGGATGCCGACGGGCTCCACGCTGGAAGACCACGTGTGACGCCTCAAACAACTGCTTATCGCACTTAGAGAAACAAGCATCAAACTTGAAAATATCTGCAGGGAACATAAAACTATAAAAAGAAACAGGAAGTAGAGCGAATATTCCGAAAGCACAAACTTCCACAATCTCCAAGTCGTATGAAATAGATCATTTCAAGAGCACCGTAACTACTGAGGAAACTCAATCCACAATGTAAAAGCCCCTGAAAAAGAAACCTCCAGGCCCAGAGGGTTTCACTGCTGACGTTAACCAAACATTATAAGAAGAACTGACACTAAATACCCTGATTCAAAATCAAAGACAGTACAAAAAAACCTGCAGATCAGTGTTCCTCGTGAATACAGATGCAAAAGTCCTTAAAATGCAGGCAACAGAATTCAGCACCACGCAAATGTCACTAGCTACTGGGACCACAGAGGACACAAGGCGGGTTCAACGTTCAAGGACCCCTCAGTTTCGCATGCCGTAGTACACAGGCCGAGGAAAAATCACATGAAAAATCACAACTGATGCAGAAAAAGCACTAGACAAAATTCATGATAAAACCTGAGAAGATGAAAAGAGGAGAGTTTCCTCAACGGAATGCCGAACATCTACGCAGTGTGGAATACAGCAGAGGGGAACGGGACCCCCAGGTCCGAACCTGAGTGGGACTGCCGCTGGAAATCGCTGACCGACGGCAGCGCTCAGAGCAGCCCCGAGGGAGGAGGTAAGGAAGACCGGGAAGGGTGAGGGCCTGAGCCAGGATGTGGCCGGGCTCTGGTATATGCTGAAGTCGCCAGGACTCGCCGACGGACTGGATGGGGGTGGGGGAGGCAGCCGGCATCAAGAGACAAACACAAAGAGGAAAGGACACGCACGGGGACTCCCTCGTGCGAGGACCCGGAGTCGTCAGACTCACGGACAAAGAGGGTAGACGGTAGGGTCCGTGCGTCACGGAGACAGGGTCTCCGTGCGCGGGGATGGAACGTTCTGGAGCCGGACGGGGAGCCGGCTACACAGCAGTATGGATGTGCTCGGTGCCCCCAAACTGTGCCCTGAGAGTGGTGAAGATGGGCCATTTTATGTTACGTGTATTTTACCAGAGTAAGAAAGAACAAATACAAGCATTTTGCCTGAGCAACTGGAGCAGCGCTGTTGTCAGGGGAAGGCTGAGTGAACGGCTCTGGGGAGAGCGAGGACTTGAGTCTCAGTTACGTCTTGAGTTCCCCGCTGGACGTCCAAGCGGGACACTGAGTGGGAAGCGATTTGGGGTCTGAGGGCTCTGTGCTGGGGCTGCATGTCAGAGTGGCAGCACCTGCACCTGGAACCGAGTCACTCAGGAGGCCAGCGCGGGAGCTCAGACAGCAGGCAGCCAAGCACCAGGCCCCAGGTCTTCCAGCACAGAGTGCATGCATTTCCCAAAAGCTTTGAAGCTGGGTAGTTCAGATCTTTGCCTTTTATTCCGAGGCAATTTTTCCTCTAAATACGAAACCATCAAAATATTAAAAGCCCACAATGAGATGTTACTCAAACATACAATATTTCTAAAAGTCTGACGAGACTAACTGCTATAAAAAAGGTCTATCGTGAATTCTCGTCTGCTGCTGTGGGAACGTCATTGGGTCTGCACTTTTGAGAGGTCACTGGGGGTGTGCCAGGCTGCTTCTCCAGTGGTCCCAAGGGTCCCCACGTCCCGACAGCCATGCCCTTGTGTGCGGGCTGGACCCTGCAACATGCTTCTAACCCAGAGACTGCAGCAAAATTGATGGAAAATCACCTTCGAGACCAGCTATAAAAGATCATGATGTTCCTTTGTGTGCCCTCTCTTTCTCTCCCACTTTGACAGAGCCAAGTGCCATACCGTGAGCTCCCCACGGAGAGGCCCACATGGCAAGGCGTTGAGGGCAGCCTTTGGCCAACAGCCGGCAAGGAAGCAAGGCCCTTGGCGTAACAGCCAGTGAGGATGAATCCTCCCTATAGCTGGGGAGAGAGGGTGGATGCAGATGCCCATGCCCGGAGCCCCATCGGGCCTTCAGGTGAGACCACAGCCCCAGCCACACCCCACCAGCAGTTTGAGAGAGACTGAGCCCCAAGACCCAGCTAAGCCCCACCCAGACCCAGATCCACACAAACCTGGTTATTTTAAACCACTGAATTTCGTACTAATTTGTTACATAGCAATAGACAGCCATGCTGCGGCTTTATCTAGTGGAGATGAAGGTCCACCAATCCCAAGACCCTGCAATTCCACAACTAGGTATACAGCCCCAGGGAAACATGTGCACACGTGTGACAGGACACACGTGTGAACGCACTGATCCCAGTATTGTTTATAATTGCCAAAACCTGGAGACAAGTCAAATGACCACCACCGGAATAACGGGTAACCATGGTATATTCACACACAGAAAAAATGTACACTCCAGAGCCACACAGCAGCGCACGGCTAACGAAAACCAATAAAGTTCAGCTAAAAAACAAAACAAAACAAAACACGCATAATGCAAGTGCATCCACATAAAGCTCAATACAAGCACAAGCAAACTGCATACTGGGAGAACACCTGAGCAACACAACTCTGGAGAAAAACAAGGAGGTGACGACAGGAAGAGCCGGCGTGGTCCTCTGTCCTGAGCTGTCTGTGGCCTCCTCTAAGCTGTGCGTACCCCCTACTTGTGTATCTCAAAATAAAAAGGGAAGGGGGAGGAGGAACAGGAGGGAAGGAGTCCACCACAGAGTCCGGTGATCCGCAGCCGTAAATGAAACCTGCAGCTGCTCAGTTTAAGACCAGAGGCTCAAATGAGAATTCACTAAGAGTCACTACCAGCCCCCAGGCTAAAACGGCCTTACTTCCTCAGTAAAAGCAAAGGAGCATTGCAAACCCCACCCCACACTCCATGCTCCTGTTCTTAAAGGTTAAGTCGGGTAAAGGCTAAGATCAGACAGGACGTTGATGACACGAGACACTGAACTAGAAACTTCAACAAAGAAGAGGAGCATCATCTCCTCCATGCCTCAAAACACCATCTGGAGAGAAGAAGTCTCCCCTAAAAGGGCAAACTTGAGAAGAAAGAAGAGGTGTATGTATGCAGGGGGTCGACAGGCAGGAGGACGGGCTGGGGAAGTCAGGAGAAGAGACAGAAACATGCAGCCTTTGTGCTACCCAGCTCCTTCCCCGCCCTGAACTGACTGCTTCCCCGCGTTTCCTGGCTCCCTCCTTGGGGTTGGGGCACCGGCGCTGCTCCAACCCCCTGCAAGCCCAGGGACCCCCACAAGCCGAGCCTCTCTGCACCCAGCCACCCCATCAAGCTTACATTAGTTCATTCCCCTACAAACACCTAGAAACATTTCTGGCCTCTTGCTTCCCTTAAGCTCCAGAGATGTACAATTTTGCCTTAAAAACTCTTAAGTACAGATTAGTCCACCAGTAATGAATACAAAAACTGAGAAAAAAAAAAAAAAAGACTACATTTTCTATTTGTTTTTTATTTTATTTTATTTTTAGAGGAGGGTGGTGGGGGAGAGAGAGAATCCGAAGCAGGCTCCACACCCTGAAGTCATGATCTGAGCCGAAATCAAGAGTCGGATGCTTAACCGACAAAGCCACCCAGGTGCCCCAAGACTGCATTTTCTATAAACAATTTATCCTGAGGGAAGGACCTGCCTGCTGGAGATGAGTGAACTCCTTCTCCCTAGCTGGCTGCCGGCGGACCGGCTCCAGGGCCGGTCCCCTGAGTTCATTCTGTCCCCAGACTCAGCTCGAGCCGTGTGGCTCCTGGGGTTCAGTAACAGGCCACTTACTACTCAAGCGAATGCCCTGCCCAGACACGAGCACTCCAGGTCTGCTTTCTCAAAGTACAATCCTCCTTGTTTGTTTTTCTTGAAAAAAGTTCTATTTTCTTTTTAAAACCAAAGTGCCATAAGGCTGTGTGAACCCAGGACAGTTCTAATTTTCAGAGGGTTTACTTGCACAAGCTGCCAATGTGGGAGCTGAGGGTGTTTGTTTTAAGAGGATGCGGGGGCAGCAGGAAAGACAGAAAATACCACAGGTTTGAATTTCTTCCCTACAAAATACATACTACAGGGAAACTCAGTTTATATGCTCGGGAACATCTCCACCCTCTGCTCCAAGTTACAAATATATGATTCCTCTTCAGACATGCTGGCAGCAACCCTGCTAGCCCGAAGAGCAGGGTAAGGGCGCCAGGCGGCCCGTGCATCCAGCACCGACATTGCAGCCCAGCTGCTCGGCAACACCTGCGTCTTCGCCTGGCCTGGGGACGAGCTGCAGCTTCGAGAACAACTGACCGCCGTCAGGCCCTGCACAGCAAGGCGCAGCCCCAGGCTCTCGGGCCAGGAGCACTGCTCAGCCAGGGCCTGGAGGACACAAACTCGCGCGTGAACGTGGCCGCGCAGTGCCAGGGCGCTCTGTGAGAGCGGAGCCTCACACACACACACGAGCATACACACATGCACATGGGGATGTGTGAGCACTCACACGCATGTGCACGCACACTCGCTCTCAGGCTCGTCAACACTCCCCTGTGCATCACCCACGTCCTGGCTGACTAGGGTCCCCCAAGCCTGCCCTCCGGGAGCACACCGCCCGCTCCATCTGGCATGGCGGAGAGACCCCTCCATCCTGAAAACGATGGCAGATACCACGTGCCACTGGGAGAGGCAGGCACTCGTGGCTGCCGACATAAAACACGTGACCCGTGTCTGGTCCTCGGGAATGGCTAAGCTCCTTCAACACAGTCTACCCTCACAGAGCGGCCACGCAACCCAGTCTTTGCACTTCATGAGGGACCGTCAGCCAGAAGCAGAAGCCGCTCTGTGAGACACCGCCATCTGCCCCCCACACGTGCGAAGGCAGAAATCCGGCATCAGGTGCTACCAGTGCTCGTTAGGACATGTCGGCACAGAGACAGACGTGGTCACCATGGCATCCCGAGGCTGGGAAGGCTGTCATCATTCAGTCGCACAGATCATCCCTCGTGTTTCAACTCCCCAAGTGCAGCTATACCATCACAAGTTTGCCGATAAAACTGCTCATGAAGCCTGACTTCCTGATGTGAAATCTGAGACGTATGAAATCCAGACCCCGTTTTCATGTATTACTCGGTTAAAGGAACAAATCACAGCGCCAGGTACTGAGAGCCTACCACAGGCCAGCACCGTGCTACGCGTTTGCTGTGTGCGGTCTCAGGTACTCTTACTGCCCCCTCGAGCTGGTGCGCGATCACCCCGACTTCTCAGACGCGATGCTGGGACACAGAGGGGTCACTCTGCCTTGGGTCAGGGGGCAGGGGGAGCAGGAGGGGGTCTGATCCCACAGCCAGACTCTACTAAGAACCTACCGGCCTTTACAGTAAAACGTAAACGGAACACCAATTCATAAAAGTGCCCTGAGCAAATGAGAGATTCACTCAAATCGTGCCTATGCTGCCCACACATTAATGCCACCCTCCCCGAAGGAGGTGTGTCCTTGTGTGTACCACTTGTTCCAACAAGCAAGGAGCGACGACCGCTTCTTCAGCACTCACTGGCGGCAGGTGCCATGTCACCCCTCAATCCACCGCCTCCGGCATCCTCATGGCCGCCCTGCACCACCCCCGCATGACCTCCATCTGACAGTGATCAGAGAGAAGCTGGTGCCCCAGGCCACACCCCAGCCCACTGCCCTGCTGCAACCCAGGTCTAGCCAGCAAGCCCCTAACACTAAGCGCTGCCCACAGCCCTCCTCCCTGAACTTGACAATGAGGTGATCGCGCCCATGACAGACTCCCCCGGGGCCCATTCTCCCCTTCCTGCTTTCAGGGACAGAGCCCCCAGGTTTCGACCAGGCTCCTGGCTGCCCAGCTGGAGATGACAGTCAAGGCCTCACCCATGGCCAGACAGGAGCCGATGACTAAGGTGGGGTCAGCAGAGCGTGAGCAGAGGGCAGCCTGAGGCTTCCCGGTCATCTCCTCCGTGAAGACGAGGCCACTGGCCCCACTCCATCTGTCCCCTGCCCCAGAACCAAAACACTAGCACGGTGAGCCACCACTGACCACACAGCAGGGACAGCACACCAGCGGGGGCAGAGCAGTAAGATGACCCAGGCGCAGGTGCCTGGACAACCCAGGCCTGGGCCACTCACCCCTGGGCTCTGGAATAAACATGTAGCCTGCCTGCTTAAGGTACTGAGTCTTGGGATCTCCGTGTTAAAGGGGTCGGTCTACACCCTGATACATGTGCGTAAACCTCATGCTCAGATCCTACTTTCTGGTTCCTTCCCATAACAGTCATGGAGCCCATCTTGCACCCCGAGCGCCATGCTCCATCTGCGGTATTCCCAATGGCGGCACCCGGACATTCATTCCAGCCTGCTGATGTCCTGCAGTCACACATATCCATCCTGCCCCGGAACCACGATCTGGTACCCGGCCAGCTGGCCCGGTGGGGCAGCGTGCCTGGCTTCAGGTGGCAGCCATGCTTAGTCCTGGAGAATGTGCAGGGCTCTGGGACCAATGGAGGCTTCAGGGAGGTAAGGACGGCATCGCCCGATCAACCTGATGGTCACTGTGAGCCAGGCCCTCGACCTCCACTGTGATTCTTAGCCCATCAGCATGAAGTAAGAACTAATAAATACCTAGGAAGTCTGATATCCACACCTTCGCAACCGCATTTACTTATGTATCTGGGCAAACTGCAGTATGGCTTCCTCCAGGTTCATAAAAGTATATTCCTGAGAGAGGACCATGCAGCTCAGCCGGAAAAAGACCATCCTATGCCATTAAAACTTACCAAAAGAATGGCAAGTTTAAACTAGACACTGTTTATACTCCTAACAGCAGGAGACATGAGCTCTGTGCCTGGGAAAACCATCTTCAAAGCAGCAACTGTTTTCCCAGCTGTGAATACTTCATCCTGGGAAATCTTTTCATACCATTACAAAAATAATTTTAAAAAGATTGAACAAATATTCAGCCTAATCTGCCCATTCTGGTATTTTAGACCCAAAAACTGGAGAACTGCCTTCTGTACATTGTCTGATTAGCCAGTGACTAATCTTTCTTATGAACATTAGTGAAGGTTCTAATGAAATAAGCTTCCTTAAGTAAATGTAGCATCCACTCAACTGGAAACAATAAATTTAGTGGCTTCCTTTGAACAGCCAGGAAGTGCAGATAATTCCAGCAGAAGAAGGGGCAAGGCAGGAAGCACCCCACTTCTGCACGTTGTTTTATGAATACGTGCAAACAAACAGAAGAAAATTGGTTCTGATGAAGGGGATGGCCTGGTGGTCATGGGCAAAACCAGCCGGACAAGAGCATGCGCATGTCACAAGTCAGCTCCTGGCACCTCTGGGGCAGAATCTCCCATAAGCTTTAAAACTCCCAATGTACACCAGGACGGAAAGTTTCAAGGCACAGACTATATGACAACCCCCTTCTAAAGCCAAGAGAAAAAAGAAGAAAAAAACCCAAAAAACAAAAACCAAGCCACTGAAGCAGAGATTCATTCAAGAGACCAGGTTCCCGGCCGGCTCTGCTTTCCTAGGCAAGGAGAGGACAGTCCCAGCCTCGGGCCTCCAGGGCTGTCTGGGACAAGGGAGTGACAATGCTGGCCCTCGAGGAAAGCAGGACGGAGCCGTCCAACCCCGGAGGGCTGGGTGGAGTGTGCCTCAGTCTCCAAAATGGCAAAAGGACTACTTGAGGGTGAGACTGTGATCCTTACCTCACAAACTGTGTGATGGAGCGACGTGCACCCTCCTGGAAGCCAACCATGTCTTTAAAAATACTTACAAATATGCTAACGTACCAAACGTTTCTCTCTCAACTTCTCCATGTTTTCTGAAAATTTTCACCATGGGTGTGTTTTATTTTTATAAAGTGTGGGTTGGGGGGCTTTATTTTCAAAAATTAAGTTAAGAATGGTATGAAAAACGGCCATGTATAAATCAAGTGTGCATGAAGAGCTCAAGTGTGGGAGAGACACATCCTCAGATCGGTATCTTAGGAATGGCAGGGACACTTAAAAATGGAACGCGCTAGGGGCGCCTCCCTGGTGCAGCTGGTGGAGCGCCCGACTTTTGGTTTCAGCTCAGGTCGTGATCTCAGGGTCGTGGGACCGAGCCCCGTGTTGGGCTCTGCGCTCAGCGTGGAGTCCGCTTGAGGTTCTCTCTTCCTCTCCCTCTTCCCCTCCCCCTGCGCGTGCACGCATGTGCGCGCTCTCTCTCTCTCTCAAATAAATAAATAAATCTTTAAAAAAAAAAAAAAGGAAACACACTGGATGTCAGAAGGGTGGAATGGGGGGGGGCTTCCTCTGTCAAGTTTCCTTATTCACTGTTTTGATGCGATTTGTCCAGTAAACAAAGCTTTCCCAGGGCAAACACTGCGTGCACCTATTGGAAACGGCCTGTTTTCTCGTTCCTGGGTGTTCGGAGACCCGGGCAGCACCACCACCTCAGGCAGCGAGCAGAGGCCCCCAAGCCCCAGCGCGGCGCAGACGCAGGTGCCCCAGCCCCTGCGGGACACTACCGAACTCTCTCTCCTTTGCAAAGACAGGCAAGTGAGTTGTTCCCCCAACGTGTGCCTGGGCGTCGTGGACAATCCAGACCACAGCCAGAACGAAGTCTCCAGAAACGAGCCGGTCAAGAAACAGGCGAGTGCCTGCCACGTTCCTGTGTGCTGGGGGCGAGGGTGATGAGTGAGCAGATGCTGTCTGTCCTTGGGACATGTGGCCAGAGGGTGAAGGAGAGGCTGAAAAGCATGGACACAGGGAGATGGAGGGCTGGAGGCCACCACAAGGTTTCAGCGGTGAGCTGCTTGCGGTGAGAAGCACCGTGTGCATTAGAGAGCTCCAAGAGCCATGAAGGAAGGAGGACAGGGTGGAAGTGGTCAGATCCAGGGTGTCCCTGACAAGTGCAGAAGAGTCCCACGTGGGGAGAGGGGGTCCGGACCGTGGCATCTGAAGGCACAGGCCCCTCCCTCACGCTGCCACTGTAGCGTCCAGGGACAGCTAAGTGGAGGAACAGTGAAGAGGAATCAAGTCACAGTGCACGGCCCGCAGGGAGCCAGACTAGAGCGCCCCCAACCCCCAGCCCTGAAGGGCAAGGGCCCCGGGTCAGTGGCTGCCACCAGCCTCTGCAGGGGAGGGATGATCTGCTGCTCCCCACTGCCACGGGCCGGCAGGAGGAGGGAGGTGGGGAGAGCCAGTGGCCAAGAATGACAGCAGGTGGCGTGTGCACTGGCCGTGAGAACACAGATGTGCAGCCGTCTGTGCGTGCCCGGCCCTCCCCGCGCACCATCGCTCCACAGCCCGCTAGAGCGCGTCCCCGGATCATTCCCAGGCTGCACTGCAGAGTCTCACGGAGAAAAGATACCAGGATTGTCCTTGTTTTTCATCTTTTTCCCCAGCCAAGTTTTCCACTAAAAGAACACTGCTGGTTCACAACTTGTAGATGCCTGAGAACTCCCGGAGACCTTTCCCGTCATCCGCTGCATCCGCCGTGTCCGCCCTGTGAAACACATCTCCCATCTCCTGCCTCAGCTTTAGGCAGCCACGACCTCATGCCTCCCCTTTGCTGGGACTCGTGGCATCAGCATGGGAAGCTGCCCGTCCGGGCCCCAGGCCCCCAGCCCAGCAGAGGTGGGGCTCAGCAAGCCCGTTCCTGCCCTGGAAGCCAGCCTTGCTTCTCTGGTGGCTCGCTCGCTCCCATGTTGCAGCCCGGCTGGTTTATTCAGCACACCGCGTGTGAGTTTGGGACTGGATGCACCCCTCTTTGATATTCACGCTGTCATCTACACCACAAATTTCTCAGCCATTTTATCTTCAAATACTGCCCTTCTTCCACCTTCCCTCCTCTCCCTCTGACCTGCCCTCCTGGGTTCCCCGGCAACACATCACTGTGCCCAACTGGGCATGTGCTCACCTCTCTCTTAGCCCGGTCTGACCCACCCGTAACTCCATGATGAGAGTTTTACTTTTACTATTTCAATTTGACTCCTTTCAACTCTTCCCATTTGTTCTCAGGCTAGAGGGAAAAAGGACAGAATGCTGACTCTCCCGTTATCCCCCAAACACTTTAAGCCCATTTAAACTCTTCCAGGCCCTCTGCCTTGTGCTTCTTATGAATTCTGTCCCCTGCCTTACCTGCTGACTTTGAGGACAGGTCTTTCCTCTTACGGACTGTGCTTTTTCAGGAGGGCTGTTCTCCTTGGGAGACCCCGTGGGGTGGTTTGCATTTGTCCCTGCTGGAGGGTCTGTGAATTCCACTGGTCCAAACAAGTCTCCTTGTGAGTTTCTTGACCAGGGGCTCCCATGCTGTGGGTTGGTGCAAATTTGGGTCTGGCTCTGACATACACCGTTGGTTTGGGATTCTAATTCTGCGTCACAGACTCTTTCTTCACCCACCCTGGCTTCTTGCTATGTCTGCCCAATGGGTAGGATTTTCTAACTCATGTGTGAAGGACCCATGGCTCTTGGCTTTGGGGCAGGAGCTCAGTTCCACTATCTGCACATGAGTACACACCTCGCGTGGCCATCTTGTTAGAACAGCACCCTTATAGGGGCGCCTGGGGGGCTCAGTCGTTGAGTGTCTGCCTTCAGCTCAGGTCAGGATCCCAGGGTCCTGGGATCGAGCCCCGCGTCGGGCTCCCTGCTCGGCGGGGAGCCTGCTTCTCCCTCTCCCTCTGCCCCTGCTTGTGTTCCTGCTCTCGCTGTCTGTCGAATAAATAAATAAAATCTTAAAAAAAAAAAAAAAAAAAGAACAGCACCCTTATAGTGGAGGCCCAGTTTTGATGCCGTTCGGGCCACCAGCTCCAGCTTTGCTCACCAGTCTGGCTTTGAGCTTCTTTATTTCTTGCACACTGCTTGCTTTTAGTTACGTCACATAATTCTGTTGGCACATTTCTTCAAGCATGTTTATGTGTTTGAAGCAGGAGGTATTTCTCATGTCAGCCCATCAACCAGACTGATAGAAATCATATGTATATAGTGTGTGTGTGTGTGTGTGTGTGTGTACGTATTACCTCAAATTTCATCACAGGCTGAAAACCGTGGGCCAACAGGTCACCTTGGGAACATAACCTACACAAATGGTATGGAGCCCTTCTCTGGTCACTCCCACATGGCTACTAACTCCAAGTTCATTCTCCTAACGGTCACAGCTCACATGCCACCCGACTCCCAGGTCAGCATGCAGGCTCACAGCTTCCCTCAAGTATAGTGAGTGTAGCTTCCAGGCATGAAAACTAAGAACGTTTAAGTGACGCTCACAGTTTTGGGGTGAGCGTCAGAGCCTGGACTGGAGCTGAGGATCACAGCCTCTCCCCACCACCAGACCCTTGGTTGGGACCGGCTTCCGGGCTCCATGTGTGACGACATCTCAAGGTCCTGCACATAACCTGGTGCAGACGCCAGCAAAGACACCTTTCTGTCTACCAGGCAACCGGTTCCCTCCTTCCCTCCTTCTTCTGAGGGGACCCAAACCACAAGCATCGGCTCCCCAAATGCCACTCATGCCCCAGCACTACACAGTGTGGGGGCCACACCAGAGCTGGTCTCATAGGGCCGAGGGACTGTAGGCAGGCACACAATACAGCCCGGTCCGGCCAGGAGGCTGAGCAAAACAGACCAACCAACCAGTGGTGAGTTGGCTGCCAGGCACTCCGAGGCAACAGGGGAGAGGCTCAAGCAGTGGGCCAAGTACTTGGCCTGTAGGAGGAATTCACCCAAAATGGCATGTGCTCATAATCCTCACACAGCCATTCTTTGCTTCCCCTCGAAACGCCTTAGAGGGACCAGACATATATAAGAACGCTCATCACCAGTGAAAACTGATGTGGAGATGTTGGGGCTTGGAGCTGACAGCCCAGAAAGACTTCCTGGGAAGTCTTCAGTGCAAAAAGGTGGTTTTTATTAAAGCGCGGGGACAGGACCCCCAGGCAGAACGGGTTGCTGCTGCCACCGATTGTGAGGGGCAGCTGATTACATTCTCTTATCTTGGGGGACATAAAGACAGGGAAGTTTCCGAAAGGATTTCCCTATGCTAAAGAAGACTCCCAGGATCCTGGAGGCCTAGCTACTGTCAAGCTAAGGTTGTTTTTCCCTCTAACAAGGCACTATAAGATGGGGCGCTTCCTGGAGGAATGTTCTATCCTGCCTGTTTCAAATATCTGTCAATGCGCTGCAGGTTATAAGGAAATTTAATTTTATCTACATTTCCCTTTGCCTTTGTTCTCCAAATCAAAAGCAAAACAACCGGCTGTCAAAATCTGGGGTCTCCTCCAGCCGCGGGGTGGAGCAGGCCTCCACGCTCAGATGCAGCCCAGGAGCAGGGGTTCCACTGCCTGCCTCGCAGTCCCCAAGACCTCAACCAGGAGGCCCCCGGCTTTCTGAGGCAGCCAGGGGACGCCTCACTGCACGCCCCTCAAATTCCTGTAATGGCTGGAGAAACATAACCCCAAGGGGGCACAGGGCAGGACAGGGTGTGGGGAGGCAGTCTGTGCAGAGGCCTGGGAGTGCAGAGCCCGGAGGGAGCAGGATGGCCCTGCAGTCTGGGAGAGGCAGAGGGGCTGTCTGCTTAGAGCAACAGAAACGAGAAGAACTCGACTAGAAAACTATCTGAAGCATAAAGCAAAGACAAAGAGTTCTTAGCATAAGGAGCAAGTTTTCTGATCAACACAGAGAAGACAGGCTTTGCAACAGAACTGGTAAAAACAAACAAACAAACAAACAAACAAACCCTACAGGCATCCACAAAAGCAAATGACCAGTATGTACATGGAAATGACCATTCATGGTTGTAATCAAGGAAAGTGAAATTAAAGCAACCGTGAGCTACTTTTCTGTCACACTAGAAAACAGGAAAAACAAATTATAGCGCCCAGGGCTGATGTGGGTCACAGAAAATACATCCTTTGTGAAAATACTGAGGATATACTCCAAGATATTCACCAGGGTTATCTCAGGATGGTAGAATTAGTCTTTCTGATTTCTTCCGTGTTGTTTCCTGTAATTTTTTTTTTTTTTTTCTTCACACTGGTCATGTATAACTCAGGAAAAATAACAAACATTGCTTTTTTAAAATTCCACTTTGCTGAGTTACTTTCTGCTGAGCAGAAGGAAGCAAAGCTACAAATATCTCGCTGGCTGGCCCCAGCAGCAGTGAGAGCATTAGCAGTGGATGTGCCGACAGCTGGATTGGGGGTGGGGGGAGGATCCTGTTTTCCTTGGCCCAGAATGAGGACTGCCATGTCTCCATGGCAGCAGGGAAAGCTGACTGGCTTCCAACTTTTCTGCAATTCTTCAGACTTGACAAATGAGTGGAGAAAACCCATTGTAGAGACTGAGGGGCACACAAACACTCAAGGCCAACCTAACAGACCCCGTGGTCCCAGCCACCTCCGAACGATGCCCAGTGAGGCCTGCCACTCCCGAAAAGCTCCTGGAGAAAGAGACAGGATGTCACACAGGGGCAGGGCAGAGAAGGCCACATCAAACCTGGACCCAGGAGGACGGCCCCGCCACAAAGCCAGGACAATGCCCCAATACCAGCCTACTGGCAGTTTCCAGAACTGACCAAGCCAGGGGCACACATCACCAAACGCTGGAAAAGCAAGTTTTAATTTCACCTCTCCTAATTCCTAGGGCACTTTTGTGAGCACCACCATCATCAGAATGACTGAAATAAAAACCAGAGAAACACCAAATACTGGTGAGGAGGTGGAGGGGCTCATCTCGCGCAAGATGGTGGTGGGAACGTAAGCTGAGACAGCCGCTCGCTCAGAAACTAAACGTGCATATAGCAAACAACCCAGCAGTTATCCTCCTGGGTGCTCACCCCAGAAAAATGAAAACTCGTGCTCATGGATGTTCATAAAAGCTTTATTCGTAAAAGCAAAGATCTGGAAACAACCCAAATGCCCTTCGTTCAGTGAGTGAATGGCTAGAAAGGGAGGGTCCCAGGGAGGGTCCCACCGTCACTGTGGTGGTGGCCCCAGCAACCTACACCGGTGATAAAGCTGCACGTGCACCCACAGGCACCCACGTGAGCACACGCACACACACGAGCGTGCGCACAAACACACATGGAAGTGCACGTGCACGAGTACGCACAGAACTAGTAAAACCAGAATGAGCTCTGTGGATTGTGCCCATGTCCATTTCTGGTTTTGACACTGTGGTCTGTGATCAGTGGGGGAAACTGGGCAGAAGGCACACTGGACGACCTCCCGACAATTTTTTGCAATTTACTATGTATCTGCAATTACATCAAAGATAAACTCTTCTGGGCTCCACACTGGGCCTGGAGCCTACTTAAAAAAATAAAAAATAAAATAAACTCTTTCAGAAAACATCAAAGTGAGCACCCCAAAGGCACAGTTCTAAGCAGGCCCTCTAGACGAGCCGGCCCTGTCCACCTGCCAGAGGCGGCTCCCAGCGGGAACAAGGCTTCCTCACAGGCAGGCCCGGCCCTGAGCCACGACCCTGGGCCACAAGGACACAAAGTGGGCGGGACAGGGTCTGGAGTACTGCAAGGGGCCTCACATGGCACCCACTTCCATCCCCCTCCCCACAGGAACCCTCCCAGCGCGAGCCCTACACACCCACCCTGTGTTGGCCGGAGCGTGCCCAGTGACAGGTGAACTCGCTACCTCTTATTTGATGACTCTGACTTTCAAAAGTACCGCCTCATTCCAGGCCAGCATCTACCTCCCTGTGCTTTCTGCTCACCGACCGCAAGAGAGTAAGAAGGCTCACACATGAGCAGTGCAGAGCCCTCTTTGTCACCAGAAAGCCCCTCGAGGATTTAAAGGCAGCTTCAGGGACTCACCACACAACCACCTACACCACCCTGAGGCCAGCTCCTCACAACGGTCGTCAGGACACCTGGCCCCCCAACCGCCCCCAGATGGAGGCTGAGCAGCAGAGAGTCCAGATGGGTTTTGTCCTCTGCAGTACCACCAGCCTTTAAAATCCTGAGGCGAGGTTCCCTCTGAGATTTCTGTGCTCTGTGGATCTGTATTCGCTTCCCCCAACAAGCTGCAGCCAGGATCTCAGCCAGCAGCCTCCTCATGGGACAGAGGAGCCACAGACCGGGGGACTCAGGTGGCTAGAGCCTGGACTGTCGGGGCTTGTGTCCGGAAGAGAGCGCAGGTGTCCAAGCTCGCCACATTAGCACCAATTGGTGGTTCTGCTTCCTGTCTATGTAGATACCAATTTTATATTTCAAATCAAATGTTCTCTTGCCGCTCACAGACGCCGTATTCTTTTTCTAATCAGCCCTCTGTGTGGCGGTGCCCATGGTAACCTTTCCCCCTGCAGCAACAACACAGGGCCCTCATCAGTCCCTAGGACAAACCCAGAGGCCTGTCAACCTTCCCAGGACCCCCGATAAGGGCCATCCCTTACCCAAAGTGCAATCCCTGGGCTTCCTTTCATACTGTGGAGACCCAGGAACTTGGGGCCGAAAGATCTGCAGCCTAAGCTGCCAGACCTCCGTCAGGGAGGACTGCTCCAGAGCAGGGAACGAATCTGGGTTGGGAGCAGCGGTGTGGGCCAGGGCCCAGCACGGGTGGGCTAGACTGTTTAGACCAGGGGAATGCAAACTCTGGGCCAAGGGCCGTGCCCGCCTATTTTGGTAAATAAACTTTCTTTGGGCGTGGCCGTGGCCGTTTGCTTACATACTGCCAGTGCCCTGCTTCTGCTCCACACGTGCGGCCTGAGCAGTGACATAGACCACACGGCCCACGAGGCCTCAGACATCTCCTAGCTGGCCCCAAGCCCTAATTTGATTTAGATCAACTCTCTGAGGTGTGGGAGAGGCATGGTGACCAAAACGCTGGCGAAAGTACAAAAACCAACTATTTTCACAAAGCGTCAAAGAACTGACAAGAGTAGGGAATCTCCAGGCCCAAACTGAGTGGTACCCAGAAGCTAGAACCCAGAGTCATGGCAGGACATGGGGGCCATTCTGTCCTGAGGCGATCTGCAGATGCCCAGAAGTCAGAACTTCAGCTCTGGTGGCCTCCCAGGATGAGAGGATGGACTCAAAGGCCAGGGCCCCCCAAGGTGGAGAGCCCAGAGGAAGAGCCACCCCAAATCTCCTCAGCACCTTTCTGTGAGCACCTTTCTGCTGAAGTAAGATATAAAAAGCTGTGTCTGGGGCGCCTGGGTGGCTCAGTCGGTTAAGCGTCTGCCTTCAGTTCAGGTCATGATCCCAGGGTCCTGGGATCGAGCCCCGCATCGGGCTCCTTGCTCGGCAGGGAGCCTGCTTTTCCCTCTGCCTGCCACTCCCTCTGCTTGTGCACTCTCTCTCTCTGACAAATAAATAAATAAATCTTCTTAAAAAATTAAAAAAAAAAAAAAAGAGGTGTCTGATTTTGTAATAAACCGTTACTGTTTTTTTAGAGGGAAAGGGTTATTTCGGAGAGGGGATTGAGAGATTTTTTTTTTTTTTTAAAGATTTTATTTATTTATTTGACAGAGAGCAAAAGAGCACAAGCAGGAGGAGCAGTAGAAGGAGAGGGAGAAGCAGGCTCCGCACTGAGCAGGGAGCCCGATGCGGGACTCGATCCCAGCACCCTGGGATCATGACCTGAGCCGAAGGCAGATGCTTAACCATCTGAGCCACTCAGGTGCCCCGAGATTGTTTTTAATCCTGTACGGATGTTAAACTTTACCACATGCTTTGCAAGCACGTACTGAGATGAAAAATGGCCGCAGACACAGGCCCCTTCCGTTCTTCTGGAAACACCCAACCCAAGATCAGGCCTGCGTCAGGCTCCCCTTCTTGGGACAGTCCATTCACCGTTTGCTACTTAAGGCAAATGGGAGGAAATCAGTGAGAAATACTACCTACCCCCCAGGGTCAGAACCCAGCCATCACTGGGTTTTCTCATGTTTTGTGCGATTTTTCTACCCTAACAGTGACTGATGTGACTGTAAACCCAGATATAAAGCAACATGGTAAATTAACTAGGCTCTATCTAAAAAAAGTACAGTTTTACATACTGTGTGTTTTGCTACAAGTTATACGTGAGAAAAGCCAGTGCAGGTTACTACAAACAGGAGACCGTCCCAAAGCCCTCTAAACTCTACCGCAACCCTCATAACCACAACAACAGAAGATCACCTTGCCTGATTCACCTTCCTTTATGAAACAGATCTATTATTAGATTATTAGAGTTGGTTGAAAAATACGTACAGTAATGAACAGTGCGACGACCTCTTACACATGAAAACACATGTTAATTCAACATTAAATAAAACCTGTATCTGTAGCAGCACAAAACACAATTTTTAACACATACTTGCTGAGTAAGTTAAACGTCCTGACTTGAGCGCAGCAAGCTGCCGCTAGGTTTGATCAGTTGTAGAAAAGTCCAGTGAGGGGTCAACACGGAGGACGTGAGAAAATAAGGAGTGGAAGAAAATTAAAAGGTTAGTCGGGCCAGGAAGCTCAATTCCAGAAAGGAACGTGGGGCGGAAGGAGAGGAGGGGCACACTGCGTGGCCGAGCAGGGACAGCAGGGTGGCCAGAGCGGGCCCCAAGGGGCCCAGGGGTGTCCAGTGCAGGCAACAGCAGGACTCCTCGCAAACCAGCCTCCACCGCCGAGTTGTATTTTGACGTTATGTGACACAAAAAACAACCAATGGAGTTTGCCTTGTGCTTGCGACAGGAACCCTGTCCAAGTCACTCACTCCTGGACAGATACGGAGATCTCCTCAGAAAAAAGCATGAAACTTACATGAAGGACTTAAAAACTACCCCAATAAACCACAAAAGACTTTTCATGAAACCTGAAAGCTGATGCCAAAACTCATACAAAGAAAAAAATATGTGACAAAGGCCAAGAACACCGTCCCCAAAACATACTTACTCTATTCAATCTTAAAACACACTTTTAAAAACTGAAGAATTACACAGTGTGGCAAGAAGCAAGTTAAATAAATAACGGTGTGGTAACTTAATGGGCTACTATGCAACAAAACTTAGAAAAAATACATAAGACAATATGTTCATAACTGTGGAAGAGAGAAGGCAGCCTTTATCTTAAGGGGGAAAACAATACCAGATTTTTTTTTTTTTTAAAGATTTTATTTATTTATTTGACAGAGAGAGAGAGAGAGAGAGCAAGCACGCACAAGCAGGGGGAGTGGCAGGCAGAGGGAGAGGGAGAAGCAGGCTCCCAGCTGAGCAGGGAGCCCTATGCAGGACTCGATCCCAGGACCCTGGGATCATGACCTGAGTCGAAGGCAGACACTTAACTGACTGAGCCACCCAGGCGCCCCAATACCAGACAGATCTGACATCTGCCTGTACACATGGAGAGCATCACCATCAAAGGCAAACTGGGAGAAAGTATGTGTAATACACGAACAACAACAACAAAAAGTTCCTCTAAAAAAAGGCAAAAGATGTGACAAGGAAATTCATGGCAGAAGACAAATCCTTAATGAATGACTAGAAACCATCTCAGTCCCTTGAGATTACGAAAATACAAATTAAAACAGGCCCTACTTGGATGGAGCTCCGTGTTGGGACTCTACACTTAGCAGGGAATCTACTTGAGGATACTCTCTCCCTCTGCCCCCCAACTCTCTAAACAAACGAACAGGTCTTACTCTGCACCCACCAGATCGCCAGACACAGAAGCAGTGGGGCCCACGGACACTGCACCACGTGTTCACCTACCGACCCTCCCACCCGCCACTCCATTTCCAGGTGTGAACCCAAGAGAAGCAGTCACACAAACGCAATGGACACACGGGCACTTGGCAGGCGTCCACAGGTAAATGCAGAAACAAGGTAAAGGACCGTTACCAGGGAGGCTGTGAGGACACTACACACTCCAGGGAGATGCTAAGTAGGAGTTACAACCAGTAAGGAAGACCCACACAGGTGGACTGGGAAGCACCTCCAGGAAACAGTGAGCCAAAGGACCTGTTAACAGAAAGTGTAAACCACAAAGAAAAACTGATAAAATTAGACTTGATCAAAATTCGGAACTTCTGCTCTTCAAAAGCCACTGTTGACAAAATGAGAAGGGCAGCTGCAAACTAGGGAAAATATGCTTACAGAACAGAAATCAGATAGAAAACCTGTATCCAAAATATGTAACCAACTCTCAAAACTCAACCGTAAGAAAACAATCCAACAAAAATGGAGAAGGGAGGCAAGCAAACACTTCACCAAAGATAACTTACGGCAGCGAGAAGGCAGACAAGATGCTCACACCACCAGGGAAATGCTAGTGAAACCACAAGAAATTATGATTTAAATACGAATAGTTTACTCCACGTCACTTATACCTCAATAAAGCTGTCTTTAAAAACCACACACACAGTAAGATACAACTACATTCCTGAGCGTGGCCAAAATTAAAAATATTGATGGTATCAAGTATGGCCAGACACACGGAGCATCTGGAACCCTCAGGCACTCCGGTGGGAATGCACAGTGGTGGGGCCACTTTCAAGACAGCTTAGCAGCTTCTTAAAAAAAGTAAACACACACTTACCATATGGTCCACCTGAGTCCTGAGAATTTACCCAAGAGAAATGAAAACAGAAAGCCTTGCACACAAATATTCACAGTGTGCTCATTACAGCCCCAAACTGGAGACACCCCAAATGTGTGCGAACTGGTGAGTGGAGAAACAAATATGTGGTCAGGACACGGGAGTATTACTCAGCCACAGAAGGAAAGAACTCAGGAGGCAGCAGAGCTCGAGCGAGCTCGCCGAGACAGGACAAGGGGATCTCGGCCTCCCACCAGCTTACCGTGGGCCTCAGGGCAATCATGGACTTCTCTGGGTCTCCCTTTTCTCTGAACTCCCTCAGCCCTGAAGCCGGTCAGTTTATAACTCCAGTTGGTTGACAACTTAGCATTCAGTAGTCACCAAGTGGAAAACAAAACAATGGCAGAGGGGAACTTCTGCTAGAAAAACAATTTAGGCTCCCAGGGAGCTGCCTATAAAGATTAGCATCCCCTCAGCCCCACTAGCTTAACAACAAAAAATCTACTGCCAGACAGTAATATTTCTTGAGGCAAAATACCATCAGAATGAAGTATTTTGGCTCTGAGCAAATTCTCAAGGCCCTAGAGTTCACAACCTCACTTGATGGTTTTATAAAGTGCTTGTTGGCTTGATGGTGGTAATTCCTATCCCATTTTCGAGATTACAAAGGAAGGAAAAAAGATGGTCCATATGGAGTAGCTGTGCTTCCCTTCCAGATAAGCAATACTCTGTGACCACTCAGAGTGTGGCAGCGCGGAGCCCGGGCCTCGTCCAGCGCCGCTGTCTCTGGCCACGTTCCCGTAGAGCCCCTGGAAACACAAGGGGCACGCGAGGCTACACTGGGAACTCAGGAGCCAAACGGCTAATGCGCAGCACGTTATATTCTGAAAGAAGAAAAGTGGCTGTTATTGTCGCCATGCCCTGCAGACTTCAGGAATGCACTGTCATTCCCAACGTGGGACGGTCTGCTCGACAAATCCGAGATCTTTCTCCGAAGCACATCACCAACATTTATAGTGTGGGAGCAGATGCCAAAAAGGAGCCGGGTATATTCCTTATACGGTGCTAGGCATTGCTGCCAATGCACACGGCTGAGCCGCCCACTGACTGGCAACTCCCCGCCCAGCTACCCTAAGGGGCCAGGCCAGACAACACTGAAGGTCCCGGTCCCAGGCTTCCTCATGTGCACCAAAAGGCAGCCAGACGCAGGAAACCCAGCTGTGAGCCTCTTCTCTATCCCAGCTAGCCAGGTAACCGAGCAAGTACCAGGACACAAGCCCACAAGGACACGAGTCTCTCCGGTCGACTCACGTGTGAAGCCAGGACAAGAGCCAAACCTGGGCCTGTGGCATCCCAGAGCTATCCCATGATAACTCCAGGGCTCTGCAAACACAGGGTTCTCACCCATGAGATGAAGGGAGGAGGCCCCTGCTCACCACCAGCCACCCCTCCTGTGTCCAGACAGCCAAAGCTGTGTGCACTGCAGGACCCCCTCCCACAGGCTCCCCAAGGCATGCAGTGGCCTGACCGACCCTGAGGGGGCAGACGCATGATGCCATCTCCCTGGCGTGTGGCCCAGTGTCTGGGACAGAAACCAAATCATGGAGTATCTCCTCAGCGGGGGTGGGAAGACCCGCAGGAGAAACACCATGACCTCCTGCCCTTGCCTCTACCAACTGATAATGGGGCCACAGCCCCTCTGAATACACCTGCTGTCTAAGATTTAATCTTCGCAACCCTCTCAGTGGAAGAGGTCCAGCAACGTGGAAGGTCTGACTGTGCAGCCCCTAAGCCCAGGCTCACAGGAGGGCTTCAAGAAGCCATGAAATGGGTGGAGACTCTCTGGTCCAGGGCATCATCCTTGGAAGAGGACAGGCCTGTGGACCCCATCCCTGACTTCCTGGGCGACCATCCAGCAGGAAGGCGGGAGAGGGTAGAGCACAGGTGGTAGGTCCTTAGTAAGGCCTGCGGCCGGCTAGGCAGAACCAGTTCCCAAGGCGCTGAGGAAGGCATCAAGAGGGCTCTGCCCCGTCCCCGGACATCACAAACACCCTCTCCAAGATTCAGACCCGTAAGGGCCTTGGCAGGTTAATGGGCTAGTGAGCCTTGCAAACGAAGGAGTGAAGAGGAACACGAGGTTCGGAGTGTCCAGAGCTGCAGAGACGGCTTTCTATGTTCCAGAGGGCATGAAAGTCAAACAAAGATGAGCCCACTGGGTGTGCCGAGCCCCCCCCCCCACCAGTGGGAAGTCTGGCTCCGAGGAGGCTGCCCCCAGGGGCCACAGACGGCGAGCACTGGGGAAACTTCAGCCCTCCTGGCACAGGCCCAGGGCGCTTGTGCTGTGGGAAGTGGCCACACAGGGTCCCACAGGCCTATCCAGACGGACGGTCCCGGGAGGACAACACAGTGGTCCAAGTGGGGACAGGCTTCTCTGTTCTTCATGTGGATTCCGGAGGTTGATCCTGGAGCCAGGGCGGTGGGGGGACAGCACAGTACTTTTCCACGAGCTCCCAGGCTAATAGGATGTGCTCTCCAGGCCCGGTCCACCCGCCCTCCTTAAGATTAGGTGCAGCATTCAATGTTCTCTCTCTAAAAACTGCCTGACATCGCTTTTCCATAATTTCCTACGAGAACCACAGAGTGAAGAGATACTTTTATTAGCGGAGCCCAAGGTGTGTCCTCCCAGAAGAGTCTCCACTTCCCTGGGGGACTGGCCCCAACAATATAAGAGGGGGTCTTCAGGACACAAGCCCACAAGCACAGCACCTGACTCAGAGACGGACCTAAAATTCCTCCCGGGCCTGGAGACACAAGGGGCAAGCACCAGCCGCCTGCAGGCAGAGAGGCTGCGACCCCTGCTGGCTGGCCCCGGTTTCGCACTCCCTCTCCTCTGCAGGCCACAGTGGGTTTCAAGGCCCGCCTCCTGCTCCTTGGCTGGGCCAGCCTGCCACCAAGCCTCAACACCGGAGGGACAGAAAGGAAGCAGAAGCGCGCGAGCCTCTACCAGGAACCTCCTCCACTATGTCACAAGTCAAACAAAAATCTAGTCATCAAAAGAGAAACCAGCCGCTCCTCTTCTGTTTTCCAAGTTTATTTTAATCAACATGTACTTTAATAACAAAAAGCAATCGCATACTGTTAAAAAAATGACCTGAACTTAACCTTGGATCTCAGGCAGAAATTCTAACCCATGCTGATGCCTACCATAAACCCACACTGTTCTGTGGGTCCTGCCTGTGACCGGCAGCCAGCAAGCAGAGATCATCAAGAAAGGAAAGCTGGAAGTTCCATGACAAAACTTAAAATCACCAGGGTGACAGTATGGGGTCTATTTTATTTTTTAAAGATTTATTTATTTATTTGTGAGACACAGAGAGCAGGCATGTATATGCATGGGGTGGGGGTGGGGGGGCAAAGGGGAGGGAGAGGGACAATCTCAAGCAGACTCTCTACTGAGCGCAGAGCGTGACAGGCGGTTTGATCCCAGGACCCTGAGATCATGACCTGAGCCAAAACCAAGAATCAGATGCTCAAATGACTGAGCCACCCAGGTGCCCCGGTAATGGGGTTTATTTTAAAGAAACTGGAGGAGTCTAGAAGAAGCAGGAAAGTATCCTAGAAATAGCCCAAGAAAATCAGGTGTAATTGCGGCTCTGTAAGAACCAGGGGTGGACTGAACCACCGAATGGGAGCTCAGGGAGCTCCGTATGCCAGCTTCCCTCTGGGATCTGGAAAGCAGGAAGAACAGAACAGTCAGGGCTCAAGAGTTGGCCCGGGGCAGGGAGGGTCACAAGTTTGCTAGGAGCCTCTGCATTCAGAGCAAGATGCAGGTGCCCGTGACGCCAGCCAGCTTTCCCGACCCCAACGCCGGGAAAACCAAGGGACTCCCACACACAGGAGTAGAGCAGCGCTCTGATCAGACGAGCTGCCAGACCTGGTAGGTTCTCTGCCAAGAGCACGCAGGACCAGTCAAGAATCCCGAGAGCCAGCCAGGCTCCCTGCCCACCCCCACACCCCCTGGTCCCCCAGGGCAGCAGCTGAGCATCTCCTCTCACTCCTGGACTCCCGTGGCCACAGGGAGATGAATGAGCTTACACCATCTCTCAAAAGCACAGGGATGCCCACGCGGATGCAGCACCCAAGTGATCTGCACCAACAGTCAACAAACTGGGCGCACACAGCCTGAAGGACGCGGAGACTCGCGCCGGGCATCCTCGTGGCACGGTGGGCTCAGGAGCGCACTCCCGGGGCCCCATGCCACTGGCACTCATCCTGAAACTGCTCTGAGAAAAGGCTCGAACGGCCCGCAGCCAGGGAGTTGACTGGTTGTCAGGTGGGTCCTCCCCTCTCCCTCCCGCTGCACCGTGGTCCTCTCCCCATTTTGTGAGGGAAAAAGTCACTTGTCGGGGCGCCTGGGTTGAGCGTCTGACTCTTGAGCTCGGGTCCTGATCTCAGGGTGAAGCCTGCTTGGATTCTCTCTTTCCCTCTCCCTCTGCCCACTCCCCTGCTCACGTGTGCGCGTGCACTCTCTCTCTCTCTCAAATAAATAAAATAAAATAAATCTTTAAAAAAAAAGCCTCCTGTCACCCTAAATCTTACCAGGGACACTGCTGAGGGCATAAATGCCTCGGGAGCACTAAACAGAGCTTGAAATATTGGTGTTGCAAAAGTCAACCTCAACTAGCCAGCAACACATCCTTGACCAGGTCAGGTGGTTTCTAACCTTTCTTCAAAAGAACTGAAGAAGGACCTAGTCAAGCTGTCATCTAATGGCAGATCTTTAAAAATAAAATGATAACATGTGCCCCAAATCACATTAACTGTCTCCGAGTTTGAGGAATTAAGAACGCTGTTATGACCAAACCTCCATCCCCATTCACTGACGTGAATGAGGCTGTTCAGGGCTTACAGGCAAGCGTGGGAAATAGGAACAAAACCCACATTCAACCTTGTCCCACTCGAGCAACAGTGATGCTCACCCACAGATGCGTGAACAGGCAAAGCCTGCCATATCACCGCATGATGTATACCTGACCAAATTTTACTTTATGTGCAATAATTTGTCAGAATTTATCATCTCTTACGCCATTTTAATCAACTGCATGCTAGCAATTGTAAAGACAACTCAATAAAGAAGAAAAATGTTAATGCTCAGAACGTGGTGGTAACAGAAAACATGTGCCTACCTCGGGGTGCGCTCGCTTGGTGCCCGACACGGCTCGAGGAGCCAGCTGGATCTCTTTTGTGGATGCCTTCTTCAATTTTTTGTTCTTTTCCTCTGTCATTTCGGTAACTTTTCTCTTCTGTTTTGCCATCCTGCAACAGAGAAGGTCAATTGCTAAATACATGGGGAATAAAAGGTCTCAGGCCATGCAACATTTTTAAACCAAGGGGGAAGAGCACTCTCCCATTATTAAAGAAGTACAAAGGTATTTCAGAAAATATGGTATATACAAGTTAAAAGAAAGTCAAATCCCCCAGTTCTACTTTCCCATCAGCTGGGGAAGCCGCAGCATCACAGGCCACAGGTGACCATCATGCACCCTGTCACTAGGGCATTCAGTCACCAATGGGTGGAGGGGACCACGATGTGTCTGGGATGGCCTCCTCGGATTGTGGAAGAGGCACCAACTGGGACCACATAAAAGGAATGACACACAATCTGAGAAGTGTTTGACTATGTCTACTTTCTCAAGCACGGTAGTATCTAGAACTCCACGTAAAAGAACAGAGAAAAGCCCGTGAATTCTAAAACACATTTCCTTTGTGGGATTGTGCCACAGGGGAACCAAGAAATGGGTGACGTACCAGAACCTGGAAGCATGTCAAAGAGGACGTAGTGGAGAGCCCTCCACTGAGGCCACTGGCTGCTGCTGGGACCTCTGGGAGGGTTCCTCTGAGGGAGGATGTCTAGGGGGAGGGGATGTCTGAGGGAGACATCTGTGGAGATGATATCTAAGGGAGGACTTCTGAGGGAGGACATCGCAGGGAGGGTATCTGTGGGAAAGACATCTGAGGGAAGAGGTCAGAGAGGGGACCTCTGAGGAAGGACCTCCAAGGGAAGGCATCTGAGGGAGGAATTCTTAGAGAGGGACATCTGAGGGAGGGACATCTGAGGGGGGACAGCTGAAGGAGGGACCTCTGAGGGAGGAATTCTGAGGGAGGGAGGTCTGAAGGAGGATGCCTAAGGCGGAACATCTGAAAGCGGACATCTAAGGGAGCCATCTGTGGGGAGGGCATCTAAGGGAAGACTTCTGAGGGGGGACATCTGAAGGAGGACACCTAATGGGTGGGGAAGTCTGGCGGGGGGGGGGGGACATTTGCAGGAGAATACATGAGGGGAGACCTCCGAGCGGCGAACAGGCTGATTCCTAGAGGGAGACATGGGAACTGAACCAGCTCCTGCTGCTGCAGCGAAGGCCACTGCTGGGTGGCGCTGACCGCAACAGCGAGAGCAAGAAGAAGTGCCACCACCCACTCCCCATCCCACCTCACCCCCACCCACCCCACCTGCTCCAGTCTCCCCATTGCCCTCTTTGGGTGGAGCCCAAAAGGAGCTGAAAACAGAAAAGCACTTTGCAGAGGTCCACAAGCTATGATGTGAGGACCACAGTATGGAGTGCAAAATGTGCTTTTGGAGCTGAGACGATAATTTAATAACCAGCATCTGCAAACATACACATACTGCTTTTCATACGTGTGGTTTTTAGCAGAAACAATCCAATCACACATTAAACAAAGGATTAAATAAATAAATCAGAATAAACCAACAAAATGGAAATGAACTCAATAATTAAAATAAATGAGAATAGTGTTACAGATACAGAATGGAAAATATAGAACTCTATGTGTAATATTACACAATTTCATTTTAAAGAAAATAATACTGGAACATCTGGGTGGCTCAGTCGGTTAAGTGTCTGCCTTTGGCTCAGGTCATGATCTCCGGGGCCTGGGATCGAGTCCCGCATCGGGCTCCCTGCTCGGCAGGAAGGCTGCTTCTCCCTCTCCCTCTCCCTCTGCCTGCCACTCCTCCTGCTTGCGCTCTCTCTCTGACAAATAAATAAATAAAATCTTTAAAAAAAATTTAAAAATATTGAAAAAAACAGTAATAGAAAAAATACATAAAATAAACACACAAACACATATATACACATACTTATGTATACATATATATAAAATGTCTGAAGGATATAAACAAAACCTTTACCTTTATTTATATCTGGGGGTGGGTTACAAGGGACTTTCTATTTATTTACAGCTAGTTTCATTTTGTTTTCAAGGTTTTATACTTGGAAAAAAAAAATGAAGATTATTTTTTAATACCAGTCCTTTAAAACTCTACTTACAAAGGCCTACTAATATCAGCTTTTATTCTAACAAATTATAAAAATGTATTTCATTTTATTTATCCTAAACTCACTCCCAATGGTTTCATCCTCCATATTCCAGATTTTACATATATATACACACACACATACACACACACACATATGGATAATATGTGTATCTATTGCATACTTATGTCCGTATTTTTTTCAATTTAATTTTAGACATGCTGTTCAAGGCTGTGTATATAGGTAAAGGGACAGAAGCCCAATGTCCTCTCCTCTTGACACTAGAATTCATTTTGGACTCTATCAAAAGATAATAAAAATATAACTCACTCAGCAAATATTTTTTGAGAGCCAATTCTGTGCCAGGCACTGTGCTAGATGCTGAACACAGGGCAAACAGCATGGCAATAACAGCCTTGATTTTGTGAAGCTTCCCTTCTAGTGGGAAAGACAGAACTATTTAAGTAAATGAGAGAACACTTTTACATGGGGATAAATGCTGTCAAGAAAATACGACAGAAGCAGGTGAGCACAGGTGACAGGCAGGCAGGGAGACACGCACAGTGGCAGGAGGCCTCTGTGGCCAGTGAAGGACAGAGCAGGCAGCATAGGCAGAGCTAGGCAAGCAAAAGCTGGGTGTGTCCTGATGTACCAAGACGTAAATTTCCCCCAAAGCAAAACTGTTTCCACAGGGACAAAAGGGGAAAATTACACCAAGGCATCAGCTGGTGGAATTAAGCATGCACACACCGTCACCCAGCAATCCCACCTCAGGCACGCTCCACTCCTGTGTGTCGTCACTTGCCGGTCACTCTGTCACCACCTGCAGAATGCTGAGCATGTGCTAGGAGCTGCTCTAGGCTGGACCAGGCAGTCTAAAAGACCTATCCACACACAGCTGACATGCTTATGGGGGGACACAAATACAGGATACATCAGAAGATGACAAGTGCTACCCGAAGCCAAACAGAAGTGGGAAAGCATTATGGAAAGGGCAGCTATAATGGGTGATCACAATGTAAAGGGCCTAGAAGCAATGCTGACATGGAAAGCCCAGATTTGGGTTCTAAATACCATTCTCTATTAAAAAAAGGGGGGGGGCGTTGGGTGGGGGGTGCAGAGCTCCTTAAGATTCCCGGTCTGGACCAAGTAAAGTATAAGGTGAACCTGGGATATCAAGCTGTGCTGAACACCCAGGAAACAGTCAAATGATCATAGGGCCACATCCAAGAGGACACAGCGCCAGCATGGAGGGCTCCCTCTGCCCCATTTGGGGCTGTGATTGATTACAGCATAATGAAAGAGTATTACTGTTGTAGAATCAGAAAAATTCCAAGCTCCACGTTCTTTAATTAAGCCTTATCTAAAAAAAGTATTCAAAGCCAGAGGCTACAAATTTCAATTAGCAGTGTAATAAGAAATCTTGAAATAACAAGAGACTGTTGACACAGGAGCTTTGAAAAGACAAAGGACTCTGTTAGCCAATTACCTTGTTGGAGAAATAAGGAAAGTTTAGCAAATATTTACACACCAGTTACCATAAAAGTTAAGCTAAATCTTTATTCATTCTGTAAGTTATCATTAAAAAGTTTAATCACTAAGTCTATTTGCTAAAAAGAGAGAAAGACTTTTCCATATTACAAAAAGGTTTCTTTTAATAGTTCTAAGAGATGGTGTCTCATGACTTTGAGAAAATCAATGTTTGTTATAGAAAACGACATTTCCTTATATTTATGGTCAGTGATTTTCAACAAGGGCCATTTAATGGGAAAGAACAGCCTTTTTAACGAAAGGTGCTGGGACACCTGGACTTCCACATGCAAAAGAATGAACTGAGAGCCCTACCTCACACCAAACACAGAAATTAACTCAAAATGGATAAAAAAAACCTAAATATAAGAGCTAAAACATAGGAGTAAATCTTCAAGACCCTGGATTAGGCAATAGTTTCTTAGATGACACCAAAAACATAAGTAGCAAAAGAAAAAAACAGATAAATTTTGGACTCCTCAAAATTAGAAATTTTTGTGCTGCAAATGATGTAAGCAAGAAAGTACAAAGACAATGTCAAGAATTGGAAAAAATACTTGCAAGTCATATAACTTACAAGAGACTTGTGTCCACCATGTATGAAGAATTCTTACAACTCAACAACAACAAAAAATCCCATTTAAAAGTGGACAAAGAATTTGAATACAGATTACCCCAAAGATGACACACAAATGGCCAATGAGGACATGAAAAGATGCTTAACATCATGCATCATTAGGGAAATGTGAATCAAATGACACGCCACTTCACAGTCACTAGGTTGGCTAAAATAAAAAAGACAGATCATAAATATTGATGATGTGGAAAACTTGGAACCCTTCTTCACTGCTGGTGGGACATAAAATGGTGCAACCACTTTGTACAACAGCCTGGTGGATCCTCAACAAGTTAAACGTGTTACCATATGACCCAACAACTCCACCACAGAAAATGAACACATCCACATAAAAATTCAAACGCTAATGTTCATAGCATTAGTCATAACATCCAAAAGGCGAAAACAACCTAAATGTCCACCAACTGATAACGAGATCACAAAATGTGGTATGCCCATGCAAGGGAAACAGTCAAATGATCATATTCATTCGGCCAAAAAGAAAAGGAATGAAGCACTGACTGGATAAATCTTGAAAACATTCTGTTATGTAAGAGAGGCCAGTCACGGGATACTACAGATTGTATAATTTCATTTTTATGAAATTTCCAGAATGAGTAATTACAGAGACAGGAAGGTAGCCTGGTGTTTGCTCAGGCCTGGGGTGGGGGGCAGGGACAGGGAGTGACTGTGAATAGTACAGGGTTTCTTTTGGGAGAAGGAAAATGTTCCGAAATTAGGTTGCGGTGATGGTCACACAACCCTGTGAATACACTGAAACACACAAAGAAAAAAAACCCCTCTAATCGCTCTCAAATTATTTGTAATAAATTAAACAATATGATGGCCCTGTACCAGTTTTCTTTCTTTCTTTTTTTGTCCTCAGCAGTAACCCTATTTCAGAGAAGCTATGGGGGGGCGTGAGCATGTCTAAGCATCTGGCACGTCCAGAGCCAACAAACGCTCCTCAGCGTCCTCAGGTGCGGCTTGAAAAACACACAAGCAAGCGGAGGGAGGAATCCATCTGCTGAGAAGGGTGCTGAAGAAACGAGCGTCAGTGGGGCCCCTGGAGGTCGGCAGTGGTTAAGCGGCCTGGCCGCCACTACCTCAGAAGGCTCAAGACCCGTCCTTTATGTGTTTCTTTTTCCTCACACGTTTTTCTGCAGAACATCTAGTTGCTCATAAAGCTACGCCAGCATAAGCTTTCCCTGTATTTGGTGGCCGGGAGGAAGGTCATGTGGAGGGGGCAGGGGTGTTAGGAAAACTAATCATAACACCAGTGGCCGTGAAAATTCACATTTACCCAGCGCTTACCATGTGCCAGGCCCTGTTCTAAGTGCCGTACACGTATGAACTCAGTTCCTCCTGTGGCCAGTGAGGTGGCACACGGGTGAGGAAACCGGGGCACACCTACCAGGGGGCAGACCTCTGAAGTTTGAAAGCGATCCCAGTTTGAAAAGCTGAAAGATGACAGGGCTTGCCCCCCAGGAGCAGCCCAGGGGCAGCTGACCGCTGCTGTTCTTTTCCATGTCCCAGTACCTGGAGGTTTGTAGCTGTATGCATGTATTACTTAGCTAACTGGATAGGTTAAAAATTTCTTTTACATAAACGATTTTTTTTAAAAGATTTTATTTATTTATTTGAGAGAGAGAATGAGAGAGAGAGAGAGAGCATGAGAGGGGGAGGGTCAGAGGGAGAAGCAGGCTCCCCGCCGAGCAGGGAGCCCGATGTGGGACTCAATCCCGGGACTCCAGGATCATGACCTGAGCCGAAGGCAGTCGCCCAACCAACTGAGCCACCCAGGCGCCCCATAAACGATTTTTAAAATTCTATTATTCAGGATTAGCCAGAGAATGACGAAAAGGCCGTTATCATGCCTCCTGACAGGAGAATAAATTGGCACAGTCTCTTTAAAAGGTAATTTGATAACATTTATCAAGTGCTTTGGCCTGTAATTCCACTTCTAGAACTTATCCTGATGAAATAATCATGGACTGAGATTCAAATATAAGGATGACAATGGCACTGTACAAGGGATGATAACGCCTCTTCAATTAAAAAGTTGAAAACCCCATAAATTTCCAACAACAGCTGACTGGGAAAATGAATGACTCGTTCGCGCACAGGAAGACGCCTGCCCGAGAGCACACCACGCGCTCAGTCATGTGAGTAAACGCTCAGAGCACAACGTAAAGGGAAAAGATGGGGCGTAAACCTACGGATGTACAATGTGACCCTCATTTTGTAAGAAAAATGATACACAAATATGTATGAAGCAAAAAACTAGAAGGAAATACATTAAAATACTAACATTTTAGGGAGTTAGAATTACAAGTATGGTTTTCCCCCCTTCTACTTTTCTGTAATTTTTACAACAAAAGCAGAAACACAACACTTTATTTTAAGGTACCAGCTCTAAGTGTTCAGCGAAGCAAATAATTACTTCTACCAGCAGGAAGCTGAGGACCCACATCAGACACACAGAGACCAGCTAACCGTCTGGGCTTGGCGACAGTCACTGGTCAGGACGTGTCAGCACCAACGGGCTGAGGCTGCCGGGTCTCCAGGGCTGAAAAGAAACCCCACAGGAGCTTAAAAAAATAAATCAGCCTATAGAAAAAAAGTCTTCTTAAATCTAAAATTCCCACCCGTAGCCCCCAATGCGCCCTCTCACCCAGAGCATGACCCCTCTGATGCGTCCCATCAGGCTGCAGGGAAGGGCCCCTGGAGGAGGGTGTGTGCCCTCACAATCCACAACCCTCGAGGAAATCCGTCCAAGGAGTCCAGGAGCGGAATCCCAGCTTCTGTGCCAGGACCGGGACTCTGTTCCTGTTCATTTTGATCCAGACTGGTCTGCGTTCTGACTTGCCCACTTAGAATGGCCTCCAGACTTTGCTCTCCAGGGTACCTTACCCTCCCCTCACCCTCCTCCAAATGCCAAACTCAAAGCCCAGTTACTACAAAAGCTCCAAATTTCTTACTCACCGAGCCCACCTACCCTCTTTGCAGCTCAACCTGCTCAGCACCCCGGGGTCCAATAATCCTTCAGCCTCACTGGTGGCCCCACACTTCCCCACCCCAGCCACTCGCCTGGAAGAGCCTCTCCTCTCAAATCTCCAAGGTCTTCTCCCTTCTCCCACAGAACCTTACTTCCTGGTCACAGAGGAAATCAAAGCAACTGGAAGGGAACTTCCACGAGCTCCCACATTTACCCCCCACCCTTCTCTCCTGTTGGGATGCAATCCTGCCATTTTCCAACAGAGGCCAAACTCTCCACTCCGGCGCTGGGTTCCATGCCCCGCCTATGCAGGGACATCCCTGAGCAATTCCCCTCCTGCACTGTTCCAGCTTCCCTTCTACTCAATCAACTAAGATTTCCCACATCATAAAAACTCTCTTGATCTCACATGCTCCTAGCCCATTTCTGCTTCCTCCTGCCAAGATCCTCAAGAGCCACCTACCCGCACTGCCTGTAACCCCTTCCCTCCTGTTCCCTCTCACACCCCTCCCACCAGGCTTCTGCCACTCTACCACAACTGTTCTCAAGATCACCAAGGACACCATAAGGACAAAGACTCTCTCTGTGACCAAACTGTAGCCAGGCTCCTCTCTCCACCGGTCCTCAACCTTGGCCCACAAAGACTTGAACAAAACACTAATACAGTTTCTAACAGCTCAAGGCCCCATCCCTACGATGACCCCAGCGCCCTTAAAAGTGCCTGCCTGAGAAAAGTCAAGGCTGCCAAAAGAACCCAGCCAACACCCGAAGATGGGGCCCCACTGGATGACCCTGTGGAAGGGTAGGCGCCTACCTTTGATAAGTGCCAGTTAGGAAACCCAGATGGGTTTCACATGCACCGCCACCCCCACCCCAGCTTTTGTAGTTTTTCACTTCCTAAGTCTACTGAGTGCCGCTCCCCCTTCCCATCCCTAGTCCCTCAGTCACCTCTGGACAAATCCAAGGTCAGCTGAGTTCACACAGCTCTTATCCCTACTGCAACAGTTATTCCTGATTAAAATCCAGCCTTATAGGGGTGCCTGGGTGGCTCAGTCGTTGAGCATCTGCCTTCGGCTCAGGTCATGATTCCACTGGGATCGAGCCCCACATCGGGCTCCCTGCTCCGCGGGAAGCCTGCTTCTCCCTCTCCCCCTCCCCCTGCTTGTGTCCCCTCTCTCCTATTCTCTCTGCCAAATAAATAAAATCTTTAAAAAAAAAAAAAACCCAGCCTCACCCCTTTAACTACAGTCCCGCTTGCTCCTCACAGACACGAAAGCCCACGGCAGATTCTCAGTACTCACCTTGTTTGACCCAACAGCAGCATCTGACAGCTGATGCTCACTTCTCTCTCCACATTCTTTCTTTCTCTTGGCTTCCGAAACAGACCCCACAACCATCTGCTCTTCCTCCCACCCCCTCACCTCTCTGACCCTCGCACTAAAGGGCTCCAGTCTTCCAGCCGTTTCCTCTCCGCCTACATGCATTCGCTACGTGACCGCACCGTAGCTGTGCAGGAGCTCCAGACACCAGCTATCCACGGGTGGCCTCGAACTTCTCCCTGAACTGCACCAGTACGCTCTGTCACCTGCACCCTCACACATCATCTCAGACCCAAGGCGTCAGAGTCGACACTTCTGATCGCCCTCCACAAGCCCACCTTCCCGTGCACCTGTCCTCCCAACCGATGGCCACCCGGTGAAATACACATTTTAGCCCACGCTCGGACTGTGGCGCCCCACGACTCCGGTGGCCGTTCGCCCCGCTGGCCTTGTCTCTAAAGCACGTCCAGAGGGCAGTGCCTGCCTGTCACTCGCTGCGCCACTGCCGTCCGCCCACCTGCGCTTCTCAAGAGCCCCTCCAGTCCGTTTCCGACACAGCCGCAGGACGACTCGGAGAACGCCCAGGCTGGCTCTCGGGCATGCCGAGCCTCCCACTTCGCTCGGGGAGGAGTCCGCGGCCTCACCCAGGCCTGCGGGCGCGCGTGGCTGCCCGACGTCCCCCCGCCGCCCGCCCTCCTGCTGCTGCGCCCGGGCCCCCCCACCCCGGGTCTCTCCGCGCCGGGCTCCGCCTCATTCTCCCGCCAGCGGCCACCACCACCTTACTTATTCGTTCTGCCCGCTCAGAACGCAAGCGCCCCAGGTCGGCGTCGTTTCCGCCGCGAGCCCGCGGGCAGCCCGGGCCCGGGGCGGGCGGACGCGCGGGAGCCCACCGAACGCTTTAGCCAAGGGGCGGCTGTGGCGAAGGGAATGCCAGGCTCGGGGGCGCAGCCCGGGTGAGCCGGCGGCTCGGACCCGCGCGCCCTCTGCGGACTCCGCGGGTCCCTCCGGCCGAACGCCGGGGCCGCGCGCCCACGTGGGAGCCGCCCCGCGAACCGCGACCGCGCCGCCCGCGCCTACCTGCGCGTGGCCTGCGACGCGGGCTTCCGGCAGGCGCACGGCCCGGTACCACGGTCCCGCCCCCCGGAGCGGCGTCGCCCATTGGCCGAGGCCCGCCTCCGTCTGCCCGCCGCCCAATGGCATGCGGCGGCCGCGGGGGGGCGGGCCCAGGTGCGGACGCGGGCTGGCGGCGTCATCTCTGCGCGCTGCGGGTCCGCCGGGGGCCGCGGTTGCCTGGCAACGCCTGCTGGGGCTGCGGCGCCGTCCTCCGTCTCTGGCCGCTGGGGCCGGGGGCCCAGGCGGGCGGCCGGGGCGGTCTGGTTGGGCGCACCAGGTGCGTCTTAAGCAGAACTCATCTGTATGAACCGAAGATGCCGTAACGATAGAACTGTGCACAGTGTTGAGCGCCGCACGGGTGGAGCCCCGGGAACGCTGTGTCGGCCTAGGGGTCGCTCGGGCGGCCCCACGTGGCTTTCAGGTGCCCGAGCGGGGTGACTGTCGCTGCCTCGGAGCATCTGGGGGGCGAGCGGCGCGAGCGGCGGGAGCAGGTGCAGCTCTGCGGCGCCTCCCCCTGCTTCCAGGCGCGAGGGTAGCTCGCCGCGCACGCAGGGGCTGCTCGGGTAACGCGCCACCTTCCCCCGCGCGCGGGCGAGGATGCGGCTCCGGCCACGCCCCGGCCCCCCGCGCGCGCAGCTGTGAGAACGTCCAAGCCTGCTGCTTTCAGGAGAGACCGTCCTGCCTTCAAACCGCCCCGACGGCCTCGTGGCCCCACGGAGAGGAGCTTTCCTCCCATAAGCTGAAACAGCGTATCGTGCAATGTAAAAATATACAAATGAATGTATGATATATTGTTCAGGTTTGCCTTAAAAAAAAAAAAGCTCTGATCATGTAGGAATGGGCAACTCAGGTCAGCCTCCCACTGAGAACAGCAAAAAAAGCTGGCCAAAATGTAATCGTTTAAAAATAATTGTTTTAGGGGCGCCTGGCTGGCTCAGTCTGTGGAAGATGCGAGTCTTGATCTTGGGGTCATGAATTTGAACCCCCCACTGGGTGTAGAGATTACTTAAAAATAAAAAACTTTAAAAGATAATTCTGTTTCATGCATCAGAGTGAAATATTCTGACGGGATAAAAGGAAACCCAAAGTACTCCGCCTGACATTTAGCAACATTTTCCACTCAGGGGTCAGTCGGTTCTGGAAGAGGCAGTAGGAAGGCTGAGAACCTGAACAGAGATTGACAGCTTGGTGGGCTAGAGCTGCTAAGGGGGAGGGTTCTTGCAAAGGCCCTATCTTTGAGCTGAGACCCTGAACAGCTACATTGTAAGAGTGAATACCACCAAAGTAGACCAGCCTTGCAGGGACTTCATAAAATCCATATTCATCTCAATTTCTGAAACTGTATTCAGGTGATTCAGGGTTTATTGTTGGTGCTGCTAGCCTGCTCAAAGAAAAAAGGGTAAAATCTTCCCAGAAGAAAAGTATAGTATCCTGTAGCACAAATTATAATTGCTCATATATTATGTCCAGCACTCAATAGGAAAGGGCTGTGCACACAAGAAGACAACACAATGTGATAGAAAACCAAGAAAAAGATACCATTTTCACCATACAATGGACTGCTGCCACACTCACCCAAACTTGCAACTTCATGGGTCTGAAAATGTCCCATTCCCAATGGACAGCTCCAGTCACAGGCTAAGATGATGTCCATGGCCAGGTGCTCAATCTAAGGCCAGGTAGCACCCAGAGCTCCTTAGCATGGTATGTAATTCTCTGCAGCAGAGGACATGGCTTTGTGCCAAGCTCTAGGGGACGGTGCGAGGGACCACACACAGTCTCATCTACCATGTATGTACCTCTCTAGCTCTATTGGACCTTCCAAGTTATATGGCCCAAGTGCAGGACAGCTTATGCCACAAATTGGATCTGCTGCAGAGCCTTCCTTTGCTTTCGGCCTCATTCGACACCAACAGACTTCCAAGTTTCCCAATAAATGAATAGTGGTCATATTAAATATGGTCTATGCTGCCTCCCAAATCCAAAAGGCAGAAAATTGTATTTGTTTTCTATTTCTGCATAACAAATGAACACAAAATTTAGCAATTTAAAAAAATAAAACAATAAATTTAGCAGCTTCATGTCACAGTCTCGGGTCAGGAATATCAGTGTGGCTTAGCTCTGTGCCTCTGACTCATGGTCCCTCACAAAGCTGATGTCAAGGTGTTTTCCAGGGCTGTGGTTTCATCAGAAGGCTTGTCTGAGGGACAGTCCATTCCCAAGCTCACACGTGGCTATTGGAAGGATTCACTCCTCGAAGGTCACTGGGCTGAGGACCTCAGTTCTCACTGGCCATTGGTGAAAGGCCTCCCTGAGTTCCCTGTCACGGGGACCCCTGTAAGGGCAGCTCACATGGCAGCTCGCTTCCCTGGGGCAAGTGAGCAGGAGGGCGTACAAGAGGGAAGTCACAGGCTCTTTGAAACCACAGATTGTGTGATTCTGTTTACATGAAATGTCCACAACAGGCAAATCCAGAGACAGAAAGTAGATTAGTAGTTGCTGGGGGCCGGTGTTGTGGAGAGAATGGGGAATATTAATGGGTATGAGGTTTCCTTTTGGGACACTGAGAATGTTCTGGAACTAGATGGTGGTGATGATTGGACAACATTGCAAATGTACTGAGTGGTACTGAATTATTAACTTTAGGATGGTTAAAATGGTGAATTTTGTGGGGTTCTTATCATGAAAAAAGTGTGTCTGTTCCTCCATAAATGTGGTTATGTTATTCATGTCAAAAATGACTGTTTGGGCGCCTGGGTGGCTCAGTCGTTAAGCGCCTGCCTTCGGCTCCGGTCATGGTCCCAGGGTCCTGGGATCGAGTCCCAAATCGGGCTCCCTGCTCTGCGGGAGGCCTGCTTCTCCCTCTCCCACTCCCCCTGCTTGTGTTCCTGCTCTCGCTATGTCTCTGTCAAAAAAAATAAAATCTTAAAAAAAAAAAATGCGTTTGTTGGTGTCTGTGTGTCTCCAGTCATGGGGCTCCCCACCCCCAGCCATCTTGGCTGAACTTTGTTGAATATGTAAAACAATAACAGGAGTCCAAAAGTTAAGACTGCACAAGAGAGCATTCTCCTGCTCCCAACACTCCTGCCTCATTCCCACCCACCCAACCTCACGTAAGTAGCCAACTTCATTAGTTTCTGGTTTATCCTTTCTGAGCTTCTTCTAGCAAAAACAAGCAGATGTGTGGATATTTCTTTCTGCTCTTCCCTATACGGAAGGAAGCACTGCACACATCCCTCTGCACCACGCTCGTTCAAGCCTACAATCCATCCTGGAAATTTTCCATCAGTTTAGAGGCATCCTCTTATTCCTTCCCACAGCTTCACGGGGCCCCATGGGTGGACTTACTATGGCTCATTGAATCAATATCCACACACGAGCATTCAGTCTCCAGCTCCGCGATTGTAAACTGTGCTGCAATGAACAATCGTGCACATGTGTATTTTACTTGTTTCTGGTATACCTTCAGGGTAGACTCCTAATGGTGGGATTGCCAAATATACTTCTGCTGGGTATAGCCAGATTTTCCTCCGTAATGGCTGACACTTGGTATCCCCAATAGCAACGTGTGGACGTATCTCTTGCTTACAGCCTTGTCAATAGAATATGCCGCTCAAGTTTGGATTTCTGCTCATCTAATCTGAGAAACAGGACCTCAGTGTGGTCTTAATTTGCATCCCTCCTAACTCAAGTGAGTCATCTCTATATCCCAGGATCATCCTTACATACTCTTGTGTCACTTCATTCTTCACCCATCTTCCTATCTGGTTTCTGATCTTTTTTCCCCCTCAACGTGTACATTCTTTATGTATTAGAGATATCAACCTTTATCTGTGATGTATGTTGCAAACACCTTGTCCTCGTTTGTCACCTGTCCTTTGGTCTCGTGTATGCTGTTCTCTGCCATGCGACTGTGCTTTGCCACTATGAATGCTTTCCTTCATCCACCTGACTTTAGCATCATTGTGAGGAAGACTTTCCCACACCCAGTTTTGGAGAAAGTCACCCAAGTTTTCTTCCCATAACATGTTTGGTTTCATTTCTTACATTCACGTTTCTGATGGGAGTCCCTGCGTCTGTGTGATGTAAGGTATAGACCTAATGTTACCTTTCTCTAAATGGCTACCTAGTTGAACCAACACTGCTGTTCAAAAAACCCATCTTGGTTCCAGTGATTTGAGATACACCTTTTATTTATTTTTTTAATAAGATTTTATTATTTATTTATGTTTACGAGAGAGAGAGCACGAGTGGGGGAGGAAGGCAGAGGGAGAAGCAGACTCTCCACTGACCAGGGAGCCCGATGTGGGACTCGATCCCAGGACCCTGGGATCATGACCTGAGCTGAAGGCAGATGCTTAACGACTGAGCCACCCAGGCGCCTGAGATACACCTTTTATCACACCCGAGTTTCCACACGCACCTTTGTTTGTTTCAGGGTTTCCTGGTCCGTTTTACGGGCCCGTCTCTTGCTGTGCCAGCGTGTACTGTTTTCCACATGAGGCTTTACAGTGCGCCATGAGACCAAGAGGGGCTTTCATTCCGTGTCTCCTTGGCTTTTCCTCCACGTGTAGTTTTCCATACGACTTGAGTGTCGACTTTTGTAGCTCCAGAAAAGCAGCTTGTTGGTATTTTTATTGGGATCCTCTTAGATTTAAATAGTTTAGGCAAGCCAAAAGTAATGGCAGACAACAGAAAAATCAGAAAAGACACAACCGTTCTAAGCCCTGAGCTCCACAGTCACACACTTTGCAAGGACACTTAGAAGAAAAATAGAAAACTTGGAAACGGCATGCCAAGTTTCCAAGTGGATTAATTCCTCTTACAAAGGCACTTGTCAAAACTGCTATCAAAAAAAAAAAAAAAAAAAAAGACTGAGGGAGAGAGATGATGAAGTTGGAAGTGGTTCTGACCATTAAAACAATAGCAACTGATATGTTTTTTAGGGAGTGGGAAACTTTCTGCTTTTTGGAGCTGAGTTGGTTTTTATGTTAAAGTGGCTATGTACCAAGTCTGTTTTTATGATCATTGTTGTCCAGGCTGTGTGTTGTTTTGCTATTTTTACTTTTTATTTATAAATAACTAAAAATAAGAATAAAGTAATAAATTGGTGGATATAATCTTAAAAAATTAAATTAATTCTGGTAAAATGGACATCTTTATGATGTTGTCTTCCAAGAACAAGGCCTGTCTCACTGGTTTGTGTCTACTCTTGTGTCTTTCGTGTTTTAAAGTTTTGTCCGCTCTAGAACTTGCAGAGATCTCGTTGGGTTTATTTCTGAGTATTTTATCATTATTGCCATTGTAAATGGGATTTTTCTCCTCCATTGTATCTTCAGATAGTTGTTTATGGCAATGAAGCCTATTGATGCCTGTGTGTTAGTTTTCTACCTTGTCACCTCTTGAAATTCTTGCGTTGTTGAGGAGCTACATACATTTTAAGATCTTACGGAAATTATGTCTCACGTCCTACTTTACTGAGCACGATGTTACATGGACCTGAGATACTACACTTGTCTCCCCTTTCCTAGAACTCAGTCTGGGCCCGGTGTCAGGTCTTCGTTCCCTCTCCTTCTCTCCCACTCGGTGATTTCATCTGTTGCCATGGCTTTCCATCCAACCATGTGCCAATGACTCTAAATCCTGTTTCTGATCTCAAACTCGCCCCCTGGACTTGCTTACCCACCTGCCTACCTGGCTTCTCTACGCAGCAGTCCAGTAAATATCTCAAACAGAACACGCTCACAGCCCAACTCCGGATTCTTCCTTTCAAACCTTTTCCCCCTTGCTCACTGTGCTCTACCCACCCCCATCCTAAGTGCCATCAAGAAAAGCAAGGTGCTGTCCCCACTCCTCTCTGCCTGTCACCCTGTACATCTTGTTAACTTAACAGATGTTAAGTTAACAGACTTTCCACATCTCCCGCCCCCATCCATTTGAGGGCTCCACAACCTGGCACCCAGGTCACCCACTCTGTCCTCCTGATGCATTCTTCACTTCACAATGGCCAGAAATATCACTTTAGAATGTGGATCAGATCACTGTATTATTCATTTTGAGGGTAACATGTTTGTAATTTTTTTAATGTATTCTTTACGCCCAACATGGGCCCTGAACTCACAACCCTGAGATCAAGAGTCACATGTTCCACTGATGGAGCCAGCCTGGCGCCCCTGATGTTTGTAATTTTATTACTTCATTTTGTGTGTTTTTTTTTTTTTTTTAAAGATTCATTTATTTTAGAGAGAGAGGGTGCACGTGAGCAGGGGAAGGGGCAGAGGGAGAGAACATCTCAAGCGGACTCTGCGCTGAGCGTTGACCCCAATGCGGGGCTTGATCTCAGGACCCCAGTATCATGACCTGAGCCAAAATCAAGAGTCAGTGCTTAACTGGCTGAGCCACCCAGGCGCCTGCATGTTTGTAATTTTAAAATTCCCTCAAGGATTCCTCAGCAACCTACGGCCTCGCAGCTACTCTCCGCATGTGCCAGGCGGGAGCCTGATACCTGTCTCATAACTAAACCATATAATAACGCAATCATACAAATGACAACTTCAAAACAGGACAGCACAGCAAGTTTGTGTGTGTTCTCTGTCCACTGCTGCACAATCAACCTTTCGGCCACGTAAGAGGCAGTTCTACACATAATGGTTCAGGTATTCGCTAACATGATGGAGTTCATACTTTTAAAAGCACACGCATATTTAGGCAGATTTCACTACTCTTTGGATGACTGTAACAAACCAGGCAGTGTGAATGTGGATAGTGGGGGAGGTTGTGGGGGCGGCCTGTACATGGGATGTGCTTTCTGCTCAATTTTGCTGAGCAGAAGCCTAAAACTGCTCTAAAAAATCAGTTTATCAAGTAAAAAAAGTCAAATCACAAATGATCCTGCTCTAGGCTTATAGTTGAAATAAGTAACCATCAGGAAACATGACGATTCTGCTCCGTCACCGTATGTTGCAGCAGGAATTCGAACCAGGCACATCAAGCCCAACTCCTGCCAAACACTTCTGAGCACCCCCCATGGGTCTCTGGTCTCAGTTCAGTAAAACTGCTTTCCTAATATGCAACAACTTTCCCAATTTAGCAAAAACTACAGTGACACCGTTGTCTTCACTTGTCGTTCTTCCTACAAACTCCATCTTACCCTTGGATGCTGAGATGGATTCCAGGACGTGGTGCATCTGACCCTGTCCACTGCTAAGGTTACCACGGCCTCCAGCTGAGCAGGTTCCCTGCACATACACACCACCATGGCCGAGTTCCAGGCTCCGAACAAGTCTGAAAACCATGCAAGGGTCAGCGCCCTCCATGAGACACGGGTGTGTCACGGCGGGCAGGTGGGTGGGAGGGCATGTGGCGCAACAGACCAGAGAGTCAGCCTGCGGCCAGTGCTCTGTGGTTGGCAGCACCAGGCAGCACCAGAGGACCCGCCTGCGGTGGGAGGCGAATGACACAAACACTCAGCCAAATGACAGCCATGATTTCACAGCTGGGCACCGCGTATGCACCAACAGCTGGTCGCTCAATACAGAGAACCTGACCTTTTCCCTGGCGTTCCGTAAGCTTTTTGAGTGCTATGGAAGCCGCGGCCCTTCTCAGTGCTCTCGTTCTCCAGGGAACGTTCACGGGAAAGCAGGCAGGGAGACACTGCCCACAGATACTCTTAATGCACTTCCTTTCTTCTTAAGATTGAGCCAAAGCGAAGCTTTCTGCACAAGTAACTTTACTTCAGTTCAGAATGAGCACATCTACAGAATGTAAAATTAACCAACCGCTCTGCCTGTTGGCATGTTTTATTGTTTTTTGTTTTGTTGTGGTTTTTTTTTACTAAAGGCCATTTTAAAAGGTTGCTTTTGTAGTATTTATTCCAAGAAAATCTTAGCTGGTGGTAGATTCTAAGAAGAAGATCTCATCACCTACAACTGGGGTGTGTATAAACTCTACAACTGTGGGTTTGGGTAGAGCTCCTCCTAACGTCCTAATGAGAGGCAGGGAGCGAAGGACACACTGGGAAAAAAATTTAGAAACCAACAGCAAACAACCTCCTGCCACAGCCAGACACTCTCCCCGCCCCCCCCCCCCCTTGCACTTTCTACAGTCTCTACCGCAATCGCGAGTCTTTACATCATTTCAGGAAAATACAGCAAAGCAGATCAACACCTACCCGGGGAAAGTTCCCGGCAGACCAACTGGAGAAGTCGGACCGGTTTCCCGCAGCATGTTCCCTGGAACACACCACCACTGCCTCAGGACCTCTGCAATACTGGATGAATGCCAGACACCCTGACTCTCAGGCCGGAAGCTTGGAGAACCAAGGCCATTTCAGCCACTGACCTATTTCAGAGCCTATCTTTTGACTTTGGTCTTGGGCTTATTGCAAAGAAGGAACATGGAAGGTTGACTGAAAAATACATTTAAAATACCCCCAGTCCCTCCGATCACGGATGACCTACAAACGCTGATGTGGGGCTGATGGCTAGTATGTCCACTCTCCCTGTGACACCCCACCTGACTTCCCCAACACAACCACCATTCCCATCAGCCCTCATTGCCATCCAGACGGAAGGCCTCTGGTGATGCCTGGTGAGCGTGGGACGCTGGGGCTTGCACACCACTGGGCACGCAGCGGCCAGTCCGGCTGCGGACTAGAGGCCGGACACCAGGAATGACGGGCAGCCTGGCTCTGGGCCTTGCCCAGGAACAGCTGGCTAGTGCCAGCCCAAGGCCAACTCAGGAGAAGCAGGAAGGCAACCCGGGCAGGGAGAGGTGCTACCTCAAGTGGCGCTTGTCACCTGATTGTGGGTCCGGGTGCCAAGACAGGAGACCTGGCACACCCATGTGGCATCTGTCCCAGCCAGCAAATGTCCAGCTTATACATCGGCTGTCACTACCCACACAGCCACAAATCCAAATTCCCTAGGACAAGGTAGGGGTGACACCCTCAAAAGGTTGGTGTTTACGCCCACTTGTCCAGGAGAGTAGGGGGTGGTGGGTTCGCAGGCTGGGCAGAGGCCCCGGGACAGAGCGTGAACGCTGGAGTGCCCATGTTCCTCTCAACAAAGCTTCGGGTTTCCATCTGAGACATCCAACATGAGCTTCCAAGGACCCTCTACCCTGGGGACGCTCAACAGCTGGGAACACACACAGGATGCCCATGGCACCTGTTAACAGAACGCCACTCATGCCCAATTACACCTCTGGCTGCCGTTTGCGGATCAGTACAGCCAACAGGTTACTCGGCTCGTTCCAGATCACTCCTCAAATGGCCGAGCAAACGCAGTCCCATCCTGCAACTCGGAAGCTCCTTCCACCGCCTGGTGCTTCTCAAACATTTCCACAGAAGCACCCCAACAGATAAGGAAAGTGAACCCCTCCCTACTCTGGACAGATGAACACAGAGCACAAAACTGTGTTACATTTTTCTCAAAAATGCATGCAAACTTTTAACACTAAAAAAATGTAATGTGCTGGGACACCTGGGTGGCTCGGTTGGTGAAGCGTCTGCCTTCGGCTCAGGTCATGATCTCAGGGTCCTGGGATGGGGTCCTGCATCAGGCTCCCTGCTCAGCGGGGAGCCTCCTTCTCCCTCTGCCGCTCCCCCTGCTTGGGCTCTCTGACAAATCTTTTTAAAAATGTAATGTGCTAATATTAATATCAGCGCTTCCCATGAAAACTTGTACACTTGGGGCTTCTCCATCTTTTGGCCGCATTCAAACTTTTGGTGTGTCATGAGCAGCTCAGGGGCACCTACACGAGCAGACTCCCTTATCTTAAAGCCTTCAAATGGATGGCTCTCAGAAGAAGATGCTCAACTTTGCTAATTAAAGACATACTCTAGTATGGTGACACCATGTTTTCATCAGATTAGGAAAAAATTAAATAGGCAGTTGCTGAGGTCTTGGTAAAACTGATGATGTTGCTAGGACTTTTAGGACAGCAATTTGGCACCTTTTTTTTTTTTTTAAGATTTTTTTTTTTTTTAAAGATTTTATTTATTTATTTGAGACAGAGAAAATAAGAGAGAGAGAGCACATGGGGGGGGGGAGGGTCAGAGGAAGAAGCAGGCTCCCTGCCGAGCAGGGAGCCCGATGCGGGACTCGATCCCAGGTCCCTGGGATCATGACCTGAGCCGAAGGCAGATGCTTAACCGACTGAGCCACCCAGGCGCCCCAACTTAGCACCTTCTATCAAAGCATAAACATACATCCTCTTCAGCACAGTGACGCTACCACCAGGAAACCTCTAACAGACTGCCCACAGCCTGGCGCAAAGATTGAGACCCGGCCAGTATCTGGCCAGACCATGCCACTGTGGGAGGACGTGCATGGTGGGCAGGAGGTACCCCAGGACCTTGGTACCTGTGGATGACAGAGCTGCCAGCCGGGACACTGAGCAATGAGTCAGTGCTGTGGAGCACGGCAAGGAGCCGGGCACTTCTACCTTCCCAAGCTTTCACGTCCCTTGGGGCCCCCGACCGCCTACTGACACAGCGCTGGAGGGAAGATAGAGAGCTCTGAGTACAGCCACCCCCCCTTGTCCACGTTTCAGTGCCCACGGTCCCCACAGTCTAGCAGCTGACGACCCCCCTCCTGACACAGCCTCAGGTCAACGGTGGACTAACACTCCATCACAGGCCTTCATCTCACTAGGAAGGCATTTGATCATCTTACGCCATCGCAAGAAGCGGGGAGTGCAGAACAGTAGGAATTCTGAGGGAGACAGACACCACACTCGCGTAACTTTTATCGCAGTATGTTGTTAGGGGAAAACCTCGGAGACCCCAGGGTCGGTTCCAGACCACAATAAAGCAAACGTCTCCGTAAAGGCAGTCAAGTGATCTTCCTGGTTTTCAGTGCACATAAAAGCTGTTTATGCCATCCTGTAGTCGTTAAAGTGTGCAACATTATGTCTAAAAACCAATGCACGGACCTTAATTAAGATACTTCATTGAGGGGCGCCTGGGTGGCTCAGTCGTTAAGCGTCTGCCTTCGGCTCAGGTCATGATCTCAGGGGTCCTGGGATCAAGCCCCGCATCGGGCTCCCTGCTCCGCGGGAAGCCTGCTTCTCTCTCCCTCTCCCCCCTGCTTGTGTTCCCTCTCTCGCTGTCTCTCTCTCTCTCTCAAATAAATAAATAAAATCTTTAAAAAAAAAAAAAGATACTTCATTGATACGAAATGCTTTCATCGAGCTGTGAGTCATAATCCCTGATGACAGATCACCATGACAAATAATCAGGAAGTCTGAGATATTTCAAGAATTACCAAAACATGACAGAGACACACAGCGGCTGTTGGAGAACCGGCACCGCAGACGTGTTCAACGCAGAGCTGCCACAAAGCCTCAGTTGGTAAGAACAGCGATCTGGGAAGCACAGGGCAGCAGGCAGCGCGCAGTGTGCCTGGGTAACTGCAGCTGGCCTTTGACCAGCTGGAGCTCACCTTACTGTGCCCAAGGCATAAAATTAGGTCCTACCACAGGTCTGCACAGGGAAAACCATACATACCTACAGTCCAGTGCCATCCACGGGGGTCTTGGAACGTACCCGGGCTAAGAGGGGACCACTGTACTGTGCCCAAACGTTCTAATCAAATCCGAAGACAGAAGCATAAGCACTCATAAGCTGACCATGCTCTTCCTGATACGATGTGGGTTTCTGTCCTTTAGTTTGGATGACCAAGAACAGCACCATCCAACAAAACTATAATGCCAGCCAGGCGCCTGGGTGGCTGTCAGTTCAGCATCTGCCTTCGGCTCAGGTCATGATCCCAGAGTCCGGGGATCGAGTCCGCATCAGGCTCCCTGCTCGGCGGGCAATCTGCTTCTCCTTCTCCCTTGGCTCTTCCTCCGACTCATGCGCGCGTGCATACACACACACACACACACACACACACGCTTGGTCTCTCTCAAACAAAACAAAAAAACCCCCGAAACCGTTAAAAAAAAAAAAAATGCCAGCCAGCTACCTGTTTCTAAAGTTTCTAGTAGCCACAGTTAAAACACAAACAGGTAAGATTAACTTTATTGCTTTATTTAATCCATCATATCCAAAATATTAGCGTTCAACATGTAAGTAACAACTTTAACAACGACATACTTTATTGGTATTGTCTTCAAAGCTCAGTGTTTTTGATTCTCAATTTGGGTATTAAATTTCCATGAGAAAGGGCTGACCTTTATTTAAAATTTACAGTTGAAACAAGACTCACATACCATACTGAAGAGTTTTCTAAAAAGTGCATCAAGTTACTTGCCTTTAAGTTAAATAGAACTATGGGCACCTGGGTGGCTCAGTTGGTTAAGCGACTGCCTTCGGCTCAGGTCATGATCCTGGAGTCCCTGGATCGAGTCCCGCATCGGGCTCCCTGCTCGGCGGGGAGTCTGCTTCTCCCTCTGACCCTCCCCTCTCTCATGTGCTCTCTCTCATTCTCTCTCTCTCAAATAAATAAATAAAATCTTTAAAAAAAAAAAAAGTTAAATACAACTAAAAATTCAACCCCAGTTGGGCCGACTGCATTTCCCGTGCTCATAAACTGTGGCTAGTGACTACGTACTGGGCAGCAGGGGTGCAGAGAAGTGATTTGTCCAAGTGGGGTCCCCAGACCCACAGCATCAGCATCAGCTGGGAACTTGCTAGACGTGCAAATTCTCAAGGCCCCCCCAGACCCACAGAACCAGAAAACTCTGGGAGGGGAGCCCTCCACACAATTATGAGCACTGGTCCAGAACAAACACCACCAACTAAGACAGCCCACAGAAATAGTTTTGATCACCTATTTGTGGAATGGAAACTGAATAGAAGCCCCTCCCCGCATTGTGTTTTGAGGCTCTGACACCAGGAATAATCGCCTGGATTTTATTAATCCAGGAGCAAGGGGAGGTCTGGATGTACAGGTGGATGACCAGTGGGTTAAGATCAGGACGCAACTCAAATGACATTTTGCTTCATGTTTCCCAATGCCCAGGGTCACAGGACATGGGGCGCTCTCACAGACCGAGGCCGTCAGGGTAGGCCCAGCACTTGCATCTGTATGGCCACAGGGCTGTTCTCTCAGTAGAAAAGGGACTGTGTGTGTGCAGGGGCTGCCTCTGAACAAGGGCCCTTAGGAAGGCAGGCCCACAGCCTCCCCCCTTCCTGGGCTCAGGTGCCTGTCAGAAGCCCCAAGATGAAGACCGAGTGCAATCAGCTGTGTGCTTGTGTAAGTGACTGAGGCTTCCAGAACCCTGGGTTCTTACTCAGACCAGGGCAGAGCTGCCCTCTGAAGGATCTGAGTGTGCCAGATCAATCTTTACGTCACTTTATTTGGGGGGCAGGAGGGAGTAGCTTAGCCTAACTTAGAATATCAATATCCCTGTTTATTTTGCCAAAATTTGTACATGTTACTGGAAAATTTTTAACGGCATTTCCGACTGTTTGCCACGAGAAGCACAAAGGCCACAGAGCACAAGTACCGCTACCACACTAAACACAAAACAAGCTAACGTGCCAGCGCAGCTGGTACAGTCGCATCATCTCTTTACTTTCCATCGGACAGAGAACCAAAGAATAGTTTATTGTTTTAGGTCTGTCTTGATTAACCAGGAGCAACTGATCACATAAGAGCTCTAGGCCAAATACGGTTATTTCAGAACCACCTATAAAAATGTTACTGCTAGATACGCTCCGTGCTGGACTGAACTGCGTTGGTAATTCGGGCTCGAGAAAGCTCACATCCAGACCTTCTCTCACCCTTCCTTACAACTAAGCCAACGGAGGAGCAAATAACTTCAACCGGTCAGTTATTAACTGCACTGCAATGACTCTTCAATGCTCGTCACTCGGACAAGAACCACTTGGTACAAAGCACCTGTCTTTGGGCATGCCCTCTGGACCCACACCTGAGTCGCTGAGCCAGCCAGCTGGCGGGCAGTGAATAACGCTCCCGACGGCTTGGGTTCAGAGGCTCTGGCAGCTGCACACCTACACAGAAAGGCCAGACCAACAGTCATCGACCCCTCCATCGGCTCACCTGGAGAGCTGTGCGCGCAGCAAACCCTCTGCCTGGTTCAGGCCCAGACAACACAAGAAACTACCAGTAACTGAAAGGTAAATTTACGCCTCCACTTCCATTCAACGGCCGGTTCAGGCAAACGTTCTGACCGGAGAAGGGTGCTCTCGGTTATACCACTTGTGAATGGGTTGAACTGTGTCCCCACAAAATTATAGACTAAAAGTCTTAAACACTCAAAGCCTCAGAATGTGACATTTGGAAGTAAGGTTGTCACAGATGCAAGTAGCTGAAACGCGCTCAGATTGGGGAAGGACAGGACCCTAATCCAGTATGACCGTGTCCTCATAAAAAGGGGACATTTGGACACAGACACACAAGGAAAACACAGGTGATGAAAGACACAGAGGATGGGCGGGGGGGGGGGGGGAGACGCCCACAGCCAAGGGACGCCCAGAGCCTCTGGGAGGAGCCAGCCCGCCACACCCCATCTTGGACTTGTGCTTCCCGAGCAGGGAGACTGTGAACTCCTCCTGCTGGAGCCACCCAGGCCTCGGTACTTCGTTCTGGCAGCCACTGGAAACAGCACAACTGGAATCCAACTTCAATTTAGGGTCCAATTTTAATTTAGATTACATTCAGCCAAACTCCTACAAAAAATATTTCACCTCAACAACTTAGCTCGGTACAAGGCTCAAAGTTGCCCCATCCCCACCACGGGGGTCAGGCGCGCCCACTGATGTCACGGTACGTGAGCCACACGCCAGAGCCGGCCTCTCTTCTCACCTGGCTGCGCCGACGGGGCGGCCCCCGTGCTTGCAGCTGTGATCCAGAGGGTGTCTATGCTGAATGCAGAAACTGCCTCGGCACTGGTCACAGGCCACCTGCAGCATCTCTTTCTTCTTGCACCCCTCTTTCGAGCACCGGTACATAAAAAGCTGAGAAAGCAAGAGTTGCTTCAGTAAGCAATTATTTAACAAACCCCTAATAAAAAAAAAAATGTTGGTAGTCTTAAGATTTTTTATTTACTTATTTGAGAGAGAGAGAGAGAATGAGAGAGAGAGAGAGCACATGAGAGGGGGGAGGGTTGGGAGGGTCAGAGGGAGAAGCAGACTCCCTGCCGAGCAGGGAGCCCGATGTAGGACTCGATCCCAGGACTCCAGGGTCATGACCTGAGCCGAAGGCAGTCGCCCAACCAACTGAGCCACCCAGGCGCCCCAAGACTACCAACATTTAAACTAGAAATGGTTCTTAGCTACAAGGAATGAAGATTCCAAGATTTCATTCAAACATCTGCCAGGTAAACAGGCGAATACTGAGGAGACTGGAAAGTTTTAACAAATAAACACAAAAGCAGCACCTTAAATTGGGGACTCATGTGAGACAACTGGAGGCCTTCTCAGCCAAAAAAAAACCTCTGCAGAATCCAGGGGAGTGGGGACCAGGGACATGGAAAGGACGCCAAGCCTGTGACATCATGTCCAGTCCCACAGAAGACAGCTGGCTCCAGGGGCTCTGGGGACATTCCAGGGAGCTGAAGTACCTATAGTTCCTATACCTGTTCTGTTATTGGGGTTTTGGGGTGTTTTTATTTGCCGGGGGCAATAAGGGTGGGGTGAAGGAGTGATATAAATTCCCAGGTACTGCTGACTCTGTGAAGTAAGGATGTTGGTCAAAAGGTACCCACCTAGAAGCCCGAGGGCAGTACTCCGGCAAAAACGGGCAGGCAGGGACTGCCTTCAGCAACCACAGCATGTGCTCACAGCACAGGGATGCAGGGTGCCTGCCCAGGAGAGCAAAGGAGGGTATGCCTGCCCTGGGGTACGGGGGTGGGGAGAGGGGACGGGCTTGGGTCACAAATCCTGGGTGAGCCAAGAACGAGGAAGACCTTGTCAATTCAGGAGGAAAGCACGCCAAGTGCAGCTGTGATCTTATATAGAGGCAGGGAGGTTTATAGAAGAACTTTAGAAAGACTGGAGGGCGCACAGCAAGAGTGGGGTAAAGAGAATGGGGTTATGGAGGGGGACTGGGGTTGGCTGGTTAATAAAGGGTTTTGGGGGCTAGGCATCCAGAGCTTATTCTCTCATGTTGGAGGCTGAAAGCAGCAAGCACGAGTTAATAAGACTTATGCTTATTTACTGAAACTGTTGTGTGCTTAATGTAACACGACCAGGTAGTTCATAACTATAAACCAGGATCCATGACTGGAAACTGGGATTTGGGCCTGACAAAAGCCAATTTCCTGGAGACAAGCTCCTTCAAAGCCCATGCGCTTATTTTGGAGAGCAACAAGACAGGAAAAAAAAGGAGCAGGGCATCTCGGAAAAATAACCTGAGTAACCTGGTAGGGCCTTTGGGAAGGGCAAGCCACAGAGCTGGTCAAGGCCAAACCCCAGGAAGGCCTGAGCGGCGCTGAGAATCTGCGGTCCAAGGGGAGAGGGGCACACGTTACGTGCCATCCACTGAGGGCAAGCTCAGTTCGAGTCTCCTTGGACTGCTGGCTAAGGAAGAACAACTGAACACGTACTGGATGACTCCTGAAATACAATGCAAATGACAGGAAGCAGATTCTCTAAAAAGCCCACAAGGGCCAAGAATGGGGGGGGGGGGGGAACCAAACAGCTGCAAGATTTTAGGGGAAAAAAAAAAAAGCACACAAACAAGTAATACTGAACCTGACAGATACAAGAAAGCCAAATTGTAAGCTGGTGGGGAAGGTCAAGCAGCATGACTATTCATGAAACAAAATCCCCAAAGGCTCACAAATCAGCCGTAGCAGCAGCTCAGGGTGCCGTGGGACTACAACAGGAGAAGTGGTGTGTCTGAGAAATAGACCTGCAGAGCTGCACCTGACCCCAGCAGAAGACACACGCTCGGCAGAGGGTCTGAGAGAGGCTGCTGGCCTGGGAGGTGTAGCAATGGGCAGGACGAACACAAGAAACATGGGAGGGGCACTCAGAAGGCAGTAAGGATTTCACGCTCCCTTCAGAGGGGATGCGAGAGCTCTCTCCACCTGGTTCCACAATCCTGGAAGCCAGAGCGTGCTCTCCAAGCAGGGAGCAGAACACCTTCTCGGGGGAATCTGATTAGCCCAAGAGAAAGACCTGAAATCACAGCACAGAAGGTGGACTGGGCAGATGACCTGCAGCAAAGGCGAGAGTCCACACTGCCCCCACCATGCTGCAGACTGGGAGATGAAGACGACGTTCACTGTGACGCAGAAAAAACATCCTGGACACAGAATTCACAGGGAAAGAAAACTTATGGAGGAACAAAAGGAGACCTATCCAGGAGGTCCAACACCCAAGAGACAGGAGTCTAGAGAAAATCGAAGAATCCAAGATGGCATTCCAGATGGAAACACTGGAGTTTCCAGTTTAGAAGGGTCCACTGCCTACCTAGCACGACAGATGAAGACGGATCCACACCAGGAACAGTAAATGTGAAGCTTCCAAACTCTGGGAAGGGGCTGGGGTGGGGAGGAGTGGGGTGGGGAGAGAGCCTCCAACCTGCCAGACAGAAAACTGGTCCCACAAAGGACCATGTAGAACAGCTGGGAAATTCTCTAAAGCCACAGCAGAAACGAGAAAATGAACCAGCGCCTGCAAATATTCAAACAAAGATCTGAAAGCCAGGCTGCTATCCCCAGGCAGCTAAGCAAGGAGAAACAGAGAACGAAGACCCAGCGAGATACATGACCTCCCATTTATCTTCCATGGTCCTTCCTAGGGAGCAAGTGGGGCAGAGGCCTCCCCACAAATAAGGGAAAACTAAGAAAGAAAAACACAAGACACAGGAGACTAGGGACCCCTGGTAAGAGAGATAGATGCAGGAAACTAGGATCTAGCATAAGAAAAATGCAGAGGGAATCTCTCAGCTGTGGAGACCTGTAACACCAGCCCAAGAGCCACCTCTGCTGGGAGGGCGGGGGTGGCAAGAGATGTGGCCACGTAGGAATGGGGGGGAGGGGAACTCCATGCTCAGCCCACGGGGTGGTAAACAGGTAATGCCCAAAACTACAGGGGAATAAGACAAACTCGAGAGACAATACACACACTTGGAAAAAAAGGAAGTACCCCAAACAAACAAGACTAAGAGTTGAAAGCACCTGCTGTGGAGAACAGGTGCCTACTGTTTTTCCTAACATGATTTACTCCAAATGAACAAATGTAGAGCTTTCACAAAGATACTAAAGCTACAAAAGCAAGAATACTGAATGTTCAAATTCTATGTATCTTTTTACATTTTCCTAGGAGGAACTTAGGAAAAGTGCACATTAACAGAATGGTTCTAGGGGCGCCTGGGTGGCTCAGTTGGTTAAGCGACTGCCTTCGGCTCAGGTCATGATCCCAGGGTCCTGGGATCAAGCCCCGCATTGGGATCCCTGCTCCTTGGGGAGCCTGCTTCTCCCTCTCCCTCTGCCTGCCGCTCCCCCTGCTTGTGCTCTATCAAATAAATAAAATCTTTAAAAAAAACAACAAAAAAACCTAGAATGGTTCTAGAAACCACATTAACTCTCCATCTGGAGAGAAAAACCTAAGAATCCTATAAGGGAAGCAAATCCTAATACAGACTCTAATATTCAAGAGTATGTTCATGTAACTTTAAGAACCTAAGCCATCACAACATGGGAAAACACTGACACATCACTAAGGTTTTATTTTTGTACACAGTTGACTAGGACTACAGATCATACTTAGATAATCGGCCTTTTCCACCCTACGGAAAAACCCACATTCACAGAGTAAACGTAATTTGTCCTTACCTTCTCTTTCTTCCGAGGATGGTAGTTACAGTCTTGATCAATGTGCTCACCAACCACCACATCTGGTATCTCTCCCTTTTTTACTGGGACAGGGTTGTTACAAAGTGGGCACACTGGGACCTGAACATCCTAAAAATAATGATAGAAGATGATATTCCAGATTCAATCAAAACTCACAAAAGAAAAGGTACGACAGCACAGTGCACTGAAAACCACATAAGGTACACACACCGATCTTCCGACCGCTCATTAGAAGGGGACGCTGTTAACACAAAGGATTAACAGTAAGGCAACCCTACAGATTCAGGAGAGGTGGAATCCAGGGGAATGTAAACATGACAGACTATTAACCAACTGTAGAAATGACCCTGAGACGATCAGTAAAAGGCAGCCAAAGAAAGAAGCCGATGACATTGATCTGGTCTCAGGGCAGCAGGGCTGTCTGTCCAGCACCATCTCGGTGAGTGGTGAAGAAGCCCGAATCCCTCAGAATGGAGAGAAAGAAGAAAACACTAGCCATAAAGACCCTCCAGTTCCCTTCAACTGCCAACAGCCTATCTGGTTCTTTTGTGGCTTTCACACGCAAGGAGATTCACTCACCTGACAGAGCACACGGCTAGGCTGAGCTCTCAGGTACCTAATGACCCAAGACCGTGGGGGCTCTGGAGGGAAGAACAAAGCACCCAGCAGCTGCATGCCCAGCAGTTAAAAAACCTCAGAGCTAAGGCAGGAGCTAAGGAAATTTAGCTCACGAAGAAAACAGAGGTGACAACTGACATCCAAACAGTTAATCAAAGAATTATGGGGCCTACCGTCTGTAGGGGCTGAGCTGAAGGGTCACCCAGAAGCACTCCCTCAGTTGACAAGTCCGCCATATTGAGAAATAAAGCATTACTAATGATCTCTAGCCACACTCTCCCTATCTAGAGACATGGGGAGGTCAAGCCAACAAATAAACTGGGTAATGCGGCCTAGTCATCGGGGCCTGGTAAATGAGTCACCCTCCCCCGCCCTCCATGATGACCTAGAAAATCCTGGCCAACACTAACGAAAGCATGTAACAATGCTAAGTCATCCAGGTTTCTAACTGCCATCCTACGGAAGCAGCAGTACAGACACAAAGAAGTCACTAAAATAACCTCTGAACCACCGGAAACAAAATGAATACAGGGCCACCTGCAAAGTCAGTAACAGAGGTATCACACCTTTGGACTCACACATGCTGGTTTTCTTAGAGTCCTCTTCATCTTCCCATTTTTACTAGGTACTATTTGCCACTAAATAGGATCCCAAGGCTGCAAAGTTACCCAGATAAGCCTTTTTAATACCTCCCAGATTAGATACCTTGTCAACAATTAAACTGTTTCTTGCGCTTCACAAAGATACTGCTATGTTTTTTCTCGACATAACGAATCAAAGGACCAGAATATTTTAACATGCAAAGTAAGCTTTGAAGGTTTGGATACAACAATTTGACTTCAAGAGCCCCTAAAAATGAAACCAGTTGCTTTAGAGCTGTGCCATCCAGAACTCCCTGTGATGGTGGAAACGTGCCACATCTGCACTGTCCAATACAGTACTTACTGGCCACATGTGGCTGCTGAACACCTGAAATGTGGCTGGTGCAACTGAGAAGCTGGATTTCAAGTCTCATTTCATTTTAATGCATTTATTAGCTATATGTGGCTAATGTCTACTATTTGGACAGCACAGCTTTGGAGAGTGAAAAATAGACTCTTTGGAATGAAGTATGATAAATTACCTTCTTGAATGCAAAGGGACATTTATGTGCAGCACAAGTAAAATGGTCTTTACAGAAATCTTGTTTACATGCATCACATTTTAAGGGAAGAAAATCTAGAACAAAAAAACAATAGCATTTTAAAGATCAGGACAAAAAGAATTACAGAGCACATTAAACAGGTATTTACCTACACTGAGTTCTTTACGCCTATCAAATGTATCCTTGAGGTACCACATGTGAGAAAAAAATTGGGGATCACGAATTTCACAATGCCAGCAATACTGAAGAATCTATAAAGCTATGTTTTCTTTTCAAGATTTTATTTCTTTCTTTTAGAGAGAGGCTGCGGGCGGTAGGGGGAGGGCACAGAGAGAAATTTAAGCAGACTCCCTGCTTAGCTCAGGAGCCCAATGCAGGGCTCCATCTCACAACCCCGAGCCAAAAACCAAGAGTCGGACGCTTAACCAACTGAGCCACCTAGGCACCCCTGTAAAGTTCTCTTTTCAAAAGACACCCATCCCATGTAGTATCACAAATATTTAAGCAGCACGCTTGTCTCCACTTGGCCTTGGCCCTGGTACCTGGCCTTCAGTAGATGTGGAATAACAGGGCTGAACAGAACCTGCACCTCAGGCCAGCCTCCCAACACTGAAAGGCCAGCCGAGCCAAGACCCAGAGAACAGCTAATTAACAAAACGGCTAGTTCTCCCCGACTAAACAGCTAACAAAACACACCTTTTCTAACATTCTCTTAAAAGCACTTACCTAGGGCACCTGGGTGGCTCAGGTGGTTAAGCCACTGCCTTCGGCTCAGGTCACGATCCTGGAGTCCCGGGATCGAGTCCCGCATCAGGCTCCCTGCTTGGCGGGGAGACTGCTTCTCCCTCTGACTCTCCCCCTTCTCATGCTCTATCTCATTCTCTCTCTCAAATAAATAAATAAAATCTTTTTAAAAAAAATAAATAAATAAAAGCACTTACCTAGCTGTTTGCAAGTTTTTTCTGAACAATGCTTCCCCAAATCAGGGAACTCCATTATGAGGAAGTGTCCAAAACACAGATGGCAGATGGATCACCTACAAGAATTAAAATAGTTATGGGTGCCTGGGCGGCTCAGTTGGTTAAGCGACTGCCTTCGGCTCAGGTCATGATCCTGGAGTCCCGGGATCGAGTCCCGCAACGGGCTCCCTGCTCAGCGGGGGGTCTGCTTCTCCCTCTGCCCTCTTCCCTCTCGTGCTCTCTGTCTCTCATTCTCTCTCAAATAAATAAAATCTTTAAAAAAATAAAATAAAAAAAGAATTAAAATAGTTAGGAAAGGTACGATGGCCATAATTTCCGTCCCGAGAGTTCATAACTTACCGCTAAGAAAATAAACAAGTTCTGTGGGAAGCATTCAATGCCCAAGTCATCCTGGGCCCCTGCAGAGCACTAAAGCATCACAAATTCTTGCTGCCTTTCAGCAAAAGGAGCTTGAGTACAAGTACCAGCTCCTTCAGGATCCATTATGACAGCGACTGTTTCTTGGTCCTTTAATTTCCTACTTGAAAAAGCTCACCCAGAATTCAGGTTTGAGTAAAACCATTCTGACTCACGTTGACAGGGTCTTCCCATATCCAACTTACACAAAGGTCTGCAAAAAGTTGGGCCACGATTTCATGGAATGAGTACACTTGTTGACATACACAAAACCCTTACGAGGCACTAAATCACGTTAGTTGACGACACCATCCCCAAGAGCTTCGGCTCGTCCCTCCGGTTCTCAACTCCCTCATGCATGGAGTTCTACTTGCACCTTGCTCCCTAAGGACAATCAACCTGGAGTTGAGGAGGGAGAGGAGCAAGCGCTTAACTCACGGCGCAAACCAGGTGGACGTGGGCTGAAGCTACTCTGGAGGGAACTTGAGCCCTTCCAGGACCCAGCACCCCCAACACGCTCGCGAGGTCCCTCCCAGGGGTCAGGTCCTGAGGGTCCACTCCGCGGAGGCTCTGCCATGCTGTCCCCAGCCCCCCCCCGCTCCTCCCCTCGGGTCACGGTGCAGTCACTTCCTCCAACGGGGCCTTCGCCCCGACCGTCACAGCTGCCCTACCCCCTCAAAGGGCTCTTAATTCCCGTCCCCGCACCCACTCACTGCGGCCCCAACCGCAGGCGGGCTCTCCACGGCCCGCGCCCCGGAGCGCAGGACCGCGGCGGGGGCGCCCGTGGCCGTCTCGTCGGGCCCAGCCCTGGACACGGCAGCGGTGAGAGCCCACGGTCGGGGGCTCGTTCGGCCGGCACCTGAAGCCCTCCGCGGCGTGCGGATCGGCCCCCGCGCCCGTCCCCCGTCCCCCGTCCCCGGACCTGGCTGTCGTCGGGCGCCCGGGCGGCTGCGGAGGCGAGCGGGAGGCGGCGGGATGTCCCTCCCGGCGGCCACCCACAAGGGACAAGACCAAAAGGCCGGGGAAAGCGGGATCCGCGGGAGAGCGCGGCATCGCGTACCGCCGCTTCCCCAGCCATTTATGCCCGGCCTCGGTTCAAAGAGCCGCCGCGACTCGCGTGCGCCCGGCGCGCTCCGATGACGTCAGCGCCGGCCGGCCAATCCCGCCCCCGCCGCGGCCCCGTCGGCCCGCCCCCTCCTCGCTCCTCCGCCTCCCTTCTCGAACAGTCCGGCCCCTTCTCGGAGCCGCTGAGTCACGGTGAGGCGGCGCCGCGCAGGCGCGCTCGGCCGGTTGCGCGGCGCGGGAAAGCTGAGTCACGGCGGCGAGGCGGCGGCCGTTCGGCGGCCGTGTGGAGGGGCGGCCTCCCTGGGAGCCGCCACTGAGAGGCTCCGAGCCCGCGCCGTAGAGGTGCCACCGCGAGGTACGGAGCCGGCACGGCCGGGCGGCGTGGGCGCGGGGGGCGCCCCGAGTGGGAGAGGGGGGCCTGACCGGGGGGGAGAGGACGCCTTCCGCCTCGACGGAGAGCTTGCCTGTCCTCGCCTCGTGGGCTCCCCGGTGCTGCCGCGTCCCTCACGGGTCCCCTCAGCGCGGTCCCCCCCCCACGTCTCCTCACCGTGTCCTCTGTGTCCCTTCGCCGGCTCCCCTCACTGGGTCCCCTCATCGTGTCCCTTCGCCGGCTCCCCTCACCACGCCCCCTCCCCGCGTCCCCTCACTGTGTTCCTTCACCGGGTCCCCTCCCTCCCCACATCTCCTCCCCGCGTCCTCTGACCGCGTCCCCTTTCCACGACCCCTCCCCGCGTCTCCTCCCCGCGTCCCCTCATGGGTCCCCTCCCTGCCTCTCCTCACCTCGTCCCCTTTCTGCACCTCCTCGCTGCGTCGCTTTACCGTGTCCCCTTGGCAGTTCGGCCGCACTCCTGCCCCCCCCCCAAACGTGTGCGCGGGTGGCTTTGGTCCGAGCGTGTTACTTTGTGAGGTCCCAGAAACCGAATGGGCAGGTGCTCTGCGGGGACCTGGTCACGGTCGCCTCAGGGCGCCCCCAGCAGTCACCCCCTAACCTTTCTTCACGTGTGTTTCTGTTTAAAGACAACTTGCCCTGATACGTTGTTGGTTGGTTCACACTGAACTCGGGCCGGCAGTGCCTACGTCCTGTCCGACCCGGCCCGTCTGCTGCCGTTCTCTGTGAGGTGCATCGCAGCCTCCTGGGGCTTAGGAAACGCGACAGCACCTCAACTGCGGCCTGAAGGCCGCTTGAACCCGAAAGAGTGCCTCCCGAGGCTCGGAAATGCGAAGACCGTGCACTAAGTAGGCTGGGACGGAAGCTTACTTCCCGTGTCAGAACGGAAGAAGAAGGAAGGACGGTGTCGTCTTGTCCCGCCTTGGCTGGAAGTGTGTTTCTCAGGCAACTCAAGTTCTCTGCTGCTCAGTCCGTGTCGGCGAGTAAGTGCTGAAGTACCGCGAGTGTTGATTTTGGAGTACGAATGGATTCAGCAGATAGGCACATTCACAGGTGTGGAAACCACAAGTAACAAGAAGTGTGTGTGTGTGTGTGTGTGTGTGTACGTGTACATGCCATTTTCCCTAGTCTTTTTCTGAACCGTTTGAGGATGTGCTATAGACCTGATACCCCATTACCCCAAACATCTGCGTGTATATTTCCCAGAAGCGGACACCCCTTCGCAGCCATTGTGTAACCATCCACATGAGGAAATCAGCGTCAAAACAGTATTAAGGTCCAATCCACAGACTCCATTGGATTTTGCCAACTATGTCAATGTCTCCTCCTCTTTTCTGCTCTCGGGTCCCATCCACAATCCTATGTGCAGTCTCCTTCATGCTGGGAGAGGTCTTCCATCCTTCTTGTCCCTAGTAGTTTTTATTATTAAAGACCACAGGCTTATACATAGGGGATGTCTCGGGGTCCATGGGCGTTTCCTGAGGACCAGATGCAGGTCATGTTTCTTGGTAGGAATACCACAGGAATGGTGCTGTGCCGCAACCCATCCTACCGTGGGTGATACTCGTCTTGATTATCTAGTCATGTAGAGGTCTGCCAGGTTTCTCCTTTTTTTTCATTTGTAAATATATTAGTATTTTGTAGGGAGATGTTCAAAAATTCCACCATTCTTTCTTCTTTTTTTTTTTTAAGATTTTTATTATTTATTCATTTGAGACAGAGAGAGACAGCAGGAGTAGTGGGGAGGGGCAAAGGGAGGGAGAAGCAGGCTTCCCACTGAGCAGGGAGCCCGAAATGGGGCTTGATCCCAGGACCTGGAGATCATGACCTGAGCCGAAGGCAGATGCTTAACCATCTGAGCCACCCAGGCACCCCCCATTATTTTATTCTTTATCAACTTTTGCCTGATGACTTTAAGTTCTATCAGTGACTTTTGCCTGGATCACTATGATCATTGCCAAAGAGTGCTTTTTATTTTTTTAATTATTTTTTAAAGTAAGCTCTACACCCAGTGTGGGGCTTGAACTCACAGCCCTGAGATCGAGTCACCTGCTTTACCAACTGAGCCAGCCAGGCGCACCCCCCCCCCCCCAAATAGTGCTTTTTAAAATTTCCATTGTTCATTTCACATTTATTAGTTGGTGGTCTATAAGGGAGAGGCTTCCTTTTTGTTTTTTATTTATATCAGTATGGACGTGTGGATTTCTCTTTTATTCAGTGGTGGTGCTCTGCTGCTGTCCTTTTGATGGCCAGAGAGCCACGTCTAGCTGGCTCTTGAGTCTTTCTGACATGTCCCTGTCATCCTGTCATTCTTTGCTCCCTTCCTTGCCTAGCCATTTCTCCAAGGAGCTTTGTTTCTTTTTAGTGGAGGATGGTATTTAGAAATCAAGATTTGAGTGATGCCTGGGTGGCTCAGTCAGTTAAGCATCTTCCTGCAGCTCAGGTCATGATCCCAGGGTCCTGGGATTGAGTCCCACATCGGGCTCCGTCCTCATCAGAGAGCCTGCTTCTCCCTCTGCCTTCCGCTCCCGCTGCTTGTACATGCACTCACTCGCTCTCTCTCTCTCTCTCTCTCTGACAAATAAATAAATGAAATCTTAAAAAAAAAAAAATCAAGATTTGAGTGTGTGGTGTGCTTATTGCTAGTAAGGTTCATTGCTTCTAGGCCTCAGTGAACGTGGGTCAGGAAATGTATGTATATTTGCTTATATATAAAGACACATCTATAATTGTCTTTACTTATATATATATTTTAAGGAAAACATTCATATCCTTATCTTCAATTCCAGTCCAACAACTCAGGATTTTTGGAATCTTCTCTTTGTGTTTATAAATAACTTCTCCAGCAATAAAAACCCAAGTTTCATTATTCTTTTTTTTAATTTTTCAGTCTATGTATTTATTTGCTTAATGTAACAAACCACTCAGGCCATCATCTCCACCTCCACACCTGCTTTGTGCTCACCCCCTCAGCACTCCACATCCTTGAGCAATTGTAGGCACTGCTTCCACAAACTCCCTCCACCTTCTTCAAATTGGTCAAAATCCAGTGCCAGTCAAAGCCTTCAATTTTCTTCCAGAAGGATTCTTCAAAAGAAGATAATTTACTAAGGAAGCATCAATACAAATACAAGCCTTTAAAATCATTGTCATTTTTTGTGGGTCAAAAATCACATATGTATTACTATCTTTTTAATAGTCCTAGTGCAGAACTTTAATTTCTCAAGTCTTCCAGTAAATACAAATACTCGCTACTTCAATCCTATAGACACTCAGATTTCCAAAAGTCAAGAATGTTAAGTAATCAGAGTGTTAAAAAATAAGTTATAATTAAATGAATCAATTACTATTAGAAACTGGGTTAGATATTGCCCTTTCCTGTGAATTTTATGCTAATGTTGAAGTGAAAAACCTTTAGATCCACATATTCCCAGATTATCTGGGTCTTGTTACAACCAATTGTAACACTAAAATGTGAAGTTTTATATTTACATTAACTACTGAGTTTTAGAGGAAAAATCCAAATTCTTGCATGGAATCAAATTTGCCATGCTGCAAATTCATAGTTTTGCACTTGGTAATATTTCTTATTGCTGCTGTAACAAATTACTGCAAGTTAAGTGGCCTAAAACACAGACATACTATCTTACCATTCTGGAGGTCAGAAGTCAAAAATGCATCTCAGGCCTAAAATCAAGGTGTTAAGGCAACATTCCTTCAGGGGGCTGTAGGACATACCTTTCGTGCCTTTTCCAGCTTCTGGAGGTTGCCCATGATCTTTGGCCTATCACATCACCTCAACCACTACTCCATTGCCACATCTTGTCTGACTCTTATTCTCCCCCTTTCACATAAAAGGATTGCATTGGGCCTACCTGTGCAATCCAGGATTATCTCCGCACTGAGGATCCTTAGCATGAGCACATCTACAAAGTCCCTTTTGTCATGTGAAATAACAGATTTGTGGTTCCAGGGATTGGGACATGGACATTGGCGGGGGGGGGGGGGGGTTGGATTATGCTGCCTACCACAGGTAGTGACCACACTGCCATAGAAAAAAAACAAGATTACTTTTTTTTTTCCCGAGGGGGGTAGGGGCAAGGAGGAGAGGGAGAGAAAGAATCAGAGCCTGATAATGGGGCTCAATCTCAGGACCCTGAGATCATGACCTGAGCAAAAATGAAGAGTGGGACGCTTAACCGACTGAACCATCCAGGCACCCCCAAGATTACATTCTTTAAAATAAAAGTAAAACGTGGGCGCCTGGGTGGCTCATTGGTTGAGCGACTGCCTTCGGCTCAGGTCATGATCCTGGAGTCCCGGGATCGAGTCCCTCATCAGGCTCCCTGCTCAGCAGGGAGCCTGCTTCTCCCTCTGACCCTCCTCCCTCTCATGCTCTCTTATCATTCTCTCTCTCAATAAATAAATAAAAATGCTTTAAAAAATTATTAAAAAAAATAAAACGTTAAAAATTTTTAATGTTATCTCCTTTTTAAATGTAAAATTTAAATGTTTTAATTTTATCTCCTTTTTAAAATGTAAAAAAGTATTTAATGAAAAACATCCAAATTTTGAATGTTTTCAATACAACCAGATTCACAAATGAGTTTTTAACCAAAGAAAATAAATGTAATTGGTTGGACGCTATCTCACCTCCCCAGACACAGACACAACAATCACATGTGTGCACACATACATGGATGGGCATTTGCATGCCTTGTGCGGACCAGAATTCGCCCACAGCATGAGCTGGCACATGGGGAATGTCGGGAGAAGATGTGAAAGTGGACACCCAGGGGCTTTACCAGGAGTGCACTTGGTCTACCTCTGCTGTTCTTTTTGGTCCTGATCTGGCTAAGACCACACCAAATTGTTGTGGGAACAAAATACCAAGTCAGATTTTTAAAATGCAGCTTTTGCCATTAACTGAAGTCTGCATTCATACAAAAAGTTGCCACTAAGCAGAAGTAAGTGACCTCCGTACATCTTCTTACCACATCAAGATTAAGGGCTTCCTAAGATGTCCTCTGAGAACTGCCTTGTGGTCAGCAGGGAAGGAAGGACCTTGTAATATGACGGTCCACGGGGGAGCGGAGACAGACCTTGGAGCCTTGGTTGGCAAACCTCAAGAAATCTGCTTCAAAGGAAGAGGCCACAGTGCATGTCCACTTAACACTATCCTCTATCAAGGGACCAGTGTTCTTCACCAAGAGGTCACTGTTATGATCTCTATTTTAAATACAGGGAAACCGAAGTACAGAAATGTTTGAAACACAGGCTCCTGAGTCCACATTTGCAATTCTTTCTCTGCTACCGATGCTAGCTAGAGATGAGGGTGGAGAGGCAGGCCGGGACCAGACCATGCAGACTTTATCTTGAATGCAAAGAGGTATTGTTGAAAACTTATAAGAGACTAACCTTGAGCAGTGGACAGGGCACAAAGTTTATATATACTTCACACAACTGTACAAAAAAAATCAGTTTCTCTGTTTTCTAAAATGAAACTTAGCTTTTTTTTGGAGCCCCCAGACTGCCGCAGGCCAGCAGCTGTTCTCATCCCAGCCTGCAGTTTTTGTTTGCTGTCTGTCTGGGTCCAGTTCATCTCGACCTCAGTCACTGTCAGGCTCAAATCTTGGTTATTCCAAGCCTTCTTCTTCCAACTACTTCCTTTCTTCTTCGGTGGCATCTGGGGTTGGGGAAGCTGGATAGATAATCTCATGGCAGCAGAGGCTCTGGCATACATGCCAGCCAGTTCCTCCCTGGCCCCTGCAGGTAGTGAGACCTGTCCCACCACCTGCTCATAGGCTAACATTTGCTGCTGCTGGCCTCTGATCATGAGCTCATTAACATGCATTGTTAACCTGCCCAGACCCTAAGTTACATGTTTCAGTGACTTTCCCAGGGTCCCATGCCAGTGCACGTGGGGGTTTTGGGAGTTTCCTATAACTTTCATGAGGAGTATGGCTCTAGAGGCACCATCTCAGGTCCTCTCCCTGTTTGACCACATCCTAGGTATCCTCTACTGCACTCTCCCTGCATTGGCGCAGAGAAGTGTGCTCTTCCAGAGGTAGAGAGGGGAAACCAGGCATGGACCCCTCTGCTTTTATATTATCCTTCTACTCATCTGAATTGTTTGTCATTCAACTGAGGGTTGTAGCATGAGCATCGGGTCCATTCTCAGGGACCCAGACAGGTGTCTTCTCTTTCAAAACTCTTCAAACTTCTCCCCAGCCCTGGAAATAATTTTTTACCTAGGTTGCAGGAAATTTCTCTCATATTATATCTTTGGGTTTCTTGCTCTAGGGTAAATCTCCAAAGCTTTGGTTCCTGGTTCTTTTTTCTCTCTTTTGAAAGCCTTGCTTTTAAGATTGTGGCTTGCTATGAGCTCTTAGAAGTTTAGGTTTAAGGGCGCCTAGGTGGCTCAGTTGGTTAAGCGACTGCCTTCGGCTCAGGTCATGATCCTGGAATCCTGGGATCGAGTCCTGCATTGGGCTCCCTGCTCAGCAGGGAGTCTGCTTCTCCCTCTGACCTCCCCCCTCTCACACACACACTCTCTCTCTCTCATTCTCTCTCTCTCAAATAAATCTTTAAAAGTTTAGGTTTAAAACTCAGAACTGAGCAATAACTTCTTTGGGCAGACCTTTCTTTGCAGCTATGAGTGTCACCTCCTGGCCTAGTCTTGATGGTGGAAAACGTCTCAATAATGGAGAAGGGAAAATACATTGACATTATGCCCACATACACATTGTACTTTAAAACATTTATTCAGCTGCAGTATGTATAAGACAGATTGAAGTGAGGCAGGAGCAGAAGTGGGAGAGCAAATAAACTGTTACTGCAATCTAGGTAGGAGATGACAGTGACCACGGAAATGCAGAAACCTTACTCACCTTCACAGCTTCTCTTGTAGGTAGGTCATGAGCATGTGATCCAGTCTTTCAGGGGAAGAGGGGCTTCTGGAAAAAGATCTCCCTAATAAAAAAGAGATACTCATTAGGACAAACCCATTTTCAGTAAGGTATTTTTTGGGATGCTTGGAAATAGTAGCCTTTTCACTAACATGAAGGGCCAACATTAAGGACCATGTCCTTATGCTGAGCTGACAGGAGAAAGGTGGAAGTAGCCAGGTAGAGATGGTGATATTGAGCTGCTGGTTGGCTTCCTTGCCTCTGGATTTCTGATAATGTGAGATAACACATATCCTTATTGTTCAAGACATTTTTTGTTGTTTTTCCTCTTGTTGGTAGCCAAAAATACTGTTACCTGTAACTGGAAAAATTATTTCAATTCAGGACATATCAGCTATGAGACAAAAGAGAAAAGTGGGTGAATAAGCAATTGGATACATGCATCTGGGACTCAGAGAAGAGGTCTGGAGACAAGATGTGGAGAAGAGGATGCAGGACTATACCTTAGAAAAGCCAGCTCTGGAAAACCAGACTAAGAATGAGCAACCAGAGAACTCAGGAGGAAAATGAGGGGGAGGCATTATTGAAGCCAAGGGAAGATGGAGATTTCAAGAGGGAGAATTGGCTAACCGGTTCCTGCTGCTGAGATAACAAGACAAAACATAAAGTGTCCACTGGGGTTAGTGATGGAGAGGTCACCATTGTCCTAGAATGGTCCCAAAGGCAGAAGAGGAAGTCAGACTAGTGGGTGAAGAGGACAGTAAGGTGAAGGCATGGAGTCTGGATGGAAGAAGCAGAGAAGCTCTTACCCAGAAAGAAAAACAGTGAAGTACATTCTCCTAGTCCCACCCTGCTGGCCTAGCCTAGTTCAGCAGGTGACATCCCACTGCCCCTTTTCCACAAGATACTCTCTCTTCTGCTCAGACATATAGTCAATATTACCTTTACATTTGTAACTCATATCCTCAACAAATATTTATTGGGTGCCTGTTGTGTACACAGCACCCTGTTTGGCTTCAAGAGAATATAAGAAAAGATTAAATGGGGTCCCTATCTTTGCCCAGGAGCTTACAGTTATGATTGTGGAGAAAAACCCACATCCTGAAACAACTGGACATTAAGTGTAAACATTGTATTTATGAGGTTGCAGGGCAGGGGCTGTAATCATGATTGGAGATCAGAGAATAAAAACTTCCCAGAGCAAGCCTGAAAAATTTGGGCTGGACTATCTAGGAAAATTTCACAGTGGGGGGTGCTCCAGCAGACCCTTAAAGACAGGAGATGTGGACTGAGGAGGGGACTGCTGAAGCCAAGCCATGTGTTTTGGTTGCAAATAACAAGAACTCACCTCAAAATAGATTTTCCCAGAAGGGGAATTTATTGGCTCCTAGACTTGAGATGGGCCTGGATCCAGGAATTTAGACAAGGTCTTCCCCACCTTCCCTCTGAATGCTGGCATCCCTGTTCTATTGCAGAGTAGCCTCATCTTGTGACAGAAGCATAGATGCCAGCAACCTGGGCTACAGAGACACTTTTGAGGGTGAAAATGGGGTGCTGCTAATAGTTTTCTTGGGACAACAGGCATAAACTGGGACCCTGCTAGGAAAACTGGGGCACAAGATTATCATAAGCAAATGTTCACTCTGTGGCCACTGTCTGACGGCCCCACCAGAATCACATGAAATGGGAGAGAGACAGTACTCCAAAGACTTTGTGCCATTACCAGATGAAGGAGGGACAAGAATGCTGGAATCCTAAAAGCAATGGTATCCACTATTCATCATGCGTTGGCAATTCAGGGAAAAGAAGAGAAAAAGACCAAAGAGTAAAGCACAAATTTCAAAGTCAAGCTTACTAGATAAAGACAGAAGACTTGGAATTTGAGAGAGAGAAATCTGAACTTCATTTGACTGGTAAGGAAGACAGAACATTGTCCAAGGAATTAGTACATACAATGGATGTCTGGGGAGACAAATCTGGGAGTGAGTTCCAGGATATTTGGGAGGTTCAGAGAGGAGCTAGGGTTGTATACGGGGAGTCCTGAACTGTTGAGGGTGCTGGTATGGTGGAGGTGCAAAGAAAGATATATTCAGAAAGCAGGTGAAAAAAACAAAAAGAATCAGGAGACCTTCTTGGCTGATTGGGCATGAAGGACAGAGAAGAAGCAGACACACCAGTTCAAGCTTGGAGAAGCTAAAGTGGCAGGAATGGGAAAGTTACCAAGGGTAGCAATTTGGCAATGAGGCAAGTCTCTTGGGGTCATGTTAAATTTTGAAGAAGTTGTATGAATGGGGAGAACACAGGATTAAAACTGGTATACTATTTAAAGGCAAGATAATGAATAAAGTATGCCCAAAAGAGAGTAAGAAGAGGCCAGAATCAGGCCTGAGGAGGGCCTGCAACTAGGTAATGGGAGGAGGAGGAAACAGAAAGCCTATAGCAGGATTGGAAAAGAATGCTAAAGCAGCATAGAGGAGAGGCCACAGGTGACAAGCAACACCAGGTGCTTTGCTGAATTCCACATGAGGACTGGAAGCCTGCAAGAAGTTTACCTAGACAGATATTTACGACTTTTAAGAAAGTCGTTTCCTTATAATGGTCTAGCATTCGGGGCACTCAGGCTTGTGCTATGTAACAGACAATCTCAGAGTCAATGCAGTTGGAAACAACAAAGGCTTATTTCCTGCTCAGATGTCCTGTCCCTGATGTATACACAAGCTCCTGGTCTACCTGCTCCACATTGTCCTCACCTCTGATGCCTGGGATGATAGAGTGATCAGTATTGGAAGTCTTGCTAGTTGCCTTGGCAGAAAGAAAAAAAGTGGCCACAGGGGCCTCGCACTGGCCTTAAATCCTCCTGCCTGGGAGTTTCAGAGCTCACTGGTTGAAGCCAGTTGCACACCCAAGCAGGGGGTCCAAGAAGCACAGTCCCAGCAGGTGCCCAGAAGGGGAGAACTGAAATAGTTGTCTAAGAGGAACAATGATTAGTGTGGTGGTGGAGATTGGACATGAGGCTGAAGGAGGGGTAGACAGTGGAATTTGCTTGTCTAATGCTCAGTTATGTATCTGCTCTCCTAGGGATGTTATTCTTGGTGTTAAACCATAAGCCCCCTGAGGACAAGGACTATGCCCTTTAACCCTTTGTACATGGTACTTATGCACCTCATTGTGTTAGGTAGACTCCTTCAGGTGACAAAACTAGAGAGAGATTCTCCGATCACATCAGGGCTTCACCATAAGGACTCTCAGGGAGGAAGAAGTGTCTCAGTGCAGCCTTAAGAGAAGGAAATGTGTCTCCTCAAATCTGAGTGGCCCCATAAACGTTTGCATGTGGTGGCCTCATAATGAATACACCAATGATGTAAACTCAAGTTAGGCCAATTTTCCTACTGGAGACTGTCCTAGGAGCACTAGGAACAAAGGCCTTCTGGGTGGGATTGCCGACCCCTGCTGCCAGTGCTGCAGATGGCAGCCAGTACGAGTACTCTGTCCTCTAACTGACATCGTCTGTAGGTCTCTACAAAGGCTTTGGCTCTGTGAATCTGAGAGTCACAGAGGGAGGCATGATACTTTGAGTCAAAATTGCCAACAGAAATCAAATTGTATTCCCTCAGACATGTGAGCAGAGCATAAATATTTCATAGACACGAAGTCAGCTAGACAGAGATTTTAATTCCAGAAAGTGATCATAAGGTAAACTACAGGAGATGCGGCTTATGATTTGTCTCATGACACATTTTTAAGTAAGCAAAAGCCCTGTGGAATAAAAATAAACTTGCTCAGGTTCCCCAGTGAATGGGAAGCAGCTGAGTGGAGCAGAGACGAGCTAATGTTTTCTTTTTCCATCTTGTAATTTTGTGATGTGATGTTATCTAGCATATGGGACCCTTTGTATCACAGAATCTGTGTCACATGACTCTTGCTTACTCCATCCTTCAATAACAAACCAGGGCAAGGTCTTCTGTTTCCAATATTTTTCTAAATATTTTTAGAAATGACCTTGGAGAACCCTTTGCTCAGTGCTCGTTGAGCCCCCAACAGTGAGGAGCGAGTGCCTGCTTGTTGGTAATTGTCCATGTAAAATGTTGTATATGACTGGAAATGCAAATACAAAATTAGAAAAGTGAAAAGGGAGCCCACATTGAAAATGTGGCAGAAACACTCACCCTTGTGAGGACCTTTCAAACCTCCTGTTAGAATGATTCCTCCAGCGTCACCACACAACCAAAGCTGTGCCTTGACTTCCTTTAACCTCCAACATCACATCCTTTGCATGTGGCACTGACCTGTTGCCGTGAGATGGATCCAAACTCTCCTCTCCCCGCCATGAGGAATCTTTGGGTCCAGTGGGTGGTCAGAGTTGGAAGCCTCTGGAAATGATGTTGTATCTCTGGCAGACCACGCTGTTGATCGTGGGTCTTATTGAGTGGGTGACTGGAAGACAAGCAGGGGCGGTACCAGGCCTGCAGGGGAGCCTTGGGCGAATGCATGTGAGTGGGGAACTGGGAAGTCCACACAAACTCTGTGGCTCAATTAGCAGTGCTTACTAGCACTTGCATCTTGGTCTTCAGAAGGGTTAATATCAGGGGCAGCTGGACCAGGGGTGCAGGCCCCTCTGAGCTGGCTCACAGCTCTTCTGTCAACTTAAAATGATTTCAACTTAAAACTTAAAGATGGAGCTGCCTTTGTCTCCTCAATAACAAGATTTTGAATTCTTTTGCAAGCCTGCCTGTTGAGAAAGCACCCAGTTGCTGTATCCTGGAGCAGAGCAGCCAGGGCAGCTGCCTTCATTACTTAATGGGAGCAAGCCTGCATTTCCGTTCCCTCATTTCCACCAAGGGAGGCATGAAAGTGCCTTGTGAACTGTATATATTACCCCAAAATTGAAAAATCTGGCAACTTCTATAACTACAGGTAAAAATATCTTGATTCACAGAGGTGTCACCATGCAAGGAGATGGTCACTTGTATCGAGGCGTCAGGTTGCCGTCTGAAATGGAGAAGAGCACATAGCAGTGTAAGGTAGGGAACAGCACATTGTTTTGAATGTAAGTCTTTATGCTGTACCAATTGGGAGAAATAAGAAAAATGTTTTGAACTGACTGTGGCACATCTGTGGCCACCATCGAACATCTTTGTGCATCACGGGCCATCACTCTCTCGTGGCTTAGAAACTCTGCCTGTTTTCACGTAGCAATGATTATACTCACTCCACAGCATTGTGGTATTTCCACTTCAGCACTGTTGTTCTTTATTTTTAAATATCACCCTGATCTGGTCACTGCTGAGGGTTCCTAGTCTTAGGACCATGAGAACTCAGGAAAAAGAATCTAGTTCAGGATGAAATAACAACGATGCAAAGTTTCCAGTTTGTTTTCAACTTTGTGTTGGTTCCTGAGTGAGTTCTGAATAAGTAATAATCATCCTGATTTCCCAGTGACTTGATGTTCCATTTCTGGCCAGGCCCCTTTGCTACTCCCTTGAATCGCTGCATTAAATATTAAAGCCGCCTGCGCCCTGGTGGCTCCATCCTGGAGGCAGCGGCAGAGTTTTTGTGGAATAACTCCTTCTGGTTGGCTGCTAGATTTGTTCATTATTTTAATCTATGCATATTGGCTAGGACTACAACATTGTCTCTTTTTGCATAAATAGTAGTTTGAAATGAGGAGGAATCAATGACCCACCAGCCCAGCCCTGAGGAAAGGGAAGTCTCTGGTTCTTTGTAGTTGCCACACCTAGTGCTCGGCACTGACACGGTGATCTTTGGAATACCCCGTGCCTTCCTCCCTTCAGCCCAGCAGGGACATTTGGACCACCCAGCCGGGTCTGTTGGAAGACCTGCTTCATACAACATACTTTGCTGGGTACTGTCAGGAGGGTGGGGAAGCATAAGATTTGAGCTTGTAAGCTGCTTGGAGAGTGACTACATGTATATTTGGGGAAAAAAGACGACGACAGTCCAACCCCAAAGCAGTGTCCCGTGCTGAGAGGATGAGTCATACAGACGAGATCCTGCATATAGGGAGCAGTTATACAAGGTGAGACTTCGACAGGGACATGGACTTTGACATACATGCAGGGGATGGGGGGGTTACACTGTGGGCATGGCATAGGGGGTGCATACTCCTCAGCAGAGCCCAGCGATGTCAGCGGGCAGTCCTCACCGTGAGGGCCCAGCTGCCGGGGCGAGTCTGCTCTGGGCCTTGGAGTCTTTGAGGAAAACAGCCTTCATGAGTCAGATTTGAATGAAGGGCCCGACCCTGGGCCCTTTTCCCAGAGGGACTCAGGTCTGTTTTCAGTGTTGTTCGTACGACTTTGTTCTTTTTAGACCAGGAATCGTCCTTTTTGCTACTGCCAGTCAAGCCTCATGCCAGGCTGAGCTGGGTTGGTGTGACCATTCCAAAAGCACTGTGATCCTATCTAGAGTTGTGCCTGAAGGGGAAGAAGAAATGAGGGGGGAGGGGGGAAGCATGTGCTCAAAGAGGGAGGGCGGAAAGGGGCAGGTGCAGACCTCCCAGGCAGCAGCCCCTGCCAGCCCCCCGAGGCCCAGGCAGGACCAGCGGCCCCCTGGAGTATTCTTTGGAAAGAGCTCCTATGTCCTTCTCTGCCAGCAACTGAGACTATAAAAACAGATACTAATTGTAGCGATAAATTACCAGGCCCTTCCCAACAGGCCTTTGGGTCCCAGGCAGAGGGGTGCTGACTTCCCCAGCAAGATACCTTGGTGGTCCTCTTCCTCAACTGATAACCTCCGGCCGCTCAATGAATAGCTCTTGGTGAGAACTCAGCTTAGCTGCTGGAGTCCATGTTTGGGTGTGAGTCACATTTGGCAGGGGGAATCCCAGGCACTTTAGGACCCTCCTGGGCAGCCAGCGGGGCCTGTCTGTGAGAAGGGCAGCCACCGAGGCACCAATAGCACCCCAGTCTCTGCTGCTTTAGACTCAGAACAGAACCAGTGATTCGGTGGTTCAGGAAAGGAGCTTACCCCTGCACCCACCACATGCACAAAAACCAACAGATTTAATGAGGAATTTGGAGTTCTGTCCTGTACTGGCTCCAGTTTAAGCTGAGGAGGAAGTTGGGGAATCTCACATTTTGGGATGCCCTTCTTCTTCTTTTTTTTTTTTTTTTGAAGATTTTATTTATTTGACAGAAGCACAGCGAGAGAGGGAACACAATCAGGGGGAGTGGGAGAGCCCAGTGCAGGAACTCAATCCCAGGACCCTGGGATCATGACCTGAGCTGAAGGCAGACACTTAACGACTGAGCCACCCAGGTGCCCCTGGGCTGCTCTTCTTTTTGATGGGCAAGTGGACCAAGGGGGCTGGAGCACTTCATGTGGTCCAAGCCCAGCCCCTGCTGGGCTTCACCATGTGGCCAAGTTCCTTTTCTTTCCAGACACCCTCAGGCCTTTCCTACCACTCCGGACAGAGCAGAGAGGGCCTTGTCAAAAGTGTTTGAGCAGTTCATGGTGACTGCCAAGGACACAGTGCCATGAATACAAGATTTGACAGGGTGACGGTTGCTTTGCATGTGGCCATGTGAGGGGGCAGTTGGATGTGCTCGATGACCATACATCCGTCAGCCACAGACCGTTGGGCTCTCTACTGGGTCTCCCTGCAACGAAATTCTTTCTGGCCTAGGATGGTGTTTGCAGCCCTGACCGTGAGTGCAGGTAGTTGGGAGAGGAAAATTCCATCACTTAGGTCACACGGCCATGACAGGCTGGCTTTTCCATCAGCGGTACAGCCCCTGCAACACCAGACCTCGTGCCTGTCCTTAACTCGCATGTGTGGAGCTTAACTAGCTCTCTTTCCTCTAAGAACAGTTAGTGCTCATGCGTGCCTCGCACTTCCGTTGACACGTCACATCAGTTGTCACTGACTCAGAATGTCCAAGTGCCTCCTGTAGCTTGCTTGGAGCATAGCTGAAACACTCCTGGGATTGAAGTCCAATCCTGTTGAGTCTAAGCCGGAAGGAGGACGGAAGGTGCAGGGCGGTGAGCCTGCACGTGGAGACTGAAGCAGCAGTGCTTTCGCGAAACGCAAACAGATCCAGCAAGAAGAGAGGGCAGCTCTGTAGAACAGGCACACACAAGGGAAATGAGTAATTATGCCATCAGCTTCAGGCTCACACTTCCGTAAGCAGCTGTAAGTCTTCCTAACCCTGCCAATCCAGGAGCAAGAATCAGGCAGGGAGGCAGGCCTGTATGCCCTGTGTATACAAGTGCACTGAAATTGAGTGTCATGCTCACAGGACCCCATTCCTTTCCATTTTGCCTGATATGCTCCTTCAGGGTAAAGGTATAAAACACATTTAAGGTTCTTTACCTCCTTCCCTGCAATAGTAATTGGCAGTTACTCAACCCCTGTGGGCATCATAAATAAGGAACACACCAAGGGACTCTGTTGCTGCCATTAGAACACACTGGCTTTAGCTGGATTGAACTAGAGTCAACTGGTAGTGTGGAGAATGTAATGGTGTGCCCATGGTAAAATCGCCCCCATTTTTTTGTCACAAAGCCTGGGTTTTCTCCTGGCTAAGCAAATTGAGTTTGTGTGTTGACATGTTCACGCTAAAAGGAGTGAGTCAGAAGATAGGCTGTCTACGTCAGGGCACCCTGGTAGGTGCTACACGGAATTCTGGAGCATCATTAGTAATGGAAGAGAGACTGTGATGTATTGCCTCCTACATGGTAAATACAGGAAGCAGACCGACCATTTTCTGCTCTCTTGATAAGGCATGGAATTTATACCAACAGCACATGGTTACTTGGGTTTTATTCTATTGTGGCAAAAAGCACATGACATAAAATTTACCATCTTAACCATTGTTAAGTGTACAGTAGTGTAACTATGTGCACATTGTGCAACAGATCTCTAGAACTTTTCCATCTTGCAAAACTGAAGCTCTGTCCCCATTAAACATTCACTCCCCATTCCCTCCCCCAACCGCTGGCACCCTCCCTTCTTACTCTCTGTCTCTATGAATTAGTGACTCCAGGGACCTCATGTGAGTGGAATCGCAGAGTATTATCTGTCCTTCTGTGTCTGGTTTATGTCAATGAGCATAATATCCTCAGAGTTTATCCACTGTGTAGCAGGTGTCAGTGTTTCCTTCCTTTTTAAGACTGAATAATATACCATTGTGTGGATGGACCACATCATGTTTATCTACTCACTCACTGATGGACACTTGGGTTGGCTTTTGTGAATGCTGCTATGAACTCGGGTGTGAAAACCACAGTTGATGGGGTTCCTTGGTGGCTCAGTCAGTTAAGCGTCTGACTCTTGATGTCAGCTCATGTCTTGATCTCAGGGTTGTGAGTTCAAGCCCCATGTTCATTGAGCCTGCTTTAAAAAAAAAGAGGGGCGCCTGGGTGGCTCAGTTGGTTGGGCAACTGCCTTCGGCTCAGGTCATGATCCTGGAGTCCTGGGGTCGAGTCCTGCATCGGGCTCCCTGCTCAGCGGAGTCTGCTTCTCCCTCTGACCCTCCCCCCTCTCACGCTCTCTCTCTGTCTCATTCTTTCTCTCTCAAATAAATAAATAAATATTTTTAAAAAAGAAAATCACAGTATCACAGTTGCTTGTTTTTAAAAGAAAAAAATCTCGATTTTCTGAATAAGAACTTTCTTGACTATTAATATTCTATTACTAACATATAAAAGGAGTACACCTGGCAATTGTATCACTAATATTTTCAACATCCTTGTGGAGGTAGTGCTTTAACAGTTGTAGATAAAACAACAGCCTAGCTCTAACCTGTCCTCTGTGAGGCTCAGCACAAGTAGAATCAACCACCTTTTAAATTCTCAGTGGCCATAAAAATGGGAGGAGTTTTGCTCCTCAGAACAGAAAAACAAGTCTTGTAGGCAGGTGATTTGATGAAAGGAGAAGCAGGGATTGCTTATAGTTGACCTGCTCCGTATCCCCGAGGCAATAGTCCTCAGGGAGGCTGAAGGACAGAAAGGCCGCAAGAGGTCTCAGCTGAGGCAGGCCCAGGGCATACAGCCCTCAGCTCAACATGGACCCTGGGTCCTGTAGTCCCTGGAATATCTGGGTAATCCCCTTTCCTCATTGCAAGGTGGCCTGAGAGTGACCACTTGCTGTAGACTCCTTTGGGGGAAGGCCCAGAGACATTATGACAGTTTACATTTGCTGTGGTTTGTGTCATTCATTCCTCATAAGGACCTAGCTTCTCCTTCAGTTGGGGGGAGGGGGGGAGGGCACAGGTCCAAGACCAGCTCAGATCTGGAAATGGAGCAAAGGACTGTGACTTCTCGTTGGGGTGGTTTCCCTTAGCCCCTGTTATTCATTCAATAATGACTTCTCTTAATTGTATAATTAGGTAATATCTTATTGGCTGGCTGTCCCTTAGGAATACCACATTTTATTAACCATCTTCATGGCATTGTGCAGGTCACCCCCTCCCTCTTCAACACTCCAACCTTGCTGCCCTTACAAGAATTGTACCCACCTAGGGCGCCTGGGTGGCTCAGTTGGTTAAGCGACTGCCTTCGGCTCAGGTCATGATCCTGGAGTCCCGGGATCGAGTCCTGCATCGGGCTCCCTGCTCGGCGGGGGGTCTGCTTCTCCCTCTGCCCTCTTCCCTCTCGTGCTCTCTGTCTCTCATTCTCTCTCTCTCAAATAAATAAATAAAATCTTAAAAAAAAAAAAAAGAATTGTACCCACCTTGCTTTTGATAATTAAGTACAGCCACCTATGATTCTGGGATCTTGATATCCTCGTTGCTGTAAAGGGAGCCCATTCTATGACGGCGTCTCCTTTGCCTGCTCTGGGTTACAGAGTACTGACACTGCTGAGCTCCTCATCAATGCTGGTGCCCCCACCAGCCCAGTCCTCATTGATCTGATGAATGGAGTGTCTCTGAGCCTTCTGTGAAATGTGTTTGGCTGGTGTTTTGTTTCCAGCCTTATGAGGTACATTCACATTTCCATGCCCACTTTTCTGAGACTTGATTCCTTCTACCATTTGCCACAGCAGTTACGACATTTATGTTTCAATTAGTGGGTCATCACTTTTTACAAACTTCCAAGAATCTTCCTAGATGCAAATTCACACTGCCTCCCAGCGTCTTAAATCTTATGTCCTGGGAAAGTGCTTCTGTATTGATAAACCCTCCCTTAACCCATCTGATATTCTGCCCCTTGATCCAGCGTATCTTGGTGGCACATCTTGGCTATGTCGTGCAGCTCCTTCAGGATACAATCTCTTTCTTCCCTGGCCAGGCCCAGCTCTTCCTTGTCTGGGTTATGTTGTGATTTGAACCTTCATGTCAGCCAACAGCCAGAAGAGAAGTTGGGGACTATAGCCTTTGATAGGGTGAAGTAGACCACTACTGCAAGCCTAGAGCATTCAGAGGGACCTGGGGTTCAAAGACTTTTGGGTGTATCAACCTAGTTGTTCCCATCCCAAGTTTCAGGGTCCCCCTCCTTCTAGTTGGGGCCTTGACCTTAGAATAGGGGATTTGCTAGGATTGAGAATTCAACCTTTTCTGGAGCTCTGCTGTCCAAATCATTAAGTCTTGGGCCTGACTCTCAGTTCCTCCTGCAAGATGCAGGGTCTCTCTGAGTGCCACTAGAGAAGCTCTGGGGGTGTTCACACTTCACCTTGAGTTGGTGATTAACCAACCTCAGCCTTTCCTTATTTTCTTCCAGTGCATCAATAGCATCCAGCAACAGCCACCCTGTCCCAGTGTCCTGTTACAACTTCCCCACACCTCCCCAATTCACCAGCTAATGTCATTCCTTATCACTGTTAGTTTTTTTTTAATTAGTAGATTTCATTTTGTAAGACAGTTTTAGGTTTACAGGAAAACTTGGGCAGACAATACAAAGAATTCCCATATACTGCCTCTCCTACACAATTTCCCCTTGCTACTACCATCTTGCATTGGAGAGGTACATTTGTTACAATCAATGAACCAATATTGATACATTATTACTAACTAAAACCCATAGCTTATGTTCAGGTTGTCTCTTTGTATTGTCCAATTCTATTGGTTTTGACAAAAGCATGTCATTTGTCAAATGTATCCACCATTACATTACCATTTAGAATAGTATCTGCCCTAAAAATCTTTGCTGCTTCACCTATTTATTCTTCCCTCTGAAAACCCTGGCAGTCATTAATTTTTTTCACTATCTCCATAGTTTTGCCTTTTCCAGACCATCATATGGTTGGAATCATACTGGGTGTAGCCTTTTCAGATTGCTTTCTTTTTCCACTTATACATTTAAGGTTCCTCCATGTCTTCTACTGGCCTGATAGCTCATTTCTTTTCAGTGGTGAGTAATATTGTCTAGATGGACCACAGTTCATTGGTTTATCTATTGAAGAACATCTGGATTTTTTCCAGGTTTTGGCAATTATGAATAAAGCTCCTGTAAACATTTGTGTGCAGGTTTTTGTGTGGATCTATGTTTACAATTTGATTGGGTAAATACTTAGGAGTGTCATTGCTGAGTCATATGGTAAGAGTATGTTTAGCTTTGTAAGAAACTGCCTAACTATCCTTCACCAGCAATGAGTGGGATTTTCTGTTGCTCTGTATCTTCACCAGCATATAGTGTTGCACATGTTCTGGATTTTGTCACTCTAGTAATTGTGTAGTGGCATCTCATTGTTGTTTTAATTTACATTTCCCTAACGACTCCTGATGTTAAGTGTCTTTCCATGTGCTTACTTGCCTTCTGTGCATCTTCTCTTGTGTGTCTGTCAGATTTTTGCCCATTTTTAAATTGGGTTGTTTGTTTTCTTGTTGCATTTTAAGAGTTCTTTGTATATTTTGGATGCAAGTCCTTTATCAGATACTTACTTTGTAAATATTCTCTCCCAGTCTGTGTCTGTCTTCATTCTTTTAGCATGTTTTTCATGGAGCAGAAGTTTTTAATTTTAATAAAGTCCAGCTCATCAATATTTTTCTTCATTGATCATGGTTTTGGCGTTGTATTTAAAAATTCATTGCCAGGGACGCCTGGGTAGCTCAGTTGGTTAAGTGTCTGCCTTTGGCTCAGGTTGTGATTTCAGGGTCCTGGGATTGAGCCCTGCATCGGGCTCCCTGGTCAGCGGGGAGTCTGCTTCTCCGTCTCTCTCTCTCTCTGCCCCACCAGCTCCTGTTCTCTCTCTCTCTCTCAAATAAATAAATATAATCTTAAAAAAAAATAAAATAAATTCATTGCCAAACCCAAGGTCACATAGATTTTCTCCTATTTTCTTGTAGAAGTTTTATACTTTTGAATTTTATAATTAGGTGGTTTTAAGTTATAATCCAGTTTGTGTAAATTTTTGTGAAATTTGTGAAGTCTGTGTCTAGATTCATTTTTTGCATGTAGATGTCCAATTGTTCCCACACCATTTGCTGAGAAAACTATTCTGCCTCCATTAAATTTTCTTTGCTCCTTTGTCAAAGATAAGTTGACTATGTTTGTGTGGTCTGTTCCCAGGTTCTTTGTTCTGTCCCATTGATCTATTTGTCTATTCTTTAGCTGATACCCTCCTGTCATTTTTACTGTAGCTTCATAGTAAGTCTTGAAGTCAGACAACATTAACAGCTTAAACAATTGTTTCACTACACGTGTCAGGGATTATCAGAGCTCAATCTATGACCTCCAGTGGAGGGTTCTCATCACCAGCCTCATTGCCAGCTAGCAGGTGATCCAGCTCAAAGGTTCCATATTCGATTTTCTTTCCTGGGACTACTCTTGGTACCAACTGTCACTCCCTGGAAATGGACTCTGAGATGGAGAGTTGCTGCAGGGACTTACTAAGCAGTACATTAATGAACAACACCTTTAAGGACATGAGGGAAGGAGGGTAGGGCAGAGGGTGAGGTTGAAGTGCAATTAGTTGCAGCGGACTGTACACCTAGAGTGGAGGGCTGGATGCCCTTTCTTGGCAGTCCCAAGTTGAGGCAAAAGGACTGGGCCATTGTAGCCCTGCATTAGCTAGCTATTTAGTGCAGGCTCCCTCAAGAAGGAGTGTAACTTTGGGTGAGAAAGTTTCCTTTAGTTCGGCGAAGTTCCCTTGGAAAGAGATGCAGCTGGGGGAATGAGCCTCGATCTTGAAGCACTCTGGACGGTGCATCACAGTGTGTACCACCAGTACTTTAGATCTTAGCAGAAACATTACTCATCAGAGAAGACTTCTCCACTTATAGATGAAGCTTGAGGTTACATGGTCTGCCCAGGTTACCTCACTGTTAGGAGATCTTTTAAGCTATTAACAAAATCTGGAGGCCTACCTCTGTACCATGAGGATTGCTGATACTGAGAATTTAAAATTAATCTATATTTTAAAATATTAGCCTGGCATTTAGGATAGGAATGGTGGTTTCTTGCCCAAAGAAAGAATGGGTATGAAGGGAAAAAATACAGAAGAGTTACTTGAACAGCTTTCTTAGCTAATCTGGTCTCAGGACCTCCACAGGCAAGAGTACCTGCTTGCCTCGTGTTCCAGTCAGGCTTGGTTATATGGTCACCAATCAAATTGTCAGGAAAAGATTAGACTTGCTTAATTAAGCAAGGACAAAGGCTAGGAGATGAACTGCCCTTCTGCCAATATTAATAGAAGCAAGGATTAGAAATTAGTTGGTGGCTTAACTGATATTTTTAGAATTCCACTTGAAAGGGATAAGGATTCTAAAAACAGGAAAGTGGTAAATGCTACATAAGTCAGTAAAGGATCATAGTTAGCTTCATGTCCTTTGTAAAGAAACTATTACAAATTATGTGGGAGGATTTAGCTTTAAAATTGCTTGAAAAGCAGAATGTGATCTGAGACAGGCAGCCTAGATTTATGAGAGGAAACATGCCCATAAGTTGTGTTGGAGATTTTAAAAGATATTATATTTATGACAGACAATGAGAATGCTTTGTGTAGCCTGCATCTGTGAAGAATTTGATAATGCTCTACTTAAAGATTTATTCTGAAGGTAAGAAGTAGAAAAAGATGTAAAAAGAAATCCTGCATTTCCAAAGCACTGCATCTTCATGCAGATGCTCATTCCAGCTATGTTGGTAGCAAAGGAAGAGTGATTTGTTAATTATCCCCCACGCCATGCATGGAGCCTAGCACAGAGAGAAGGCTTGGTTGTTGATTACTATGTGCATGAGCAGATGGATTAATCTTGTTTCACCAGTACCTATTTAAGCAGGAAGTCTAAGCAGTGAGGAATGACTCCTACATGTTGTTAAAATCACTCTCTTTACCATTTATTTCAATTGGAAGGAGCAAGGACTTTTTTCCATGAAGGACAACCAGCTTTGTAGAGCCCTTATTGAAGCCTTGCCCAAGGATGCGGTCTTTTGGAGAGACAACTGGTGAATATCTTCTGGGCAGACAGAACCACCAATGGGCAATGGAAACCTTCATCTAAAAGCATATGAAGATTCTAGGAAGCAAGGCTGAAGTAGAAAGAGGCAAGACTGTGGTTCCATGGACAAACGGGGGCGACCACTAGGGATCTGGGTTTTCAAGAAGTGCAACACTCAGCAGGTAGATGGGAGTCCCTAAGTCAGGACATTAGGACAGTGCTGCCAAAAAGACAGTAGTGGTAGGAGGTCCTGTGACCTACAAATTCAGTGCTCTGTGGCTCCTGTTAGGGAAATAGGGAGCCCAGGAACAGATCCAGATCTCCAAGTCAGTATAGTCAGGTGGCCCAGCTCTCCTAGGAATGGAGAGTCATGGAAAAAATGAATATCACTTAAGTGAACAAAAACAAGACAAGAATGTCCCCCCTCATTACTCCCATTTGACATCATGCTGGAAGTCCTAGCTAATGCAATAAGACAGGAAAAGGAAATAAAGTATACAGTTTGAGAAGGAAGAAATAAACTGTTTGCAGATGATATGATTGTCAAAAATCCCAATGAATTGACTAAATGAATAAATAATAAAAATCCTGGAACTAACAGCAATTATAGCAAACTTGCCAGATACAGGGTTAATATACATAAGTTAATTATTTTCCTGTATACCATCGATGAGGAATTAGAACTTGAAGTCAAAAACGCAATAACATTTACAAAGTGGACCATGCAGCTGAACCTGCAACTCCCATCTTGAGCCTTTGTATTTGCTGTTCCCTTTACCTAGAAGGCCTATCTCCCAGATGTCCAAATGACTAACTCCTTCATATACTTCAAATCTTCTCTCAGAAAGTTATCTTCCTGGAGGATTCTGGGAAGATGGCTAAGTAGGAAGCATCAGGAATCGGTTTCCCCACCTGGACAACAATTGCACAGCAGAATCCGTCTGATGTATTTGGGAACTCTGGAGTCTACTGAAGGCTTGCAACTTGCAGGGGAAGTATTAGATAGCAAATTGCAGTTAATTTGGTCAATTTCAATTCTTGTACAGTAGCAGTTACCATCCCTCATCCAAAGACTAGTGGCAGGCACCTGTGCATGGGTTTCTGGAGCAGCTGGCATGCAGGTTGTGGGAGCCAGGGTGAATATCCACCAAATATCAAGGATCTGTCCCCTGATTGCCAATTGCTGCTTCTGATCACAGAGGTGCAAAAACGAGGGTAGCCATTGTTGTTGTACTTTCCCCCCAATGTGGCAAGCCCTTCCCCTTCTAGTTGAAGTGACTTCCAGAGGACTTAAAGGGCTGACACCCTTCCTCCCCTCCTTCCTTTCTTTCTCTTTTTCCCTTTTTGGAAGTCAGACATTAAAGACTAAGACATTCAAAAGCAACTTTATGTATGAGGGAAAATTAGAAAGTGACTGTGCATGCCCAGGGGAAGGCACAGGATCAGAAAAGACCTGAGAAGACTTTAAGTTTATAATTCAGGCTGGTCTTTGGTGCAGAGACAGGCTGCAATAATAGAGAAAAAAAAACCCACACAATAACCCAAAACAGCAAACCCTGGGGAAGGGGAAGATTCTGATTTCCAGAGTTACCACATTATTAGATTCAAATGTCTAGTTTTCAACAACAACAACAACAACAACAACAAATATCACAAAGCATACATAGAAACAGGAAAGTATGGCCCACTCAAAGGAAAAAAAAAATCAATAGAAAGTATTCCTGAAAAAGACCTGGTGGCAGTTTACTAGGCAAAGACTAAAACTACTGTCTTCAAGATGCTCAAAGAACTAAAGGAAGATGTTGAGAAAAATCAAGAAAATGATGTAGTAACAAAATGGAAAGATCAGTAAAGAGAGAAAACCTAAAAAGAAACCAGAAAGAAATTCTGGAGCTGAAAACACAATAACTGAAATGAAAATTCACCACAGGTATTCAAAGGCAGATTGTGAGCAGCCAGAAGAAAGAATCAGCAAACCAGAAGATAAAACAATGGAAATTATTCAATTTAAAGAACAGAAAGTAAAAAGAATTAAAGAAAAGCAAATGGAGAAATAGAAAACCTGAACAGACCCATAACTGGCAAGGAAATTGAAGCAGTAATCAAAAATCTCCCAACAAATAAGAGTCCAGGGCTGGATGGCCTCCCAGGGGAATTCTACCAAACATTTAAAGAATTAATACCTATTTTTCTGAAGCTGTGTCAAAAAATAGAAATGGAAGGAAAACTTACAAACTAGTTCTATGAGGCTAGCATTACCTTTTTTTTTTTTTTTTTTTTTTTTTTGAGGCCAGCATTACCTTGATCCCAAAACCAGACAAAGACCCCACCAAAGGGGCGCCTGGGTGGCTCAGTTGGTTAAGCGACTGCCTCCGGCTCAGGTCATGATCCTGGAGTCCCTGGATCGAGTCCTGCATCGGGCTCCCTGCTCGGCAGGGAGTCTGCTTCTCCCTCTCCCACTCCCCGTTTGTGTTCCCTCTCTCGCTGTGTCTTTCTCTGTCAAATAAATAAAATCTCTAAAAAAAAAAAATAAAAGACCCCACCAAAAAGGAGGATTACAGACCAATATCCCTGATGAACGGGGGATGCAAAAATTCTCACCAAGATACTAGCCAATAGGATCCACAGTACATTAAAAGGATTATTCACCACGATCAAGTGGGATTTATTCCTGGGCTGCAAAGGTGGTTCAACATCCGCAAATCAATCACTGTGATACATTACATTAATAAAAGGAAGGACAAGAACCATATGATCCTCTCAATAGATGCAGAAAAAGCATTTGACAAAGTATAGCAAAGTTTCTTGATTACAACTCTTCACAGTGTACGAATAGAGGGAACATACCTCAATATCATAAAAGCCATATATGAAAAGCCCACAGCAAATATCATTCTCAAGGGGGAAAAACTGAGAGCTTTTCCCCTAAGGTAAGGAACATGACAGGGGTGTCCACTCTCACCATTGTTGTTCAACATAGTAGTAGAGAGTAGTAGAAGCCTTAGCCTCAGCAATCAGGCAACAAAAAGAAATAAAAGGCATCTGAATCAGCAAAGAAGAAGTCAAACTCTCACTGTTCACAGATGACATGATACTCTATGTGGAAAACCCAAAAGACTCCATCCCAAAATTGCTGGCACTCATACAGGAATTCAGCAAAGTGACAGGATATAAAATCAATGCACAGAAATCAGTTGCATTTCTATACACTAACAATGAGACCGAAGAAAGAGAAATTAAGGAGTCAATCCCGTATACAATTGCATCAAAACCCATTAGATACCTAGGAATAAACCTAACCAAAGAGGCAAAGGATCTGTACTCAGAAAACTATAGAACACTCATGAAAGAAATTGAGGAAGACACAAAGAAATGGAAAAATGTTACATGTTCTTGGATTGGAAAAACAAATATTGTTAAAATGTCTATGCTACTGGGCGCCTGGGTGGCTCAGTTGGTTAAGCGACTGCCTTCGGCTCAGGTCATGATCCTGGAGTCCCTGGATCGAGTCCCGCGTCAGGCTCCCTGCTCGGCGGGGGCCTGCTTCTGCCTCTGACCCTCCCCCCTCTCATGTGCTCTCTCTCTCTCATTCTCTCTGTCTCAAATAAATAAATAAAATCTTTAAAAAAATAAAAAAATAAAAATAAATGTCTATGCTACTTAGAGCAATCTATACATTCAAAGCAATCCCTATCAAAATACCATCAACTTTTTTCACAGAGCTGGAACAAATAATTCTAAAATTTGTGTGGAACCAGAAAAGAACCTGAATAGCCAAAGGAATGTTGAAAAAGAAAACCAAAGCTGGTGGCATCACAATTCCGGACTTCAAGCTCTATTACAAAGCTGTAACCATCAAGACAGTATATGGTACTGGCACAAAAACAGATACATAGATCAGTGAAACAGAATAGAAAACCCAGAAATAGACCCTTAACTCCATGGTCAACTAATCTTCGACAAAGTAAGAAAAAATATCCAATGAAAAAAAGACAGTTTCTTTAACAACTGGTGTTGGGAAAATTGGACAGCCACATGCAGAAGAATGAAACTGGACCATTTTCTTACATCATACACAAATATAGACTCAAAATGGATGAAAGACTTAAATGTGAGACAGGAATCCATCAAAATCCTAGAGAAGAACACAGGCAGCAACCTTTGTGACCTTGGCCAAAGCAACCTCTTGCTAGACACATTTCCAAAGGCAAAGGAAACTAAAAAGATTTTGCACAGCAAAGGAAATAGTCGACAAAACCAGAAGGCAGCCGACAGAATGGGAGAAGATATTTGCAAATGTCTTATCAGATAAAGGGCTAGTTGGGGCACCTGGGTGGCTCAGTTGGTTAAGCCACTGCCTTCAGCTCAGGTCATGATCCTGGAGTCTCGGGATCGAGTCCCCACATCGGGGTCCCTGCTCGGCGGGGAGTCTTCTTCTCCCTCTGACCCTCCCCCTTCTCATGCTCTTTCTCTCATTCTCTCTCTCTAATAAATAAATAAAATCTAAAAAAAAAAAAAAAAAGATAAAGGGCTAGACACAAACAGACAGTTCTCCAAAGAAGACATACAAATGGCCAACAGACACATGAAAAGATGCTCAACATCACTCCACATCAGGGATATACAAATCAAAACCACAATGAGATACCACCTCACACTGGTCAGAATGGCTAAAATTAACAAGTCAGGAAATGACAGATGATGGCAAGGATGTGGAGAAAGGGGAACCGTCTTACACTGTTAGTGGGAATGCAAGCTGGTACAGCCACTCTGGAAAACAGTATGGAGGTTCCTTAAAAAGTTGAAAATAGAGCTACCTTATGACCCAGCAATTGCATTACTAGGGACTTACCCCAAAGATACAAATGTAGTGATCCAAAGGGGCACATGCACCTCAATGTTTATAGCAGCAGTGTCCACCATAGCCAAACTATGGAAAGAGCCCAGATGTCCATCAACAGATGAATGGATAAAGATGTAGTATATATATACAATGGAATATTATTCAGCCATCAAAAAATGAAATCTTGCCATTTGCTATTAACGTGGATGGAACTAGAAGGTATTATGCTAAACAAAATAATTCAATCAGAGAAAGAAAATTATCCTATGATTTCACTCATAATGTGGAATTTAAGAAACAAAACAGGAGCATAGGGGTAGGGAGGGAAAAATAAAACAAGATGAAATCAGAGAGGGAGACAAACCATAAGAGACTCTTAATCATAGGAAACAAACAGGGTTGCTGGAGGGGAGCAGGGTCGGGGATGGGGTAACTGGGTGATGACATTAGGGGGACATGTGATGTAATGAGCACTGGGTGTTATATGAGACTGATGAATCACTGAACTCTACCTCTGAAATGAATAATACATTATATATTAATTAATTGAATTTAAATAATAAAAAATACAACAAATCAAATTCAGCAAAACATTAAAAGGATTATATGCCATGACCAAGAGGGATTTATTTCTGGAATGTAAGGATTGTTCAACATACAAAAATCAATAAGTATAATGCATCACATTTACAGAATGAAGAGAAAAAAAATGATCATCTCAATTGATGCAAAAAGGCATTTGACAAAACTCAACACTCTTTCATGATAAAAAAGACTTCACAAACTAGGGATAGAAGGAAACTATATCATAATATAATAAAAGTCCTGTGTGAAAAACCCACAGCAAACATTGTATCCCATACTGAAAAACTGAAAGATTTTCCTTTAAGATCTGGAACAAGGCAGGGATGTTCACTTTTGCTGCCTCTTTTCAACATATACTGGTAGTTCAACTCATAACAATCAGACAAGAAAAATTGATAGGCATCCAAATTGGAAAGAGAGAAGTAAAATTATCTGTTTGCAGATGATATGACTTTATATGTAGAAAATCCTCGAGAGTCCCATCAAAAAAAAAAAAACCAAACCTGTTATAATAAATGAAATCAGCAAAATAGCAGGATGCAAAGTCAGCACACAAAAATGAGTTGCATTTCTATACACTAACCATGAATAATCTGAAAAGGAAATTACAAAAAGAATTCCACTTATAGCATCAAAATAATAAAATATTTAGAAATTAATTTAATCAAAGGGGTGAAAGAAGTACATTGAGGACTACAAAACATTGCTGAAAGAATTAAGGAAGACATAAACAGAAGGATAGCCTATGTTCATAAATTGAAAGACTTAAACTTGTTAAGCTGTCAGTACTATCCAAAGTGATCTAAAGAGTCAGTGCAATCCTTTTTACGATGATGTTTTCTGCAAAAATGGAAAAACTCATCCTAAAATTCATATGGAATCTCAAGGGAGTCCAAATAGCCAAAGCAATCTTAGAAGAACAAAGCCAGAGGACTCATGCTTCCTGATTTCAAAACTCACTATAAAGCTACAGTCATCAACATAGTGTGTACTGGCATAAAGAGACATACAGAGCAATGGAATAGAATGGAGAAGAGCCCAGAAATAGTCTTGTACATATGGTCAAATGATGTTTGACAAGGGTGCCAAGACCATTCAATGGGGAAAGGACAGTTTTTTCAAGAAATGGTGCTGGGGACACTGGACATCCACATTCAAAAGAATGAAGTTGGATTCTCATATAACACCATGTATGAAAATTCACTCAAAATGGATCAAAGATTGGGATGGAAAACCTAAACCTATGAAACTTTTGGAAGAAAACTTCGGGTCAAAGCTTCATAGCATTGGGTTTGGTGATGAATTCTTGGATCAGACACTAAAAGCACAGGCAACAAGAGAATAAATAGAGAAATCAGACTTCATGGGAATTGAAAATTATGTGCTTCAGAAGAGAATATTATAGAGCAAAAAGGCAACCTACAGAAAATATATCTGAGGAAGGGTTAATATCCAGAACAGATAGAACTTCTAAAACTCTGCAACAAAAAACCCAAACAACCTGATTTAAAAATGGGCAAAGAACTTGAATAAACATTTCTCTAAAAAAGATGTATAGATGGCCTATAAGCATACAAAAAGATGCTCAGCATCACTCATCATCAGGGAGATGCAGATCAAAACCACAGGGAGATACCACTTCATACATGTTAGGATGACTACTATTTTTAAAAAAAAGAGCGAGAGAAGAAGGGTGCCTGGCTGGCTCAGTCAGTGGAGCACATGACTCTTGATCTCAGGGTCCTGAGTTCAAGCCCCATGTTGGGTATAGAGATTACTTAAATAAATAAATGTTTTAAAAAATTAAAATTAAAATTTATTTATTTATTTTTAAGATTTATTTATTTATTTGAGAGAGCAAGAATGAGAGAGAGAGAGAGTACATGAGAGGGGGGAGGGTTAGAGGGAGAAGCAGGCTCCTCACTGATCAGGGAGCCCGATGCGGGACTCGATCCAGGGACTCCAGGATCATGACCTGAGCCGAAGGCAGTCACTTAACCAACTGAGCCACCCAGGCGCCCCTAAAATTTAAATTTAAAAAAAGGAAATAACATGTTGGCGAGGATGCAGAGAAATTAGAACACTTGTACACTGTTGGTGGGAATGTAAAATGGTACAACCACTGTGGAAAACTGTACGGTGGTTTCTCAGAAAATTAAAATTACCATCTGACCCAGAAATTCCACTTCTGGCTCTATACTCAAAAGAATCGGAAGCAGCAACTCAAAGAGGTATTTGCACAACCATGTTCATAGCAGTGTTATTGATGATGGCCAAGAGAAGGAAGCAACCCAAGCGCCCATCAACAAGTGAATGGCTAAGTAAATTGGTCCATCCAAACAATGAAATGTCTTTCATCTTTATTTTGTTTGTTTGTTTTTTGTTTTTTTTTTTTATCTTTCATCTTTAAAAGGAAGTTCTGACACATGCTACAACATGGTTGACTCTTGAGGACATTTTGCTAAGTGACATAAGCCAGTCACAAAAAGACAAACACAGTAGGGTTCCACTTATATGAGTGCTTATAAGTAAGTACCCAGAGGAGTCAAATCATAGAAAGTAGAATGGTTGCCAGGGGCTGGGGAGGCAGGGAGGGTATAGTTTAACAGGTATAGTTTCAGTTTTACCTTTTGAAAAGAGTTCTGGCGGTGGGTGGTTGTGGTAGTTGTATAACGTTATGAATGTATATGATACCACTGAACTTATACCTAAAAATAGGTAAGATGGAAAATTTTTTAAAAGATTTTTTTATTTAGGGGTACCTGGGTGGCTCGGTCAGTTGGGCTCAGGTCATGTTCCCAGGGTCCTAGGATCGAGCCCTGCATTGAGCTCCCTGATCAGCAGGGAGTCTGCTTCTCCCTCTCCCTCTGCCCCTGCCCCTGCTCCTTCTCTCTCTCTCTCTCAAATATATAAATAAAATCTTTTTTATTTATTTGAGAGAGAGAGAACACAAGCAAGGAGGACTGGGATCCGCAAAGGACACTGGGATCATGACCTAAGCTGAAGGCAGATGCTTAACTGACCGAGCCACCCAGGTACCCCAAAATGGTAAATTTTATGTTATGTGTATTTTACCACAATTTAAAAAATCTGTCTCCTCAGCGAGGCCAACCTTCATTGCCTTTGCAAGTATTCCCTGTATCCCCTTATTTTACCTCTACTACTTCTTACCATGTAACATACCATCCCCTTACTTCTTCCTCTTATGCACTGGATGTGTTTCCCACTTGAATGTGGCACATTCTGGCACACAGAAATGCTCAATAAATATTCATCTATAAAAGCTTTATTGAGATGTAAGTCACAAACCATGCAACCTGCTCACTTAAACTGTGTAGTTTAGGGATTTTTGTATATTCACAAGGCTGTGCAGCCATCACTGCTGCTAACTCCAGCACATTGTCATGATCTAAACAGAAACCCCCTACCCACTAGCAGTCACCGCCCATAATCCCCAGGTCCCCCAGCCCCTGGCAACCACTGATCCGCTTTCTGTCTCTGGGCCCATGTGAATGGACTCATGCCGTGCGTGTTCTTTGGTGACTGGCTCCTTTCACTAGGCATGATGTTTCTGATGTTTGCTCACGTAATACACAGCAGTACTTCATTTCTGTCTCACTTTTTTTTTTCATCTTGCCATTTGGTTCTGCATGCCATCTTTCAATCAGCTCAGTTCAAATGTCACCTCCTCTGTTAATCTGCCAAGATTTAGAGCACCACAATCCAGGGTGACCACCCTGCTACTTCAGAAATAGATGTTTGGCCTGCTAAATCTTAAGGACTAAACTACTTATTCTTCGAGACTATCATTCCTCGTTTTCTTCTATCAGGGTTGATTTTCCATTTTACATGCTCCTGCAAGACACTGGAGAAGTAGATCTACATCTCCTAGCTAACGCACCAGGAAGTCAAACCCGTTTTGCTCCTGCCACCAAGTGGTCAGAGGCAAGCATGACACCAATCCAGACTGCACTGGCCAGACCCCAGAGGGATGAAGAAACTGAGCCAGGCTTGATGTTCCTGTGCATGACACACAGCAACTTAACCTCATTTTCAGAGTGTGGCATGCCTGCGTTGACTGAAAATGTTTCCAAACCCAAGTCGGGCTTTTCATGGGTGTGGTTCGAGGTTGTCTCAATCACTTACAAACCAGGCTGGTTGTCAGAATTACTGTGGGTGTTTAAAATATAGAGATGCCAAGGCCCCATCTCAGCCTAATGAATTAGGCATTTCCAGGATTGCAACCCAGACCTCTGTATTTTAAACATCTCAACAGGTTGAGAACCACCGTGCTGAATTATAAGTTCAGCACTGTAGTGCCTGCTCCTGGCATATGGCTGGCACATGAAAAGTACACAGGTATAGATTGAATGAACGAATGGATTCAGTGAAAGAACAAATGGCTGAATACTGTAAAGATTTTTATAAAACAGGTTTTTTTTTACATTGAGGTGAAATTCACATAACACAAAATGTGCCATTTTAAACTGAACAATTTAATGGCATTTAGTACATTCATAATGTTGTACAACAATGACCTCTATCTAATTCCAAAATATTTCCATCATCCCAGAAGGAGACCACATACCCATTAAGCAGTTACTCCTCGTTCTTATTCCCTGGAGCCCCTTGCATCCACTAAACTACTTTCTGTCTCTATGGGTTTGCCTGTTCTGGACATTTCGTTAAGTGGAATCACACAAGATGTGTCCGTTTGTGTTTGATTTCTCTCACTGAGCATAATGATTTCAAGGTCCGTCCACATTGAAGCACAAATCAAGACTCCACTCCTTTTTGTGGCTGAATAATATTTCAGTGTGTGTAGAGAACATGTTTGTTATTCAGCTGTTCATCGACACATGGAACAGTTTTCATGCAGTTAGCTGGTAGAGGACATGCCACACAAGTTCATTCTCTGGTTCACTGCACATGAATCTGATGAACACCTGTCTTGTTCACTCTAGGGTCTGTGGTCTAACCTACACATGGCTGTTTTATGGCATGAAGGGGAATGACTGTCATGTGTGATATTTATGGAGACACAGACTTTAGCCTCAGTATGCACCTTCTGAGGGAAGTCTCATGTCCTCTTCAGAAAGCTCTATTTGTTTGAAGCTTTTCTGGTTTCTTTGATTGAAACACGCTACTCTAGCCCAGGATCCTCCTCAAAAGGACTAAGCACCCACTTGTCCTGGCACATGTTGTCAGTGAGCCTCTCTATGGCCAAGTCTACTGCATCCTGGCAGGCCTTGGGATCGTGAGTCCCAGATCTTCCAAGGGGGGCCTCGCAGGGCCCTCAGGTCACACTCATCACCTGCTCCCCAATCTGTGAGGAAAGAGACACTAGCAGATTATTGCTTAAAACTTTTGGCCCACAAATCTAAGACCCTGTTAAATAAGAACAGCACTGGAAAACCCAAGCAAGATATCCCAAGACCCCTTTTATAGGATATCCTCCTTTCCTCTTGTATTTAGGATTCTTTTGGGTGTGAGGTCCCTGAAACCCATTAACTATTTGAAATTTAGGTATAAGTTATACAGTGAAGTACACAACTCTTAAACATACAGCTTAGTAAATTTTAACATATGTATACATCTGTGTCATCCCTCCCTAATCATATTGAGCATCTGCAGCCCCTGAAAGCCTCCTCGTTGCCTGTCCAGTGGCTTCTACCCCAGAGGAAACCCATGTTCTGACCTCCATCACCATCAAGTAGTGCTGCTTGCTCTGGACTTCACTAAATGGACTTGTCAACATAAACACTCTGAGCCTGACTTCTTTCACCCAGCATTATGCCTTTGAATTCACCTGTGTGGTTATCTGCAGTGTGGTTCATCTTATCCCATTATTATATGATATTCCACTGTGTGTACATGTCCCAGTTCACTTACCTGATCTAGTGCCGATGGACATCTGCGTTGTTTCCATTTCGACTGCTGTGAGTCACACACTCTGGCCATTGTGGTCTGCTGGGGTCTCGTGCCCTCATTTCTGTTGGTCGTATATACGCAGGAGTGGAACTATGGGTGGAGTCCAGTGTTCATTTGTTTACTCATTCAACAGCATTTACTGAGCATGTATTACCTATGAGGCCCAGCCCTAGGGGACAGAGCAGCAACAAATTCCCTGCTCCCAGAAACTTCATCAGTATCTGTGGTTGAAACAGTAAATAAGGACTATAGGCCTCTGGGGACACCACCTCACTGTGCACCTCTCTTCTGCCTCAGTCTCCCTACCTGCCATGCAACACTGATGAGAACGCCTGTCAGTGTGGTGACAGTCACTGACCGAGGTGACACTGTATTGGCAGTGTTGCTGGCCTGGATATCCACAGCCCTGTCACCGGGGCCTTTGCTTCTTGGAGGGACATTGACTCCTCCCATCCAACCCTCAGCCTCCAGCAGAGCAGACTGGCTGAGAAGTGGGCACCTAAATCACACACAACCCATCTACAAGCTGGGTGAGATCTATGGGGACCCCACCCCAGAGGGCAGAGGCAGCTAGCTTCTCAATCCTGGGGTGCAGAGTGTGGCTGAGCCAGAATCTGAACAGAGGACCCCAGAGTGGAGGCAGGGCAGTGACCAGTTGCACCTGTACCTTTGGAGAAGACATTGAGTGAACAGATGCTAGGAGAGGGTCAGGGGCCCACAGGGGGTCTGGGTCCTGGGGGGGACTTGAAGAGTCCCTGTGGGCTTTGGGTCCATGCCCAGTCCTCCCCGGTGGGTCCTTACAACTGACAGCCCTTCTCTGGAGCTGCCCTGACCACGCCCCTGTACCCTGATGGAAACAGTGTCTCCAGGTACCCTGAATCTTTGGGGAGGGCAAGGCCAGGTGTTCCCGGTGCCTCTCTCTGTTTTTCCCTCTGACCCTTTACCTTTCAGACTGATTTCCTTCTTGAAAATCAACCTCCCAAAATTAAGTCCACCCAAGTTCCCAAATAAAATGAAAAGCCATTTTTCTTGCAAATCTTATATGAACATAATTTAATATAAGGCATAAACTAATAAACTAAAGATCATATATTACAGCAGTACCACAGTAAAAAAACAAGCCACTATAAGAGACAAATGTACAGTATTTTCGCCAAGGGGAAAAGGGAAATAGAAATGAGATGTGAGTTATATTCTGTGTATAAATAACTTTAAAGAGAAATAATAAAGATAACTTTTGTAACTTTCAGTATATTTGGGGAGAGATTATTTAATTGCAGTAAAATAAGAGGTGGTAAGTTTAGCTGAAGCTTTGCATAATCAGGATTAAGTTAGTTTCCTAAGAAAGGCACAATAAGCAAGTATCATTTTATAGGATTTTTAAGATTTTGGAGATACATAGCATTTCTTTGTGTTTGAGTGCCAAGACTTCAGCAGGGCAGCTTCATCTGAAAGGTGACAAGTGGTCTTTAAAACTTTAAAACTTCTTGTAAAATCTCTTTAACAAAATACTACTGAGCGATAAAAAAAAAAAAAAAGGAACTATTGATATGCACAACAACTTGGACGGACCTCCAGAGAATTACACTGGGTGAGAAAAGCCAATCCCAGAAGGTTACACACTGTATAATCCCATTTATATAACATTCTTGAAATGGAAAATTACAGAACAGGAATGGACAAGCTGTTGGGGGGAGGTGGGTGTGGTTATAAAAGAAGAGACCCTGGTGGTGATGGGTGTCTGTATCTTGACTGAGGTGGTGGACACACGAACCTACGCTCATGACAGAACCCATGCATCTAAATGCACACATATGCACAAGTGAGCAGATGTAAATTTGGGGAAACCTGAGTAGGAGCGGTGGCTTGTATCAATGTTGATCCATCAGTATCCTGGTTCATACTACACTATGGTTTTGCAAGGTATTACTCTTGGGAAAACAGAAAATGGTAGACAGGATCTCTCTGTAGTGCTTCTTAGAATTGAACGTATGTCTGCAGTGATCTCACAATAAAAAGTTTAATTTTTAAAAAGTAGGAAGAGGAGCAGCTGGGTGGCTCAGTCAGTTGAATGTCCAATTCTTGGTTTCGACTCTGGTGGTGATCTAAGGGTGGTGGGACCAAGCCCCACATGAGGCTCTGTGCTCAGCGTGGGGTCTGCTTGAGATTCCCTCCCTCTCCTTCTCCCCCTCCCCCGACTCGTGCGCACACTCTCTCTAAAATAAAATAAATAAAATCTTAAAAAACATTAAAATAAAATAGAAGAGCAGGAAGAGGGGGGCGCTTGGCTGGCTCAGTTGATAGAGCATGTGACTCTTGATCTCATGGTCGTGAGTTCAATCCCCACATTGGGCGTGGAGCCTACTTAAAAAATAAACAAACAAATAAGCAGGAAGGAACTCTCCTTAGAGTCCAGCCCTCCAGGGCACCCACATAGATCATAAGGTAGGAAGGGAGGCTGAGACCGAATCCTTCAAGCTCTGCCTGGGGTGTGTGCCTGGTGTCAGCTTCCTGTGGCACAGCCGTCCTTCCTCCGCGCATGCAGAGTCCAGGTGCTTGGTTTGGCTGGTGGCAGACCCAAAGAAGCTCCTTCCAGCTGCGAGTCCAATTCTGCTGCTGACCCAGGCTGCCACCCCTATGTCTCAGGTATTTTTAGGACTCACTTGGGGGAGCACTTTTGCCAACATTTCCAGCTTTGTTACTGTTAATTTGCTGTTGCCCTTGCATTTGTTTACTTGCTTTGTTTTGCATGTGAGCACGAAGGAGGAAGTCCTATAGGTCAAGGGTCAGAGTTCTCTTCCCACCTGCAAAGGGAGAGGCCCTGGGGTCAGGCCAGGTCACAGTGCAGCTAGAAGCTCTCAGGGTGGTGCCTCATGGAGCACAGGCTTGTCCTGTGTCTCCCACGAGACTCAGGTATAGGAGGGTGGCTCACAGAAGGCCTAGTAAACACTCAGTACTGCAGGGAATTTGGAAATGCAGAGACATGTAAGGAAGAGAATAAGAATAAAAAGCACTCACCATCCCACTGCCCAGAGAAACCCAAGGTTAACTTATCAGAACATTTCCTTGCCTTTAAAAAAAATTGTGTGTTGGTGAGTGCAATCTTCTGTTTTGATTCCCACATTTTTCACTGAACATTACATTATGAATATTTCTCAATGACCAAATTAAAAAGGATAATTTATTATGTCTTAGTGTTCTTGCGTGTAGTTATCCCAGCTCTCCAACCGACCCCTTGTTGCTCACTCAGTGGAGTTTTAACTGTTTATATAAGAATCATGCTCTTCTGGAGGCCCCATCCAAGTTTAAATCCTTCTCAGAGATTTCTTTTTCTATCTAGTAAGCACAGCGTTATGAAGAAAAATTGAGAAATTTGCTTCCCAACCACATTATAAGACTCGTCAGTGTAGTAAAAGTTTTACTATCATATTCCTGCTCGGCTCAGTTTTTTGCAATGAAATTGGGGGTCTCCATGCAAAACTTCTCTTTTGCAGGAAGAGGAATCATTTGTGTCTTTGAATTTTATCTGGTTTTAAAAAGTTGTTTCTTGGGGCGCCTGGGTGGCTCAGTCATTAAGCGTCTGCCTTCGGCTCAGGTCATGATCTCAGGGTGCTGGGATTGAGCCCTGCATCGGGCTCCCTGCTCCGAGGGAAGCCTGCTTCTCCCTCTCCCACTACCCCTGCTTGTGTTCCCTCTCTCGCTTTATCTATCTCTGTCAAATGAATAAATAAAATCTTAAAAAAAATAAAATAAAAAGTTGTTTCTTAGCATTTGTCTTAACTAATGTCTGAGTGTGCTGAGGTTTTTATAGCTTCTTAAAACTGTCAGGAGACGCTATTGGACCTTTCAGTAGGGTCACACCGGTTCAGTGGTGAAACCCCTTTGACCAGGAACCCCAAAGAACACAAACAGAAGCATGTAAGTGGTTGACTGTGGGAAGTCGGGGTGGGGGGTGGGAGGGGCAGAGGACTGCTGCTTCTCAACATAAACTCTTTGGTGACATTTCATATTCTTACCTTGTGAATGTGTTACTTTGAATAAAAAACATGGGGAAAGAGATGCCTTCAATTCAGTCTCAAAAGTCACAGGGGATAAATCTCCTTAATTTACAGAAATGTAGGCAGGCGCATGTTTCTTTCTCTTCTGTGTAGAAGATGGAGGTTAGGGTATTTGCCAGAGAAAAGATGTTTCTGGTATTCTCTGGAGCCCAGGCTGACCTGTGATTCCAAAGCAAGGCTGTGCCATCACCCAGCCTGACCTCCCTTGCCTGTCCGTGGAGGGACCCACTGGATGGGGTGTTGTCTGTGATCCAGGCGAGATGCTGGTGTGAGGGGAGCTCAACCACAGTGTTCCCACATTACAGGAAGAGAATGCTTCCCGGTTTCAAAGGAGATTAAGTTAACAGATGAAATGAATGTGGTTAATGTTTCCCCCGTAGCGGTTTCTTAGACCCTGGATGCCCGCTGCGACCACTGGCTACTGGCAGGGGTGCAGACATTGAGATGTCAGCCCTCCAGCCCAGTCTTTGCCCATGTTCCATATCATGCCTTCCTTCCACATCTCAGCCTGAAGAGTAAATGTAGTAAATAAACTTATGAAATTTATTTGTGTATAGCTAAATTGTGGTTTCTTGAAATAATGTATTTTTAAGTGCAGAGCACTATATGCATATCATATAGTAATCTTTTATACATGTAGAATTGTTCCAGGTACCTATGATGGAATAAAATATATTCATAGTCCTAATGTTCAACAAAATCATCATGCCCTCCAAAGTCTCTACTCTCTGAGCAAACCTGGTATTCATTAGAAGACAGTGAATACTCTACCTTCTGTAACTTTCCTGCAACGACTTAGGGAGTGAGCCCTTTGAAAAGATTGATTCTTCCCATAAACTTCAGAAGTATATTTCAAGGAGGTGTCCGCATTCGTCACAGACAAATTTGGGAAGATTGCCTCCTGTGACCTTCCTTTCTTCCCCTTTGGGCAACAGTAGCTCTGAATATGCAGCTGCTTCCTTGACACCCTGGACTAAGCATGTCCAAGGGAGAATTCTTGATCTTCCTCCTGAAAGCTGCGCCTTCCCATTCTTACCCATCTCAGTAAATGGCAGCCCCATTTGCCCAATCAATTGCCACAGCCAATGCCCAAGAGATACTGATTCCTCACTTTTTCTCGCTAACCCTCCAGTGCCATCCACCAACGTGTTCTCTTGACAATACCCCAAAGCCGTTGGCTCCTCCCCATCTCTGCCATCACTGTGACACTCTGGTCCAGGCCACCATCCTCTCTCATAGGCCTCCTCACTGGACTTCTTGCTTTCTACTTTTACCTAGTAAAGTGCATCTTCCATTACAGCAGCCACCAAAACCAGAAATAAGATACCACTGGCATCTTATTAAACTTCTTAGTGGCTTTATACCAGTCACAGTCTAGTCAGGAAAACAGGCCCAACTTCAAGTGTGTATAACCAAGGGATTTAAGGTAGGGAATTGTGCACACAGAGGTGAGGCAATCTGGAGACAGCCCAGATAACAGGGCAGGAATCCGTTGCCACCTCTAGTCCAGAGGGAAAAAAGGAGGAAGCTGGGGCAGCACTAAGGATAATCCACATTCCTTCCTGTGGCTACCACGGCCCCAGTACCTAGAGCAGTGCCTGGCGTATAGGCACTTGGTGAATGTTGGTCAGTCGGTTGGTTGGTTGGTTGGATGGATGGATGGATGGATGGATGGACGGACCGATGAATTCGCTTTCCACTTGGCATCTCCCTTCCAGACGTCATGTATATATTCAGAAGGGCTGATGGTGGCATCCCACTTTCCGCAGAGATCTCTGCCCAGGAACTATGTGGCCTCTGGTGTCAGCCACACTTGGATTTGAATCCTGCCTGCCACTGCCTAGCTGTATGAGCTTGGATGCTTCTGTGTCCTCGTCAGTAAAAGAGGGATTATAGTCATGATGGCTGCCTCATCGGGTTGATGTGAGCAGCCCCAAGGTGCCGGTATCCAGTCTCAGCATGGTTGCTGTGCTGTAGGCACAGGTAAGTGTAACCTGGACGAAGAGTCAGCCTGTGCCTTGGGAGCAGCTCTCTCCCAGACAAGCACTACTATGGTCTGGGCAACATTTTGCGGGTATCACAGAAACTCCATAGTATCCTATTCATAGTATTCTTTGCAGAGCTGGCGTGCTGAGTATTTCAGAGCTGGGTGCCATAGGGTGGCACTGTTTGCTAGCCATTGGCTTCAGCATCTGCGCACTCTGCCTGGATGCACCACCGAGTCAGTCTGTGCTGACAGGGCTCAAGTGGCTCTGCGCTGGTCAGCACAGATTTTTTAATTTAAAAATCACATTCTTCTGGATTGACCATATAATTTAGAAAGGTCTTCCAGAAACTGGACTGGTTGTAAAAGAGATCACTTTGAAATCTTTTGTCTAGCCAGTCAGTTTCACTAATCTGTTTTGAAAATGCATAAAACCAGATAGAATTCCTGGAACATGCTCTCAAATGCATCAGATCTCCTGGGTAAAAACAGTTGCATCTCTGTCCTGAGGATGAAGGGGGACGTGGCACTTGTCTTTCTTCACCCGCCCACACCACCCTGGCTCCATGGGCCTCACACCGGCCCTGCAGATCTGGATCAGGACTTAGCAACTATGAAGTTTGCTAGTGCATGGAGTGAGGTATTCAGCCTAGACAAGTGGCATTTACATTAAATAAAATTTTCAGAAGTAATGTGTCTGATTGAGGAATTGTTTATTTAAATATTCACACATTTAATAATGGCAATTCCTACGTTTTATCAAACATTAGATAGCTGCTTGACTCCCCGCCCTAAGTGCCTTACTGTGTCCAGCCGCCCAAGGACCACCGAGTCAGCACGATTTGATGGTGAAGGAAGTCCATCCTGGAAGGGGGCCTAGTGACTTGCCAAGGTGTCTAGTCCAGGAAGAGTCAGAGCCAGAATCCCACCCAGGGTGTCAGACCCCAAAGTCTGCCATTGGACACTGTGCATTGGCCCAACCGAGGTCATGTCAGTGGGAGGAAACTGCCTTTGCTGCACTGCACTTTATAGCTGGACCTGGGGTTCAGCGTCGGTCTCATGACTATATTCCATGTGCTTGAAGGGGATTTGGCAGGTGGTTGACATCTTCTGACCCACCTTCTTTGGGGCTGCAGAGTGAAGGAAGGGGACCGTAGAGAACAGTACAGTGTGCAGACTGCTTCCACATCACTAAGTTTGGACACTAAGCCCATCCTTCTCGCCCGCCCCCCCCCCCGGCTTATTTCTTCGGCTAGGAGTAGTGTGCTGTGCGGATGGACACCTCCCTCGTGCAGGTGTCAGATTGGAGCACTTCCGAACACCCTATTTTAATCTTCTTCCTACTTAGTGCTGTTTGATGTTTTCCTTTCTATTTAAGTGACTATTTTTTATTTATTTATTTGAGAGAGAGAGCATGAGAGGGGGAGGGTCAGAGGGAGAAGCAGACTCCCCGCTGAGCAGGGAGCCCGATGTGGGACTCGATCCCAGGACTCCAGGATCATGACCTGAGCCAAAGGCAGCCGCTTAACCAATTGAGCCATCCAGGCACCCTTAAGTGACTGTTTTTACTTTCTGTCTTCTCCTCGCTCAAATTGAAGTTCCGTGTGGTAAGAAATTTTGCCTAGTCCTCCAGCCAATAGAAAGCTATTAAATTAGCTGTTAAATGAGCCATTCCCAAAGCAACAAGCAAAAAGTACAGGAGAGACCTCACAATCTGCAAAGAAGGGAATGCACCCTGATAACTTTAAAGAAATGGCTAGAATTTAAGTGCATACTTAAATTCTTTTCAAGACATAGTGAGACTGTTTAAACAGCTTGATTTTTCCTGCAGTCTTAGATCAGCAGCCTATTTAGATGGAGCTGGAAATCCTCAGCTTCTTAATAAAAATCTCACCAACAAAGAATGGCTACCAGATATCTTTGGATTGGGCACCAGACCAACACAGCCGCATTAGGCAGCAGTGCTGGCGGCCATCTGGCCCGACTGCTCAGTGTTGCAGAGGCTTAAACATTTCCACTGAAACCCAGCGTAGCTTGTTCTTCGTTGAGAGGAAGGGGCAAGAAGAGGTTTTCCTGAGTGCTAGAAACGCACTTTGGTAAAATGATGTCTACCCCAAACTCCCAGCACCAACAAGGCTAGTAAAACGAGCACAGAACCCTTGTAATGTGGGAGGATTACAGTCACCATAAATATTTATGGAGCCGCAGCAGCTTCTTAAGCGGAATACACAGGACATCTGCCGCCGAGGCTGACGTTCAGCCTGGGTATTTCCATCCGCAGACTCAAGTAACATGTCCATTTTTTACAAAGAAAAATTGTATTTTTAAAGTGAGTTCCTCACCTACCAAAACTGCCTGCCTCGAAGATCTAAGAAGCCCCTGCCCCACTGATTTCTAATACTTTGCTATCTTCCACCAGGAGGAGACTCAGATGTCTGGCCCCTGCCAGTCCTGGTGCGGCACCCCTTTGTGCGGCTGCGGGGAGGTGTGCGGTGCATAGGGGAGGCGTGTGCCCGCTCCATCCCCTGGTGTCTGTTTGGCCTTGAGCCCCCAGGAGGCTAAGCGCTTGGTTCTTGAGTTTCGATGGCAGTTTTCCCACTTGCCGTGGAGTTCCCTGTAAGAAGTGTAGTCTTCCTCCTGTTGTTTTGGGTTGTTGTTTATACAGTGCTCCAGATACATATGGCACTTGGAAGCAATTAAGGTAAAGATGCAAAGTGGGCCTGTCCCACAGGGCTCCTGATCTGCCAATCTCCCGCTCCCAGGGAGGCCCTGCTCAGACAGGAGCCTTATGAGGCGAGGCACACACCAAAGGAGCACAGGGAGGATACACTCTTCAGAGTAGTTCTGTTTTGTTGCCTTTCTTTTTTTAAAGATTTATTTATTTATTTTAGAGAGAAAGAGAGAGAAAGATGGGGGGGAGGGACAGAGGGAGAAGAGAATCTCAAGCTGACTCGGCACTGAGCCTGAGCCTGACGGGGGGGCTCGATCCCATGACCTGAGATCATGACCGGAGCTGAAACCAAGAGTCGGACACCCAACGAACTGGGCCACCGAAGTGCCCCTGTTTTGTTGCTTTTTAAGATTGGTTTTTAATATCAGTTGATAGAAAACAGAAGCCCTTCCGCCCAAAGATGAAGCTGAAGATTTGCAGCTGCTACTGGTGGAAACTAACACTGTGGCTTTGTAGCCACATAGGCCATGACAACATTTGCCATCTCTCGTCGAGAAACCACCATAAACCCCTGGTCCGTGTGTGTCTTCACGGGTGTAAAAGTGAGAGACAGGAGGCCTTGGGGAGCAAAGGTGGTGAGGTCATCCACAATGGTTTCTCTGCGTTCCTGTTTGTCACTGGTGGTTTGGTCCACCTGGAGGTGGCCATGCAATGTGGCACGGAGATTCCACACACACTCTCTCAGTGACTGTGACTTGCCACCATTGCCCCACCAAACCATGCTGGCCTTTCACATTATGATAGTGTGTGCACAGGGGGGTCGTAAGTGTGCTGTGGCTGCAGGCCTTCCTCTCTGTTCCCCCCGAAAGCGCCACAGCGGCATTGTGTGGAATACAGGCAAAACAGAGGGTGACTAGGTTTTCTTATGCTTAGCCCCGATGAGAAGAGAATAAACTAAAATAGAGTAGAACTTCATTAATGTGCAACAGTAGAAAAAGCCTTTATACTCTGCACTTATCAAAGTATCCTTCATGTACTGAAAGTTGCCTTGATATGCCATTAAATGTGGTTAATTAATATGTGAAAATTTAACCAAGATATATTTGTGCAGAAGGGGTTATGCAACAGAAAGGAGCCACACTGTATTTAACCTAAAGGGGGCAGCAGTTTATTCTCTCCAAGGTTTGAAGACATATTCTTTAGATCCAGGGGAGGGGAGGGGATCATGCAATGTAAGTGTGTCAGTTACAGTAGCAAAGAGCAGATATATGGAAAAACCTGCCACATTCAGATTTTAGCAATGCTCATAGACTTTTCTGACGACACATAATGGAGAGAAGAGAGCAGGGGATAAAATTCTGATAGCGATTTAGGCTGACTGCATGTTAACAGACTCGATTTAATATTCAAACTAGTCAAGTAATTTGCTCTGAACTCCAAAATAATAAATATAAATGTGAAGTAAATGACATCAGATTGGCCAGAGGCCTGGGGGAGAGTAGCATGCCAACCCAGGGTGGGGACTCTGCTCTGTTTGTACTTTAGACCCCCAGCATCAGCTGGGGGTAGCTGGACAGATGACCCTGGGATGGCACATGTGTGTTTCTATACTCCAGCCTCGCAGCCACTGGGTTTTGCCAGAGGTGTGTGTGTGTGTGTGTGTGTGTCTGTCTGTCTCTTTCTCTCTCACAGACACATACACACACACCCCTGACTATGCATGTCAGAGAACAATGCAGTTCCCCATAACTGATTCTACAGAAAAGGTAAGCTGCTTGTAGTCAGGGAGCAGGAATTTTTTTCTGGGCTGTGTGACGAGCTCAGGATTTATTCTGGCCAGCTCAAAAAAGTAATATGTGTTATCCTGAATTCCTGGGTATTGTCGGGCTCAGCTGGGCTGGGTGGGAGCCCTGGTTTCCGGGACCTTGTGGTCTATGCTCGTTTGAAAAAAAAAAAAATGATTTGCAGCTTCAATAAAAGAACAGCACAGAAGCAGAAGCACTTAGTTGTGTATTTTGGTTTAAGAAAATGAGATGGTCTCTAGGACACTACACAGTAACTTCAATTTAAATACTGCCCACAGATTTCAGTATTACTTGAATATTTGAAAGAGAATTATGGGTGTTCACAGTATTAGTTGACCTAGGGTTCAAGAGGTGTGCAGAAAAAAAATCCCAAACACTTGAATAAGGATATTTTCAACATCTTTCTCCAACTAAAATCAAGCTGCTGTGTATGTCTGGCAGCCATGTTTCCCAAATCTCGTTCACCTTCCACCATCACCATGTCCCCAGATCATCTGCACTGCTATCAACCTCAAATCACTTGTGTTCCTCTAAGTTAATGTACTTTCCAGCTTATATAAATTTAAAATGAAACTATATCACACTATAAAATTATACTTGTAGCCTTTTAGGAGTACCCTTAACTTTTAGCACACATACTTGAATTAACAGCCTAAAATTAATCAGAATCTTTGCCCTCCTCCTGAGGGAGACAAAGACCTTGGCTTGCTTCCACTGCAACCACCATCACCTGCACTTCGTGTTACTCTCCGCCTCTGGCACTTTTGGCATCAGCGTCTTTGCCGTAGACATCTTTGTCTCAAGCACTTTTTTCCACAGACATTTTCACTGCTTAACTAATTGGCCATAAGGCAATAAAAGATAAAAATACTTGTTGACAGTTCGGTTGGACAATTTGGTTCCGTCAGACTGGTTGACAGTTTGGTCTCTACTGGCACAGGACTCCCACTTTTATATTAATATAGATCTCAGCCCTCGTGGTGGTCTACACGGCTGCACAGGGTTTTCAACCCATGTTTCTCCTGGAACTTTGGAATGTCCGTCAGCAGACATGTGGCCGTTTGCCAGGAACAAATAGCAGTGTGGACGGCTTTCACAGTGTAGCACAAAGCTCAGTTACAATTCACTTCCTTGTATCTGGAAACAGGTGCCTCTCTTAACGAAGGGAGGAATTTTAGTGAAACTAGGAAAAGTGTGATGCCAGATGAGGGAACTAATTAACAAGCAAAACAATGCACCATACTATAAACAAAAGACTTGGAAGACAAGCACTCAGGCACAATCCACGAAATAGGATCAGTCATTTGTGCAGTACTGATGTGAATCTGCACTGTAAGTTTTGAATGAGTTCAAATATTTTGTATTTTGCAATAAAGTCTTGAATTTTATTATTTGTTTTTCTGTTCCATTATGTCCTTTTTAATGAATGTCCCTCTTTTATTTTTTTGTGATTCTATCTTCTATGGCAGCATTGCCTCATGGTCAGCTAGTTTTGTGGTAAAAGTACCTAGAACCATTATTGTCACCCAGAATCTTGTTTCTAAACCCCCAATAAGCCCTTTGTATTATTACATGTTGTACAGTCACTGCTTCTTGAGGCTTAGTCACATTTACATTTTTTTAAATTTCACTAATGTGTCTTGCATGTCACTTTTTCCTTCCAGAATTTCCTCATTTCCTTAGTTCTTTCAGCAAGGGTCAGCTGTGGCAAATGTTCCTGTTCGAACATGTCCGTGTGTCTTCATTTCACCTTGAGGTGGTTTAGTGAGGTGTGGACGGTTCTGCACTGGAATGCACTCGCTCAGTCTTTGGAAGACCTCATTCCATCACGTCTTTGCTTCTATTTTGCAGTTGAGAAGTCTGCTGTCACAGCCTCCAGCTGTCGGTGGCTGTGGTAGCTGTTTGTCCCTCACTGGCAGCTTGCAGGATCGTCTCTCTGTCTCTGGTAACCTGTGGTTCTCACTACAATGTATTTAGATAAGGATCTCTTTTATCCTGTTTGGGACTTAAGTTTTATGAATCCAAGGAGGTGTATTTTAATCGATTCTGTAAAATTCTCAGGCATTATCTTTGCATGTTGCCTCTACCCCACTTCTCTATTCTTGCAGGACGCCTGTGGGCTGTGTGCCACATCACTCACGCCTCCTACGTCTCCATACCCCTGTCCTCAGCCTCTTGGTTCACATTCCCTTCGGTCACCTCTCCTTGTCCCCACCTTGCTTCCACGCACAGTCATCACTGGAACCTTCTTTTTCTTCTTGTTCTCTTTATTCCTTTATTGCTCCCAACTTACTACACCCAAAACAGTACCTTACTCATTCTGGAGGTGCACTAAACAATTGTTGATCTGATTTAATTGTCAGAAATATCAGGAACAAACACCCAGAATTCCACTAAAAAAAAAATGTTTCCCTTGAGAACCTCACAAAAACAAACAGGATCACATTTATAGACTTCTCTTGTAGGCCCCCTGTATTTTCGGTTGGCAGCCAGCCTGATCTCTTTTAGGCCTGTCCTAATTTATTTTTGGTCCCATGCATATGAACCAGTGCTTATTTTGATAACTGCATTTATGCTTCCAAGCTTTGACAGACAAATCATTGCCCTGGGCTCCCTAGTGGCCCCAAGCTTCAGCTCTCCTCCTGCCAGAAGGAGTAACTCACCTTCCAGCAGGCTCCAGTCTGTTCTCTGCCATTAGTTATCTAGCAATTGAGCTTCTCAGGATGATTGTCTTTCAGAGAGAAAAAAACTACAAATACAGTGTGTGAAAGCCTTTCTGAAGTATAAAATTCCATGTCCATGGTAGGGAGTGGTGTTTACTATCTGGAGCATTTAAAGAGAAGCATGAGCAGCTACAACGGAACTTGTTTCCAGCGGCATTACTAGCCAGTCAGCCCCCTCCTGCCACATCCTGGTCCACACGTTCCAAGAGAGAAGTCTCTGTTCTGGAGCACAGGCATATTGATGAAAGAAAGACATTCCTGACCAAACTTCCACCTTCCATTGGTTCAGGGTTTCTGTGGAATCTGGACACCTATCATTCCAGACGTTCTAATTAGGTAATAAACTTGCTTTCAGAGTGCTGGGAACATCAGCTCAGAGCCTCCCAGCCCCTTCCCCTGAAAATCCCAGCATGAGCAGAAGGCCAAGTTGAGGGAGGGTAGAGGGCTGAAAACCAAGTCTAGGTTTTGAGATAGAAGTTGCTTTGCCATTTGGCTTCATCTAACTAAGGCAATGACTCCAAATTGTTCTTTGGATAACACTGAGGGTGAGGGGGTCAGAGAGAGGGGAGAGAGGGAGTCCTTGCCTGCTGGCCGGCTGCCAGATCGAAGTCCAAACACCTGGGTGCCAGATGTGCCTTGGGCGTGAGGCCCACTCTCGACCCAGCGGCTGCACTTTACATGTGGGAGCTGCTGAGCTCGGCTGGGAGAGGGTTGCAAGGCCGCACTGAAGACAGGCAGCCCATAGCCCAGTTTGCTTTCAGCTGCTTGCTTTCTTCTCTCCCCACTTCGTAGACCCGCTGCACCCTTTCCTGCCTGGCAGCTTACTGGCAGCTCATTGGTTTGGCACCTTCAGCACCAGACCTTGACACTTACTTGGATTATCCATGCCTTGCTGTCTTTGTTAAAGTTCAGTGAGGAGAGATGCAGCTGGTTGGTACACTCAGATGATGGTCTGTGACTGGCATGCCACGGCTGGGGGGAAGTAAAGCAAGAAGTTGCAGGCTGGCCACACTGCCCCAAACCAATGGCCATATTCAGGAAAAGTCTGGAATGCTGTGGTATTGCCCTGTGGGGCAGACTGCCCCTGGCCGGGGTGACACAGGAAGTGAAGGCCACCTCAGATCTGCTTATGATTTATTGAGCTCCTGTCTCCTTTCGAGTGGGAGTGCTTTGTTGAGAATGTCCTCCCTCCTTCCTCCTGGGAGTCTGAGCTTGACTATCTCCCTCTCAGGTTAGTGGGGTTTGGAGGAAAGGCATGCCTGACTCGAATCTGGCCCTCCCGCCCGTTGCTAGCTCTGGGCACATTACCTAATCTCTCTGATCCAGCCTCTCGGTGTGTAAACTGAGGGGTGGTAAAAAGCATCTTTCCAGGGCATCGAGAGGAGTGAAGGGGCCTAACCCAGGGTGCAGGACAAGCTGGTGCTCTGCCCTCCTCCCCCTTCATCTGACCTTTGGTTGTTCATTGCTGGGTCTTTCCAGCAGGAGTGTTCAAAGATTTGAACACAGTTCAGTTCAAAATGAAGCAAGTTCAGGGAAAAAAATGAATGTGGCCAATAATGATACCCATACTCTGCTGGAAAACATCCTTGGGGGGACCTGACACCCATTCTGGCACCCACATACCGACGACTCGGGAAATATCAAGTCACACAAAGAGCTACAAAGGACTCTCCGGTCTGTGTCCCACATTCCTGCTAGGGCAAGCGACTACTGTCACTGGTCACCAACTCTGCTCCTCCCATCTGCAGTCCCCTAACTGGGACAGTGGGAAGCAGATTGACCAGCAAAAACTGAAAGAGTAGAAACATCTGGCGGCTCCTCAAAGGTTAAACATAGAGGCACCACATGACCCCACAGCTCCACTCTGGGGCAGAAAGCCGGAAGAAGAGAGAACAGGCACTCCAGACAAATACCTGTGTTCAGTGTTCCTGCCAGTGTCACCCATGGTAGTCCAAGGGTGGAAGAAGTATCCATGATGGACAAGTGCAGAAATAGAATGTGGTGTACACACACATGGACTATTACTCAGACATAAGAAGGTTTGAAGTGCTGACACCTGACAGCAGGGATGACCCTAGACAATATGATGCTCAGTTAAGGAAGCCAAACACAAAAGGCCACATTTTCTATGGTTCCATTTATATGAAATGTCCAAAACAGGCAAATCCACAGAGACAGAAAGCAGATGGGTGGGTGCCAGGGGCCAGAGGGTGGGAAATGAGGGGTGGGCTTCTTAGAGAGTGTTCAGGAACCGGTCAGAGGTGGTGGTTGCACACCACTGTGAAAGTACAAATGATGTTCACTTTAAAATGGTGGGTTTCATCTAAAAAACCATAACCATAGAACCATACACCCTTCCAAAATACATAAGGAAAAGAGTAAATCTGTATGTTTCTATGTGAGAACCAGCGAGTACAGAATTCAAGCAGAACTATCCCTAAACCGTTCCTGAACAAAGAGGAAACTTTTCTTCCTGAAAGATCCCCCCGTGCTAGCTACCCCCATCATAAACCATTTCCTAACCTACATGTGCATCTGGAGATCATGCTTATGGAACTGCTCTTTTTCTGATTTGGCTTCTTTCACATTTGAAGTAATTTGGGATCAGCTCTAATATTTTTTGCTTTAGAAAAGTAGTAAAAATTAATTAATCTACCACTGTACTGATAGCAAAAGTTAATAGAAATTTTAATAAAAATACAACCGCAATAAGCTTCCCTATTGTTCTAATAAATGCAATAGTAGTTTAGAATTGTAGATAAAAAAATTAATAAAACAGCTGAAGCTAGGGACCAGGAAGCTCAGAAAAAGGGGCACAGTCTCTGCCCCGCTTCTCCAGCCGCTGAGGGGAGAGGATGTCCTCAACCAGCGGTTCCCACTTCATGCTGTGCCTTAGAAGTTTTCTTGAACATTTAACTAATTCTTCTTGTTTGATGACTTATTTTTAACCAGATATTTTTATCCAATATAAAAATGTCTTGTGGACAAGCTAATATCTAATATCAAGCTACAGTGACACATTCACAGAGAAAATAGGGAAAATAAACAGAGAAAATAAAACCCTCTAGAGAGAGGGTTTGAAGAAAACCAGAAGACACACTTGGCAGGCAGAGTGGCAGGCACAGGGAAAAGCAAGAGTTCTGCATTCGTGAGGTCCTTGTCTCTGGACGGCATTCCTGGAAGCTACATGTGGTTTTTCTGATGGCTTCTTCTTTCCAACACTGTGACAGAAACAGAGGATTCAGGAAACCACCGCCCCTGGAGAAGACAAATGCAGGCCTCACTTTCAGGGATGGGAGGCCCCACCAAGTCTCTCCTGGGGGCCTTTCCCTGGGTTCATGGCAGCCTGTTCCTCAAGGTGAGCAGAGAAATCCCAGTGTGGTGGACAATCAGGTGAGAAGCAGCTTCCCCAAGACAGGCAGCTGCTTCAGAAATCACAGTAGCTCATTGGATGCGGCCAAGCCCAGGGCCCTGATGATCACCTGCTCAGGTCAGAAAGTCTCTGCTGGCCTGGCTTCTGGGTGGAAAACCAAATGGGAATGGTTTTGGTCAAGTAGAAGTTGTTAGAAGGTGTGGGAAGTATGGAAACGAAAGAATAAGGAAGAGAAAAACATTTTTAGTTGCCTTTAATTCAGCCAGCTCTTTTCACTAAATGCCAGAACTAGAATTTAAATGGATTTAAATGTTGCCAGAAATCAGTGTTCTGCTGTGCTGAGAATATAGGGAGGCAGAGGGAGAGTTGTGCTTGCAAGGCCCATTAAGGGGCTAAAGCAATAGAACTGATGCCTCCAGGGGGACCCCAAGGGAGCACTAACTCGGGGTGCAGCTCCCCTGGCGCCTCTGCCCTGGGCCGCAGAGCAAGGGCGTTTGTAGTTGAGAGAACCTTGGCCAAGACCCCATGTTCCCTGGGCCCTAGCACCGGCTCCCGGGGCCAGTCCTGAGCCCTTCCTGGTCTGTCCTTACTGCCTTCCTGAGTGAGGGGCAAGAGCTGGCTGCAGGCAAGCTCTAGATTAGGAGGGCTAATCTAGAAGTAAGCACATTGGGGGTGGAAGGAAGAGCCAGAAGTGCCTCAGCATGGCTTCCCTCGGCCTGTTCCACCCACTGCTCAGACTCTACCAGGCTCTCAGAGCTGCCCTCGCTCAGAGGCCTCTGAGCCCCTGGCCCTGGAGGGGCTCCCCTCTGTGGAGAAAGACATCAGCTGCTCCTGGGGGAAACTTGAGAAATCTCAAAAATTATTATGGGAAAAATTATTATGGTAAATTTCATCTATGAACAAAAGTAGAGGCTTTAGCAGGAATCCCCATGTACCCATCACCGGCTTCTTTATCCCTCCCCTCTACAGTTTTTTTCTTTCTTTCTTTTTTTTTTTAAAGAGTTTATTTATCTATTTGACAGAGAGAGAGAGAGAGAGCACAGATAGGCAGAGTGGCAGGCAGAGGGAGAAGCAGGCTCTCCACTGAGCAGAGAGCCCGATGCGGGGCTTGATCCCAGGGCCCTGGGATCATGACCTGAGCTGAAGGCAGATGCTTAACTGACTGAGCCACTCAGGCGCCCCTGTTTTTTTCTTTATTGTAGAAAAGCATGCATAGCATAAAATTTACCATTTTAACCATTTTTAAGTGTACAGTTCAGGCACATTAAACACATTCACACTGTTGTGCAACTGTCACCACCATCCATCTCCAGAACTTTCCATCTCCCCACACTGAGATTTTGTCCCTGTTACACTGACCCCCAGCCCCGGCCCTGCCGTCTTACTCTCTGTGTCTGGGAGTCTGACTCATCAGAGAACCCCATGTGAGTGGACTCATATGGCATTTGTCCTTTGGTGACAAATTTCACAAATTTATGATTTCACTTAGCGTAATATCCTCAAGGCTCATAAACCCCTCTACTTTTCTTTAGAACAAAACTACTAATATTTCCAACTCTACCGCTATGAACTCCTTTGGCCCCACTGCCAGCTCACCCTGGAGCAGAGTTGAGAGGGTGGGTCAGAGAGGCTGAGAGGCTGCTCCAGCGTCAGTCGGCAGTGGGAGCGACTGAAGGACTTGTGTGCTTACTCCACCACAGGGGCCGCTGCTGCCTTCATGGAAAGATGGGTTCACTTCTGTGGAATCCGTCATACAGCTGTCTGGGGCAGGGTTTTCCACCACTAGGACGGCATGCTCTGGTGGCATGCAAAGCCATTATAGGAGGCACATGGACTAGCACTTTTTACTTTAATAACTTTATCTCAGTGTATGTATACGAAAAAGCAATGGGCATGTCGAACTTGTGATTTCATAGATTTAATCTTAGGGTGAGGCTGAATTAAACAATGATTCTTTTTTTTTTTTTTAAAGATTTTATTTATTCATTTGAGACACAGAGATACAGAGAGAGAACATGAGCAGGGAGAGAGGCAGAGGGAGAAGGAGAAACAGGCTCCCTGCTGAGCCAGGAGCCTGATGTGGGACTCGATCCCAAGACCCTGGAATCATGACCTGAGCTGAAGGCAGATGCTTAACCATCTGAGCCACCCAGGTGCCCCTAAACAGTGATTCTATTTCAAGTAGATTTAAAGAGAAATGTAAAGTAAACAGGGGTGTGTGGATATGAAACCCAAGGCTTGAGTAACTGAAATTTGAAATTTAGGAGACACTGAGTCCAGAAGTGCATTCTTCCCTGAGAGGTAAAAGGACAAGCAGCCCCCGATAGCCAGGGATGGGCCGCCCAGGAGGCCTTGGTGCTGTTCTGTTGGATGTCAGCAGCTTCACAGAGCACCGCACCGGACAGTCACCCTCTGGGTTGAAATGAAGGGAAATTCATAATCTTGTCTCAGCACAAACAAAAACAGCATCACTGTGCAAACCAGAAGGACCAAACATCCCCTCCCCTGGTGGACAGGACCAATTGCAGGCGGCAGCTGGGCCTGGTCTTCCCTTTTGGGTAAGATTTACCAAGATCCCCAGTGTGGAATGATCCCCGCTTGCTGACAGTACCCATGCCATAGCCAGTCCCTGCCTCCCCAGAGCCTGAGGCCCATGACGAGTCCTCTGAAACGCCATCCCGTTGAGGTGCCTTTGGGCCACAGGCGTGCCACCTCTTTCCAGCCACAAGCACTAACCCAGCCTACACACCTGAGTCCTGGCAGCCTTGGCTGCAGAGATTGAGGAGGCATGGGGTGCTTATGATGTGGAATGTGCTGACTGGGGCTGGGGCCCTCTTACAGGCCAGGCAGAGGGCAATGAGGCCGCTTGCATGGCTCTGACCCCTGGGTTTGGAAGCAAGCAGGAGCTTCTCCTGCACTGTTTGCTGGCACTCGTCCTTGAAGTGTGACAGCGTAGTCCTCCTTCCCAGACAGTTCCTGGCCACTTAGTGCAAACTGCTTCCCTTCGTGCTCGTTCATGCTTCTGTGATGATGTGTTCTCAGACATGGGCCATAGGCTCCACCCTCCAGGAGGCACAGGTGTCCCTTTTCTTTGTATCTGGTCAGCGTTCCAGGGTGTTGGATCAAGGTGGTGGTCTCTGTCTTGGAGTCTGTAGTTTTTCCCCCATCATACAGAACTCCGCTCTACTAGAAGGCTGTTCTCAGTGAGCTGGAGGGGAAACAAAGCCATAGGTCACTATTGACGAAGTTCCTCATGGTTCAGGGCAGGCTTGCCACCTCTAGGCTGGAGCCCTTGTCTGTAGCCCTGAGCTCACACTTCAGTGTAAACAAGCTGAGTGCCCAGTCTTTCACATGCATTGTTCTTTAATTGCATTGGTGAAAGCAAAGGTGGGCTTTTCAGTATGAGAAAGCCTGTGAGTAGGGCACAGTGGAGCCTCTGCTCTGGAATGCACTGGGCCTTGGGATCCCCTGAGGACACTTGGGGCTCTGTGAGCCTCTTCTGACAACTCACCCTGGCCCATTTGACTGGTCAGAGAAGGAGTGGACTGGTTCTCACCCCACATCCCACTTCTTATTGGTCCCAAGAATCAAATAGGGCATACAGCATCTAATCAGCCTAATCAAGATAAAGGGACCTAGGCCATGCCTCCTGCTGTCTCTAGAATGGCCTGTTCTGCACATGGGACACTCTAAATGGTGTGTGGGAGTGTGGGACACTCGTTCCAGAGCCAGAGAAGGTAATGAAGAGGTTCTGAACCTGGGAAGGAAGTGGGGCTAGAAGAGCTCTGCAGGGGCCAGTCCACCCCCACCAGGGTGAGTGAGCCCAGAGGGCTGGGCAACTGTGCTCCTGGGACAGAAGTCCTATCCCTGGGGCTCCCAGGCTTACGGTCCTTTTTGCACTGCTGTTTGTGTCTCTGGAAATGAAAGCTCTTTCTTCTAATGAGGACAACAGCAAGCCACCAAGAGCAGTCCCTCATGTTCGTGAGGGGGGCCCGGGGACACCCGGCTGCTGGGATGGGAAGCAGGTAAGGGAACTTGTGATTTATGTTTAAATATAAATATCCCCTCTCCATCCTCACCATCATCCACAGTGATATTGGTAGGCTCCAGCTTGTGCTAATGACTCTAACCAGTGTGTAATTTCTTCCTGTAAACCTGCCACCTCTCTCCATAGATTTCTACTGCTGCCACTCTGGAACTCATCATTACTGTTCTCATTAACTTAGAGTTAATTCAGACTATCTTGAGTATTCTTCTTTTTCTCCTGGTGGATGGAATATAACTGACATCTGACTCTGTAGGAAAGTCACAGGCAGCAGGAATATAATTCCTTTAACAATGCTTTTGTTTATGCATTTCTTCAGTGCAATCTTGCCAACCCGGCCACTATAAATCACCAGGCAGGAATGAGCTGATGACATCGTAAGGAGCAGGAGGGAGAAAGCCATGGGCACCCAAGGGCCTGTCACCTCTCCCCCTGCCTCAGTTTCTCTGTGTATAAAGTAGCCGGATGGGCTCTGCTGAGAATTAATTAACAAATGTCCATTAAATGTTCACAGGGTGAGTGCTCTGCAACTGCTAAGTGGTATTAAATAATTACAGCCCTCAAATGATGAGTCTATCATGTCGTTGATCTGATGCATGAAAATGTTGTTATATGTCTTTTCACAAAGACTTTATTTAACAAGAGCTGATCTTTGCAATTTGGTTTATTTTCTGTATCCCTTTTAATTTCAGACTCATGGGTTATTAGCAGATAACTGCTCATTTCTGCTGTAAATCAAGAAAACACTCATTAGAAACCCTAAGCTGTGATTGCTAGGAGTTTCGGCTTGTAAAGAATGGAATAATGGCAAGATTTGGTGTTAAAAATAGGCTAAATTCAGGGGCATCTGGGTGGCTCAATCATTAAGTGTCTGCCTTCAGCTCAGTTCATGATCACAGGGTTCTGGGATCAAGCCCCACATCGCATCGGGCTCCCTGCTCTGCAGGGAGCCTGCTTCTCCCTCTCCCACTCCCCCTACTTGTATTCCCTCTATTGTTGTGTCTCTCTCTGTCAAATAAAGAAATAAAATCTTTAAAAATAAATAAATAAAAATAAAAATCGGCTAAATTAAAAAGTATTTGTAGTTTAGAGAAAACAAAATGGCATTTTCTGACCTCAGCAACCTTTTAAAGGCATTAAAATCCAAATCATACTTGGCAAAGCACCAGGACGAAAGCTGGCCATCAGATTTCAGATTGGGTGCTCATGGCTGGGGAGAGAGCAAAGAGGGATGGCCATGCGGAGCCTCCCCATTGACCATGTTGGGTGCCAAGCCACCCAGATGTTAGCATCTAATGGAGTAGGGCTGAAATGAGCCACTGCCTCTGCCATGCTGGGGGCCACCTCACGCCCACAGATGCAGACAGCCCACAGAGGGGTCAGAGGCGATTTTAAAAACAAATCTGTAAACTCTGAAAAGAAAAAGGATGCTGGTTTCTAAAACATATGCTCTGGGCTGAAGGCCAGTGTCCGAAGAGCTTTCATCCCCTACTTCTGGCCCCCTGGTGACATTTTCTCCTTGTGTCTTTTAGGGAACATGTTGATTCACAGAGAGAGTGTATTCAGGCCTTACTCCCACATTCCTCATTTATACATGCCTTTCCAGACTGGTAGAATTTCTTTTTGCAAAATTATCCTTGTCTAATCCATAGAGACAGAAAGTGGATTAGTGGTTGCCAGGGGCTGCGGGGGAGGGGTCGAGGATGGGGAGTGACTGTTAATGGGCACAGGGCTTCTTTCGGGAGTGATGAGGACGTCCTGGAACTAGAGAGTGGTGATGGTTGCAAACTCCTGTGGATGTGTTAAAAACACTGAACTTTACACTTTAGAAAGGTGAATGTGACCATGTGTCTGTGATAACACAATAAAACAGTTACTTAAAGAATATAAGTCCCTCTTCTTGCTGGCCTAATGCAGGTACTGAGACCTTGAGTTCTTCATCCTACACTGAGGATACACAGGAACTAGGTCCCACAACCCTGCAGCCTCGCTTTGACCCCATGGTCAGGAAGAAGGTCCCGTAGTCCTGCACTTGGCATCTGGATACTGTAGTGAGGAAGGAGCTCTGAAATTCCTGTAATGGCTCTCGGCTATTGCAGTCAAGTGTAGGTCTGATAGATATTTAGGTGCACTTTGTAGTTTGTAGTTCTTTTTTTTTTTCTTAAACACTTTCACCTGTTGCCAAATGCTGAAGGCCCCATGCACCTGACCTGGGGTTGTTATTCTAAAATTTACCAAAAGTGGATAAAAGACTTGTACTTTTGATACATTGCAAAATTGACCTATAAAGACTCTGTATGAACAAAATTGCAATGACTTAGGCTTTGGGCAAAAGAAGGGAGGAAGACAAAGACAAGGTGGACCTCACTGTCCCTGGACTTTTGGGAACCACCAGACCCTCTAAAAGGAGTAATAGTTCTCCTAACATCAGGTCAGCAGCAGAAAATAGATCTCCCCAGAGTTAGGGCTCTGGTCCATCAACGGCAAGGATGGGGCCTGGGCAGGGAGAGACCCATGGAGTCTGCCAGAGGTGTGGTAGGAGACCCTGGCTGATCTTAGTGTGTCCTTTCTTGGTTTTCGTGCAATCTCTTTATTTAAAACTCTCAATGATTTTTTTAAAGATTCATTTATTTATTCTAGAGAGCGTGCATGGAGGGGAGGGAGAGAGAATCTCAAGCAGACTCTGCGCTCAGCATGCAGAACCCATCTTGGGACTCGATGTCAGGATCCAGAGATCATGACCTGAGCAGAAACCAAGAGTCAGAGGCTTAACTGAGTGAACCACTCAGGCGCCCCAGAACTCTCAATGATTTTTAACAAGAAGAAAGTAGCCAGGCAGAGATAGAACCCAGAACCGCTTTTAGCTAGCCTGGACATGTGATGTCTCCATCCTCCAGGGGACACTTTTGGTGTGTCTTAGGACGGCCTTGCAAGAGGCCATCGCCTGGCCACAGGATCAACATTTGTAAGATAGAAAGTAAGAGCAGGTGGGTTCCAGGGGAAGTAAGAGGGAAGTTTCCAGGAGACTGGCATCAGGGCCACACTGATCGTGTGTGTGCACCTTAGCACTGAGGGGCCCCAGCCTCCTGCTTTCACTGGAGTTCCCGTTGTAGAGAAAGGTGACCCTCTGGTAGCCTGTGTGGAAAACCCTTGAGCAATGGTCACCCTTCTTCCTGCCACACTGGTCAAAATAAAGCATTCCTGGGAGGGAGTTGCTCCCGAGTAATGAAGACAGACCACAGCTGTGGAGACGCAAGTGGCAAGGGGGTCTTCCCTCCACAGGTACCTGCGCCAGCCCCCATCTAAGAGCTGCAAGTTCCAGGGAATGCCCTGCAACTTCAGTGAGCAGCAAGCAGCCCCACAGGGTGTGGAAGCATAGGCAGCATTTCCTGAGGGCAGTGGGTTCACAAGGTCTTGGCCTCCCGGAAGTCTGCTGGGCAGAGGAGAAAACGAGGTGCCTCCTCATTTTGGGAACCTCCTCCTGGGCTGGGGATGGTGTGCAGGAAGGCCTCTGCAGCAGGCCTGGCTGGGAGGTCTGCCCGCCGCGGCCAGCACCCGCAGAAGAGTGGATGTGCTCCTAGGAGAGCGAGCCGGCTGGGGTTCCTCCCTCCGGGAGGAAAATGGAATCGGGAGGAGAGGCAGCCCCCGCCGGTAACAGGTTATTGGTCTTTGTTTACCGGCCACGAGGCAGGTCTGCCTCTCTCCTCCCAGCCCGCTTTCTCTCTGCTTGCCAGCTTCACGTCCGGGGGGACAGAGGGGGACTGCGGGCGGATTAGCTCCTGCCCGGCGGGCGGCCTTCGCGCGGCGGCAGCTGCTCTGCGGCCCTGCCAAGGGCGGCGTGGGCCCTGTTCCCCTGTTGACTTGGGCGGAATCGGCTCGGACACGACGGCTTCCTCGGTTTATCGTCACGGCCGATCCCGTCCCGCCCCGTCGGGCCGCCGGGCCGAGCGGCGCGGGCCGCGGCCGCGGGGTCAGCGGCGCACAGTGGAGAGGCTCGCGCGCCGGTCCCGTCTCGGGGCTTTGTTGCCGGAGCCTCGGAGCCTCGGAGCCTCGTGCCGATGGGCTAATGGGGCAGAAGAGATCGGTGAAGGGCGACAGAAGTGGTCTCTGAAAGACGGTGTCAGTACAGGGCAGCGAGACAAAGGCCAAAACACACACGGGCGGAGAGGGACAGATGGGGACGGGCGAGCGAAAACGATTACGCGGCGGGGCGGGGGCGGGGCGCGGCTCCGTCGTTTTCCAGTCAGCCCGGCCGGCCGGCGCCGCCCCACGCCCTCCCCAACCCGGGGCCTGTCCCACCCGCCACCTTGCCACCGGGCTCGGCGCCACCCTTCCCCGCGCCGGCGGAGGGACGGAGAGAGGGAGGGATGAGTGGGCGGATGCATCCCCCTCCCCGCAAATAACCGCGCGGCTGAGTCCTGATCGGCCGGGCCGGGCGACCCCCACCGCCCTGCGGCACGGCCGGGGAGCGCAGCCCCTCCCCGCGGCCGCGCCGTCGCCGGCACGGCGGCTCAGTCCGGCGGCGCAGGCACCGGTCGGCGGCCTGCGAGCCGAGCGCCGGCCGAGCGGGGACGCCCGCCAGGCGGCGCTGCCTCCCTCCCAGCCGCCGGCCGCGCTCTGCAAACCGAGGCTGCTTAATTAACGTGCAAATTGAGTAGATTAAATGACTCTAAATAATTAGCCACAGATCCTATAAACAGGATAACATATTTAATTAAGCAGCGATATAGATTTTGGAAACTGTTAATGTATTTTTAGAATGGCTGCTCAGATCTTTCACTTTTCCCCCCTAACTTCAAACATGTAACTACAGCCCTCGGTACGTGGATAAATATCTGGAAACAAGATTATGCCTGTTAACTTCAACTAATAGAAATGTTGGTTTAACAGGAACTTGCACAGCCCTGGCGCTGGCGCCACTGGGAGCCGGGATGGGCCGAGCTGGGGGGCCAGTCTGTTTAGCTTTGTTGTGATGGGGTGCATGTGTGCCCTCGGTCCTTGACAGAGGGGCAAGATGATGCAGAATGAGGGCGAAGGGAAGAAGGCAAGTGAAAATACAATCCAATTTCATTATATCAATCACATTTAATTGGCAATTTGTACAAGCAATGACCGGGCTGGCTTTAGGTAAAACTATTAGGCGACAGGCGGGTGTGCTACTAAAATTCTTGGTTAGTTAATTAGTGTCTGAACTGCGGAGGGAAAGGATCCTCAGATTTACTCTCTACAAAGAGAGAGCAGCCCAGACAATTCATTAGGCAGGCGGCTTGTAAATTAGAGCTAAGTTAACCTGATTTCCCTTAATTAAAACATCTTTTCTCGTTTACGATGTGGATATAAGTAGATCTCCAGGGTTTTGAATTTTCTGCAACAGCAGATGGTCAGCTAGAAGCAGAT